>NC_069682.1:49298861-49623384 GCF_023699985.2 Odocoileus virginianus
GTTCTCGACTAGCTCTGAGCGGGGAGTAAGGTGGGGAGGCAAGTTGGCATCTGATGGGAAGAAAACAGAAAACAAGGATCCTAAGCAAGGTGGATTTATAGATTTGGTGAGGAGAGGATGAGGAGTATCTGTCTGATAATTTTTAAACCCTCAATGAAGTACACAGCCTACTTGTCAGCATGGGGATGGGTGGGCTGCTCATGAAGTTAAAGAGTGGGGAGAGATTAATATAGGCAAAAATTAAGAATTATAAGTTATTAAGAATCTGGCAATTTTCTGGGGGCAGTGATGAGAGTAGTCCACTTCAGATTTTTAGTCCTAAATCTGAAGTTCTCTAGTAATATTCAACTTATATGATATGGGCCCACGGGGAAAGCTAGATGAGGAGTGAAGCAGCTGTAAATAGAAAAAAATTCATGGGTTAAAAAATATTTAAAAGTATGTATCCCTGAGATAAACAATAAGTCACTGACAATGTCCAAACAAGCCCTGGTCTATATAACTCCATTTGCCTCTCTTCTTATCACAGAAATTTTTGCAATAATGTGTCTGTCTTAGTCATGACGTATTTAATCATGAAGCTTACATATTGTTTCTTTTTGGTCATAAACGGCTCTATCACTTCCTAAGGCAGATTTTTAAAAAAATGCAACTGATGGTCTTGATGTTGATTCCAGAGGTGATGACACCTCAATGCTAAAAGAAACTTT
Source organism: Odocoileus virginianus (assembly GCF_023699985.2). Classification (NCBI taxonomy): domain Eukaryota; kingdom Metazoa; phylum Chordata; class Mammalia; order Artiodactyla; family Cervidae; genus Odocoileus; species Odocoileus virginianus. Next base: position 49,299,572 of record NC_069682.1, read on the forward strand.
CTCTAGTGTTAACTGATATTTCTAGTCAAAAGTAAACTGATGATTTCATTTAAAAGTAAAATAAATAAATAAATAAATAAATAAAACACCCCCTCAAGGTGGTTGCTTTTGATCATCCAACTGTATTCCTAAACCACGATGTTGGCTCAAGACCCAAAACATCCTGGGAAGCACAGGTTGTCTACACAGGTTCAAGGAGAGGAAACAAAGACCGCACCTCTTGATGGATGAATGTCAACATCATGAAGAATAGCAGTGTTGGGTGAGATAGTATGTATGCCTGTGTGCACATATATGTAGATATTTAGGGAAATATTATCTGCCCTACAAGCAAAAGGAAAGATAAAGGAACACCCTGAAACACCATTTTGAGGAACACTATGAAATGTCAGAACACCAGGGATAAATAGAAGATCCTAAAGTCTTTCAGAGTGGGAGGAAAAGAGAATGGGGATTACAACTGGAAGCCTTCAAGAGACAGACAATAATTTTCAATCTAGAATTCAATATCCAGTGAAGCCACCCGTTCAAGTGTGAGGGTAAAATGAAGACATTTTAGATATGCAGCTTCTGAATTCAGGAAGAAATTTCAGAGTTTGTAGATGTTCTTTCTCAGGAAGCTACTAAAGAATAAGGAAGACACAAGATCCAGGAAATCAAGGATGCAACATAGGAGGAAAGCAAAGAGAATTCACAAGAAGATAAGAAGGGAGGTCCTATACGACAGCTAGGAAATAGAAATGAAACAGATTATCTGAATATATTGAAAGATGATCATTTCTGTCATAAAATTTGAGGAGAATTTGTGACTGGTAAAAAGAAAACTAGGCAAATGAAAAACAAACAAAAGTGGCAATTATTTAACTCAGGAGAAATAAAGTTGTACAAGAAAGAAACATAATAGGTAATACGTATCCAATACAGCTCATCTGTGAATTATAGATACACTGCCAAGTCTTATAAATACTGAAAACTGACTTAACTGAAAACTGTAAAGCACAGATATGAGTGGGGGATAGAAGGATGGTTATGTGGAACAATTAAGTACTCAACTTCCAAACTAGAACTCCATGGATAATATACAAAGGTAGACAATCAAGGAATTGCAGTTTAAACATTGAAAATGAAATAAATATAAAGGTAAATGCTAGAAAGAACTGCTAAGAATTCAAAATAATTGAACCATATGAAACCACTGATTTTTGATAACTCCCCAATCTAAAAAAAAAAAAAAAAATGGCAATTTCATATAGTTTAAGCTGCTATTAGGTTAGTGCAAAAGTAGTTGTGGTTTCAGATTGTGAATTTTAAATCATTATAACTAGGCTCAAACACATCTTTATTAATCAAAATAGGAACCATTACAATCAATACATTTTTGTCAACAAGAAATAAGTTTTTTTATTCCTGCTGTGTAAAAATCTGTGCTTCGGGATTCGATGAACTTTTGGAAAGTATTTTCTGCCTCCTGCTGGTTGTAGAAGCATTTTCCCTGGAAAAAGTTGTTGAGATGCTTGAAGAAGTGGTGGTCAGTTGGCAAGAGGTTAGGTGAATATGGCGTTTGAGCCAAACCTTCATAGCCCAATTCATTCAAATTCTGAAGCTTTGGTTGTATGACATATGGTCAGGTGGTGTTGTGGAGGAGAACTGGGCCCATTCTGTTGACCAATGCCAGCTGCAGGCATTGCAGTTTTCAGTGCATCTCATAGATTTGCTGAGCATACTTCTCAGATGTAATGGTTTTGCTGGGATTCAGAAAGCTGTAGTTGATCAGATGGGCAGCAGACCACCAAACAGTGACTATGACCTTTTTTGGGTGCAAGTTTGGCTTTGGGAAGTGCTTTGGAGCTTCTTCTCGGTCCAACCACTGAGCTGGTTGTCATATAAAATCCACTTTTCATCACACATTATAATCTGATCGAGAAATGGTTCCTTGTTGTTGCATAGGATAAGAGAAGACTACACTTTAACATGATGATTTTTTTGATTTTCAGTCAGCTCATGAGGCACCCACTTATTGAGCTTTTTCACCTCTCCAATTTGCTTCAAATGCAGAATGACTGTAAAACGGTTGATGTTGAGTTCTTTAGCAACTTCTCACGTAGTTGTAAAAGGATCAGCTTTGATGATTGCTCTCAGTTGGTTGTTGTCAACTTCCAATGGCCAGCCACTGCGCTCCTCATCTTCAAAGCTCTGTCTCCTTTGCAAAACTTCTTGAACCACTACTGCACTGTATGTTTGTTAGCAGTCCCTGGGCCAAATGCGTTGTTGATGCTGCGAGTTGTCTCTGCTGCTTTATGACCCATTTTGAACTCCAATAAAAAAAAAATTGCTGGAATTTGCTTTTTGTCTGACATCATTGCTATAGTCTAACATAACCACATTTATTTAAGAATGTATTCCAATATCAAATGGCAATTTGCATTCAACAATGCAAATTTGCAATTACTTTTGTAACGATCCGTCTAGTCAAGGCTATGGGTTTTCCAGTGGTTATGTATGGATGTGAGAGTTGGACTGTGAAGAAAGCTGAGCACCGGAAAATTGATGCTTTTGAACTATGGTGTTGGAGAAGACTCTTGAGAGTCCCTTGGACTGCAAGGAGATCCAACCAGTCCATCCTAAAGGAGATCAGTCCTGGGTGTTCATTGGAAGGACTGATGCTGAAGCTGAAACTCCAATACTTTGGCCACCTCATGTGAAGAGTTGACTCATTGGAAAAGACCCTGATGCTGGGAGGGATTGGGGGCAGGAGGAGAAGGGGACGACAGAGGATAGAGATGGCTGGATGGCATCACCGACTCGATGGACATGAGTTTGAGTAAACTCCGGGAGTTGGTGATGGACAGGGAGGCCTGGCGTGCTGTGATTCATGGGGTCGCAAAGAGTCGGACACGACTGAGTGACTGAACTGAACTGAATAATACATTATGATAAGATTATTACTAACTTTAGCATAAACTGCCATTTGAAACAGAAAACAATTAGTATTTGGCTGCACAGCATGTAGGATCTTAGTTCCCCCACCAAGGATCAATCCGTGCCCACTGTAGTGTAAGCAGAGTCCTAATCACTGGACCACCAGGGAATTCCCAGAAAACAATTACTGACAGAATGCTGGGAGGATAATGTATCCCAGTTTGGGTAATGAAGTGTCACCACATATACTATTACTATCACTAACATAACAATATTAGTATTTCTAATGAATGTAAAGATTATGTTTATTAATAAAACAGCTCGTAACCTATTTTGACAATATAGATATTACTTTGGAATTTTTCTTCAATCATCCTACAAAAATGCAAAACTATGGACTGGTAAAGATTTTGATTAACAGAATGCTGAATAACAAGGCCAGGATGTTTTTAGTTTCCTTTGTTGGTACAAACAATAGTTAAGTCATGCTTGCAAAATTAAAGTTGCACAATATTGTAGTACTATGCAAGCCTATTTCAGTGATAATTCCGGTTACACTATGCTGTTTATTTAAGACTTCCCCTTATGATTTGTTTCAAAAGGCTTCCTAAAAAAGAAAAATCTTATGCAGGCAATTCATAAGTTATTTGGGTTGCTTCAGTATTAGTGACACTAGTTAATGTAATTAATGAAGCACTCATTCATAAGTTGCCTTATTTTGAGTTAAATTCATAAAAATTTTATTTAAATCTGACATCATAAAACCAAAATTTCAAATTGAAAAATCAACTTTTATTAATTTTAACTTTTACAAAGAAAGAATTTGATTATGCTAACATAAGGTAAGATTTTTACCAAGAATAATGGATCCTGTTCCAACCAAATGGAAAATTTCTCTTTCAAATTAAAAGCAAATGTTTGCAACAGAGGGAATATACATAAACAGATGCTATGGAAGACTGCTTAGTTTTGATTTCATTTTGCACCAAAAACTACCAGGAACTAAAATATATGTTATTAAAAATAACCTTAAAGGGAATCTTAAAACTGAATCAATTCAACTATTCATATCCTCTAATTAGCTCCTCACTTTTTTTTTTACTGCTTCTATTCTGAATCAAAAGATCATAACAAAAATATATTAATATTTGGAGGTATGTTTCTTACAACCACTAAGTTTAGTTAATTTCCTGTCACTCTGCAAAATTCTAAGGGTACAAAAAAGAAACAGCAAATGCAACCAACTATCTTCTAAAACTTATAAGATCTAGTTTAAGAGAGAAAAAGGTCCAAGTGAAACAGCAAGGAATAGCTGGTGCTATTATAACTGCATCTTTTTAATTGGTCCATATCAACTGTGACTCCTCATAACTTCACAGAGACAACAAAGTCAGGCAGTCAGTCCCCACAGAGCCAAAGTCTGTGGGAAACTGCAGAGCTTCCTCCTCTCTCTGGGGAGGAGGACAAAAAAAAAAAAAAAAAAAGGTGTTCTGTTTTCCAATAGTCCTGTAAGAGGTGCCACTGAGCTGGTGCTGCACAACCATACAACAGAGCACAGGAAAATTCAGATCAAAGCAAGGGCGCATGCCAGGGAAATATGCAATAAAACCCTTTGCCAAAGAATTACGGGGAAAAAAAAAAGCAATGAGGCGGAGAGAACCTGCTGGACCACCTTCTTATTAACACAGGGAGGCAGGAAGAAACAAAATCTGCCTGTACTGAGGAGCCTAGAAAAGTGTCCTAGATATACTGGAGCGTTTCTATAGACAACGTATATCAATATACAGACATAACAACCAATTAACTAAAAAGCAGTGTTCTATATGTACTATTCTCATGTACATATACATGAGTATATGACCACTTACCAACACCCGGAAAGCAACTGTTCTGGATATACTGAGAATATAGACATATATTGAGAATATAGACACATATTTTAATTAACAAAACCCACTGGTTTTGCAGCAAGAAACAAAGAAATACTGTTTGAAAGAAATGCCAGAGACAGAATTGGCTGAAGATCTGATGAAGTAATATGTCCTTTTTTCCTCATCCACTTTAAATGATCTCCGACTCGCTCATTTCGGAGGTCAAAGACAAACCATTAAGTCTCTGGAAACAAAAGAGGGGCCTTAATTCTCTGGCCTGTGGAAGCATACACGGCCCCCCACTCACAAATACGAGGCCAGCACCTGACTTTCATTAATGAGTAAGCGAGGCAAGAGGTCTCATCCCAGACCATAGCTTATACCCAGTGACAAACGGGCATGAGATAGACGCCACAAAGAAAGGGGAGGAGCAGACGGGGACCAGGAAAACACTGCCACGCCGCGCCCCCCCAAGGCGCGTTCCCACGGCCAACAGGGAGGCAGCCGTCTTCGCCATCCTCGTCCTCGCTCCGGGCACATCCCAGCAGCTCCCACGCCCGGGGACAAGACGCGGGGCACGGGCTAGCTGGGCGCACAGGGCGCCGCGAACCTTATCTCTGTGGTCTCCCGGTGACAGCTCCGCGCCTCCCTTTGTGCGGGACCACCCTCCTGTTCGTGCGCGGACCCTTTTCCGCGCCCCTCCCGGCCCAGGGCCGCTGTCCTACCCGTCCCAGCTCCCGGCCGAGGCGCCGGGAGTGTGAGTGGGGGAGGCTGGCGCGGGCCCACGGTCTCCTCAGCATCCCGAACCCGGACCTGCCCGGTCCCTTACGCCCCAAACCAGGGGGCGACGGTGCTCAGCGGCCCAACCCTCGCTTGCTCACTTACTCTGTCGTGAGGGCAGCGGCGGCGAGCGTGCTGGGACCGTCAGCTCCGGGCAGTAAGCAGAGGGCGTCTGGCTGAACCGAGCGCGGCTGAGGTGGCAGCTGCAGACGGCGCGCCACAGCCCCGGCGAGGGGCGGGCCCAGCGGGGGAGGGGCGGGCGCCGCGCCTCTCATTCATGCAGCGGGGGCGGAGTGAGGGAACCCGGATGGCCGGGCAGCCCCGCCCACCTCCCTCAGATGGCCTGTGCTTCAGAGTCGGTAGTGCGCAGGCGCGGCTCTCTGGAGCGCGAGCCTGCCTCACCCGCTGGGGTTGTCCTGGGGAGGAGTTGCGCCCTTTTGCATCTTATCTTTAGTATTTTTGCACGACCTATAAAGTTTTAAAGTGAGAAATTGGAACTGCCACCTCTTCCTAGCATTCAGTGCACCAGCATCGCAGGGACACAGAGTAGCATGAATAAGGAAGACACCGCCCCTTCCTCCAACTGCTTCATCTGCAGCAGGTCCTCTCAGACCTCTGAGAACCAGAATCTGCCCAAATACTGGAGAGCAGCGTGTGCAAGAAAGAGTGCATTACTTTAGTTGCATTGACCTAGTCTGTTCAGTCCCCAGCTCCCATTTCATAAGGCAGGCAAAAAACTGACCTTTGTCTGAGAGGTTTGACTTTCCTGGTGGCTCAGCCGGTAAAGAATCTGCCTGCAATGCAGGAGACCAGGGTTTGATCCCTGGGTTGAGGAGATTCCCTTGGAGAAGGGAATGGCAACCCACTCTAGTGTTCTTACCTGGAGAATTACACGGCCAGAGGAGCTTGATGGGACCCCAGTTTATGGGGTTGCTAACACTCCGAAGTAGCTGAGCAACTAACGCTTGGAGGCGGGTGGTTTAGCGCATCTTGTAACAACAAAGCCTACGGTCAATCTAATGCTGCTTCAAGAGAAGAGGCGTCTCTTCTTTGGCAGGGAGTGTATTCTCAAGAGACGCCTCCTGTTCCCAGCTCCTTGGCTCTGCTATTCCTGGCCCTCAGAAATCTTTGGTGCTGTTGGGAGTCTGCAACAGGCCTCATAGTGGTCTCATTTGAGGCACTTCAGTTGAGTGTGTGGGCACTGCAGCTGAGAGAAGATAGAGAAATGATTGCCCACTTTCCCTCACCTTCCCCCTTTGAGGTTCTCCTTCTGTTGCAGGGAAGAGAGTGGGAGGTGTGAATGTGTTGGGGAAGCACACTGACTGAAACTGCCCACCCTGGCCAGGCACCATAGCAACTATGTGCATGAGTTGTTTTACCACGGGAGGTCCTTGTATGGAACATGGACCTAATAAGCCACCACCAACCGGAAGAGTTTGGGAAACTCTTCTGTGTTTCCTAAAAGGAGGCACCACGTGTCTGCCCACCTCCCAGAATCCTTCTTGCTGACATCCATCTTGGCTGAACAATGCGTGCACCACCAGGAAGGACTCTGAGTCAGAATGATTGGGCAAAGACAACCCGGAAACTAATCCCATCACCATAAAACATGAGATTGCAAGCAGAGCATCTCTCCTGGTTTCCCTTACCCTACTGCTCTCCACCCCGGGTTCCTGTCCCAATAAAATCTCTTGCTTTGTCAGCACATGTGTCTCCTCAGACAGTTCATTTCTGAGTGTTAGACTAAGAGCATGGTCTTGGGCCCTGATTGGGGGGGAGGGGTGTCCCCCTTCCTGCTACAAATGGCGATTCTCTTCTTTGCAGCGACTGACATCCTGATCACTTGGGGTACTTGGGGACTAGCTTGCCTGCTGATGGACCAGACCAGTGGCCTCAACTGGGACCCTTTTGTCCCTGGTCTCCTCCTGATGCAGACAACTAGCCAGAGTGCCCAGACTGGGTAAGGAATGAGAGACTTTATTGACCTCTCTCGCCTCCCCTCTCGCTTTCCTCTCCTTAACCTTTCCCATCCTACCCTTTTTTTCTAGTCCCCTGGTCTTGGAGCAGGATCTGGTTGAAGGGCCTCAGCCTGAGCTGAGGATCAGAGGCTGATCACCTCTTCTTGGCAGAGAACTGGAATTCTGGTTCTGTTCTGATCTGGTCTGGTTTCTGGCAGGGCTGAATTCCAGTCTTCCCTTTTCTGGAGGCTCAGGGTAAAGTCCCTTAATGCCTGGATATCTGCAGGTGGCAAGAGATATCAGAAAGTTCACCCATTTTGCCCCCTCTCCCACCTCATCCCCTCTTCTTTCAACCTGGCTTCCTTTTCTCCCTTTAAAATCTTGGAAGACCTGAGATATTTTCATTTACTCTGTTAGTACTTGGGTCTGAAGTTCTATGTCTCTACAGGATGTTTACTGAGAGACTGTAATCTTGTATTTAAGGGAGTGTCTGATTAGGACTGCCAGGTCTATGTCTGTGTTTTATACTCTGTCTTCTGTGTTGTAATTTGTGATGGCCATTTGGCTTTGTGTGGCCACCATTTGGTTTAGGCCTGCCGCCATTTTGTTAGAACTTGATTTTCTTTCCCTGTGCTTTGAGACCAGAGCTCTGAGGAACACTTATGTAGACCATCTCTAACTCCTGAGACTGAGGAAAAATGGGAAGAAGACTTTAAAATTTTTATTTATTCCAATTATTTTTTATAAACTAGTAAATTTTATACTGTAATATCTAATTTACAACTAAATTTAGAAAATGAAGCTAGATCTCCTATTGTGTCTGTCTGAATATGTGTCTGTCTTGGTATGTCTTTGTATCTGGATAATATTTTTGAGATTAATTTGTAAATGAGTTCTATTTAATTGGCTTAAAAAATATAAGTTTTTACAAAGCAAACAATTCTAAATTAAGCTAAATGAATTCCAGATTCATGTGAACTGGGAAATATTCAGTATTAAGTTAATACCTGGTTTTTCAAACCATCAATAATACTTCTGTTGTACCTAGGTTTACTAGATGTCAAATAAGACTGTATTCCATTACAAATTTGTCAACCAGAAATGTACCTCATTGTGGAAAATACTTTAGGGAAACTAAGATGGGTTTTCAGTAGAAGAAGATATAAAAAAAATTACTGAAAAGAGTTATACATGATCAGGATTTTCTAAAACTGGATTAAAATTCATTGGGTAAATGGATTTCATTAGGAATGACTCAGTCATAGGAAAACTGGTTAAAACCAACTAGGTCCAAGATGGTGGAATCGACTTTGACTAGACTTTGAGCCTCTTTATGTACACCCATTGTAAGATATGCAGGCTAAGTGACACACCCATCAGCATTGGCTAGATCTGACTGAATGTTCTAAACCCTTTTGATTTTTTTGGACAAAATTTCCTAAATCAAATTCTATTAAAGTTCTTTTGACATCTAGCTACCTTTGGGATGCTTCAAAGGGCCCCTGAAACATCCCAAAGAGAGATATTAAATTAATTTGCGGGGGGTTTATTTGGTTGGTTAAATTACATGGGAAATATTATCAAATGAGTAATAAATCCTCTCAGGTTATATTGTATGGTAAATATTACTAACATATATATCCTAGAAATTATATGGATTTCCTAAAACTCTGACATGTTCTGTTATTCTAAGGAGAAACCTGATGACTTTACAAAGGTTAACAGAAGAACTGAACTGGTAAATATGCTTATAACTTTTACGGTTTCTATCTGAAAAGTTCTGGGTTTGACTCCGTGTTTTCCGGGAGTAGGGAAAACCTTCCCCTCAAACTAATTATGACAATAATTTGGTAAAATTATATTTTATAAACGGAAACATTTATCTTGTCTACCTGACCCCTCCAGATATTGGAAACTCTTAGGTTTCCAGTAACTTTATCAGATAAGTTAGAAAGTTATGTCACTAACAAGTACAGAAATCTCAAGGAATTTTTAAGACCTTGAAAAGAGAGGAATTCACATAGATGTGTTAGGTGAAATCTGTGATAAGCCTTTGGCAAGACTTTCCTAGCCCTGAAAGGTTTTGTTTTGAAAGTTCAGCCTGAGACTCTATAAAAGTTTCAGCAAAGTAAAAACTCTATGATTAGTTATGGTTATATATAGCATCAGGCCAAGTTTATTGAGACCAGACCTATTTCACAAACAAACTAGTCTTAATTTGGTTATATTTGGTAAAAACGAGGGTGATTTTAGGGAGAAAAGGATGTTTCAATGAATGTTAAATCCCAGTTTGTTAATCAAGTTCTTTATCTACTAAGACTCATTTCCTGGATAGTTCTTTGCTGTTAAGTGAAAGTGAAAGTGAAATTGCTCAGTCGTGTTCGACTTTTGTGACCCCATGGACTGTAGCCTACCAGGCTCCTCAGTCCATGGAATTTTCCAGGCAAGAGTACTGGAGTGGGTTGCCATATTAATTTAAAATTTAATTGAATTATTAAAAGATACCCTAAATTTGTTTCTGAAGCTTATTTCAGTAACCTACCTTTGGACAAAGATCAGATGCCTCACAACCCACAAACAGGACTGGAAAAAGACATAATTTAAGGGACTGTCTCCAACCTGGAGGGAAGGACATATTATCAGAGGAGAAACTGCACTACACCAGGACAAGAAAAAGACATCAGAAATAAACAGCTTGCCAAAGATGCTGGACCTGATTTGTATAATCATTTATAATGTTTTCTTGACTTCTTGGACTTTTACATATAAATCAAATATTTTTCTATCATAGGCATGATCCTATGCTAGTTTTAGAAATCAATCCAATTGTTGGGATTGTAGTCAATTACCTGTGTTTGGTTCTGGGTTACCTTGGTGAATTTCTCTACTCCAATGCTCAAATTGGTTGGCCCTGAAGAAATTTACTTTAAAAGGAAAGTTATAGTCATGTATAGGTCACTATTGATATTACTAGATGAGATCCCCTCACCTGGTCAGTAAAGCCTGCTCTGACCCTGGCCATGAACTTGAGTTTTCTTCTATTACTAAAGCTCAATTAGAGCAAGAAGCAAAGTTTCAGCAAAGGAAAATATCTCCCTCAATTATGGGATGGATTTATATAGATAACACCAGGCTATGGTAATTTAGGTTTAAAGTCTCTTCTGTGTTGGGAAGAATTATATCATACTAATGATAATCAGTCTAAAAACACTAGAAAACTGGGCTATGTGCCTTATAGACAGTGCCAATATACAATTTCCCTAAAAGATAATGATTACAGAATAGTCTAAGTCAGATGACCTGGGATATACTGGGCTACATCTAATGGAAGATCTTAGCTTAATTCTTACTTATGACTTTACTAATACTGCTGGCTATGGTTTTTGTATTTCACCTATTTTACAAAATTGCTGATTCTTACACTGCCAGTGGAGAAGGAAATGGCAACCCATTCCAGTAATCTTGCCTGGAAAAATCCCATGGATGGAGGAGCCTGGCAGGTACAGTCCATGGATTTGTCAAAATTTGGACACCACTGAGTGACTGCACTTTCACTTTTCCACTTTCACCCTAGGAGCAAACCTTGGAGAAGGAAATGGCAACACACTCAAGTTTTCTTGTCTGGAGAATCCTATGGACAGAGGAGCCTGGCAGGCAACAGTCCACGGGGTTGCAAATAGTCGGACACAACTGAGCGACTAAACAGCAACAACACTGCCAAATGTGTGACTGAGCCTCTGATGAAATAAAATATAGTTGCATATGAGATCAATGATGGTAACAGTGTAACTCTAGATACCGGAAGAAGCAGTAAGAGGGAATGTTTTCCTGGACTAAGAGGCTAGAAAGACAGTGGTCCAGAGAATTTTGGATACTATTTATGGCCTAGTCAAGTAACAGCACATTGAATGCCCTGTCAGCAAAATCTTTGTCAGACCTGAAAACCAGCATTTTCACCACCGTGGGATGAAATGGTCATGAAATGCCCCCCTGCCCCCAAATCATGGTCAAGTTTATGACCAAGAAGGAACCCTGCCAACTGGAAATTGGCATGTACCATCTACCTCTTCAAAGATTAAATCATGGCCACTGCAGCTGCTGACCTTCAATACCCCTAAAAGGAATTCAGGGTAAAAATCAGTAATAAGGCACTCTGTGCTATGAGAAAAACTTGTGAACAGGCCTTCAGATAGTTAGATCTTTCTAGGAGATGATTTTATGAGTCCCAGTTCTTATATCTTCTCATGCCTAGAGAAACTCTGACATCGTTTATGGTGACATCTGCATTGGCTATTAAGGAGAATATTACAATTAAAAGTCAAGATAGAGTAGCTATCTTGGTTCAGACATCCAAGGAAATAACTAAGAGACACTATGGATGCAATTTCAGACTAGTCCTTATACTGCTAAAAACTTGAGTTTTCTGAGTTGTGTCAGGCTTGGATGCCGCTGGACATTTTCACAACGTCTACTGGCAGCTAGTAATTGCAACCTTACTTTTTATAAAACTAGACAACTGGCTTCCTGGCTACAAGTCTCCCTAAAGTGCCAGTTCTGGACTGGGTTTCAGGCCTATCCTTCTGAAAAAAAAAATGAGATTTATATTGTCTATTATAATTCCAGTTGTCACTTTTCTAACTACTTCTAATTGGGTGTGTTACACCAAAATGGCAAACCAAGGTATTGAGATTTTAATCATCAAGACTCAGATCTAGACTTGGAACTCAGAAATACTTCCATTTCCATGTCTGTTCTCCAAACTGAGGCAGTCTCCTGTGTCCCATTTTGATAGGAATTTATCAGAGTCATAGTTGCACAGTTCCCTGAATTAAAACTGAGCAGCCCCAAAGGGCAGATTCAAACAGTTGCTGACCTTGGAAGGGAGGGGAAACAGAAAATAGAGAAGGAGCAATCAAATGATGGTATGGCCTTGAGGCTGTGTCCTGGTTCCTGCTCAAGAAATACACATAACAATGTCTTTGAGTTCTTCTGCAAAACTGGGGCCCCCAACCTGGTGAAGGATGGTAACTTCAAGCTGAGCACAGGATTCCTGGAGCATTGTTCTGTTGCCTCATCACCATCAGAAGAAAGTCACACACCCTGCAGCCCTCACCCCAAATGTTGCCTTCTCTTTCTGGGGCCCAGTGATCACCATCTTGTTAGGCCTCCTGTTTGGCCCCTGTCTATTTCATCTCTTACAGGTCCCAACAGTTTCAAGCTAAATTGTTGTTCTGACAAGGGTGAATGGTAGTTTCAGGCACAGAATACCTTGACTTAGATACGAGAGAGAGAAACTTCTGCTCTGCTAGGCAGGCCTACACCCATGCATAGCAGGAAAAAGTTACAGAAGTTGGCCTTGGAACTGTCAGGGTACGAGGAGGCATGTTATTTAGCTTGCTGATGTGTTACAATGGGAGTTGGCTCATCCACTATCTTGGACCATGTCCTTGGGCGATGTCATTCTTTTAAAGGCTGTGTCCTGCCCCCTTCTTGTTTCACTTCCTTCTCCTACCCTCCAGGTCTCCTCAACAAAAACCATAAACAGCTCAGGTGCTTTAGAAAGCAAAGGTCCTCGTGAAAAGAGCCTGCAGGCAAGTTCCTTCTGCTTTGGCAAACCAAAAATGCCCTAAGTAAGAGGCCAAGTAAAGACAAACAGCTGCAAACATCTCAAGTTACCAAATAGTCACAGTCCCCAAGGTAAGAGATAGGTGGAGGCAGGTGCTGGGTAGAGTGTGGCAAAAGAAAGGATGCCTGTCAACACCTATCCCCCAGCTACTGACACCAAGAATTTTGGAGTCCTTTTCCTTTCTCTCTTCCTTCCTAGCTCAATTGGAGCAGTTACCAGGAGGGCCTTCACAACTCCAGTTGGTTGATACCTCTCTCTCTGTCTAAATTAGGCCTCCTCATCTCTGTCCAGGGCTTCACTGGTGGCTCAGAGGTTAAAGTGTCTGCCTGCAATGCGGGAGACCCTGGTCGATCCCTGAGTCAGGAAGATCCCCTGGAGAAGGAAATGGCAACCCACTCCAGTATTCTTTTTTTATATTCTTTTTTTTTCCCATTTATTTTTACTAGTTGGAGGCTAATTACTTTACAGCATTGCAGTGGTTTTTGTCATACATTGAAATGAATTAGCCATGGATTTACATGTATTCCCCATCCCGGTCCCCCCTCCCACCTCCCTCTCCACCCCATCCCTCTGGGTCTTCCCAGTGCACCAGGCCTGAGCACTTGTCTCATGCATCCAACCTGGGCTGGTGATCTGTTTCACCCTAGATATACATGTTTCGATGCTGTTCTCTTGAAACATCCCACCCTCGCCTTCTCCCACAGAGTCCACAAGTCTGTTCTATACATCTGAGTCTCTTTTTCTTTTTTTGCATATAGGGTTATCGTTACCATCTTTCTAAATTCCATATATATGTGTTAGTATACTGTAATGGTCTTTATCTTTCTGGCTTACTTCGCTCTGTATAATGGGCTCCAGTTTCACCCATCTCATTAGAACTGATTCAAATGAGTTCTTTTTAATGGCTGAGTAATATTCCATGGTGTATATGTACCACAGCTTCCTCATCCATTCGTCTGCTGATGGGCATCTAGGTTGCTTCCATGTCCTGGCTATTATAAACAGTGCTGCGATGAACACTGGGGTGCATGTGTCTCTTTCGGATCTGGTTTCCTCAGTGTGTATGCCTAGAAGTGGTATTGCTGGGTCATATGGCAGATCTATTTCCAGCTTTTTAAGGAATCTCCACACTGTTTTCCATAGTGGCTGTACTAATTTGCATTCCCACCAACAGTGTAAGAGGGTTCCCTTTTCTCCACACCCTCTCCAGCATTTATTGCTTGTAGACTTTTGGATAGCAGCCATCCTGACTGGCGTGTAATGGTACCTCATTGTGGTTTTGATTTGCATTTCTCTGATAATGAGTGATGTTGAGCATCTTTTCATGTGTTTTTTTTTTTTTGCCATCCGTATGTCTTCCTTGGAGAAATGTCTGTTTAGTTCTTTGGCCCATTTTTTGATTGGGTCATTTATTTTTCTGGAATTGAGCTGCAGGAGTTGCTTGTATATTTTTGAGATTAATCCTTTGTCTGTTGCTTCATTTGCTATTATTTTCTCCCAATCTGAGGGCTGTCTTTTCACCTTGCTTAGAGTTTCCTTGTTTCATTAGGTCCCATTTGTTTATTTTTGCTTTTGTTTCTAAAATTCTGGGATGTGGGTCGTAGAGGATCCTGCTGTGATTTATGTCAGAGAGGGTTTTGCCTATGTTGTCCTCTAGGAGTTTTATAGTTTCTGGTCTTACATTTAGATCTTTAATCCATTTTGAGTTTATTTTTGTGTATGGTGTTAGAAAGTGTTCTGGTTTCATTCTTTTACAGGTGGTTGACCAGTTTTCCCAGCACCACTTGTTAAAGAGGTTGTCTTTTTTCCATTGTATATCCTTGCCTCCTCTGTCGAAGATAAGGTGACCATAGGTTCGTGGATTTATCTCTGGGCTTTCTATTCTGTTCCATTGATCTATATTTCTGTCTTTGTGCCAGTACCATACTGTCTTGATGACTGTGGCTTTGTAGTAGAGTCTGAAGTCAGGCAGGTTGATTCCTCCAGTTCCATTCTTCTTTCTCAAGGTTACTTTGGCTATTCGAGGTTTTTTGTATTTCCATACAAATTGTGAAATTATTTGTTCTAGTTCTGTGAAAAATACCGTTGGTAGTTTGATAGGGATTGCATTGAATCTATAGATTGCTTTGGGTAGTATAGCCATTTTGACAATATTGATTCTTCCAATCCATGAACACGGTATGTTTCTCCATCTGTTTGTGTCCTCTTTGATTTCTTTCATCAGTGTTTTATAGTTTTCTATGTATAGGTCTTTTGTTTCTTTAGGTAGATATACTCCTAAGTATTTTATTCTTTTTGTTGCAATGGTGAATGGTATCGTTTCCTTAATTTCTCTTTCTGTTTTCTCATTGTTAGTGTATAGGAATGCAAGAGATTTCTGTGTGTTAATTTTATATCCTGCAACTTTACTGTATTTGCTGATTAGCTCTAGTAATTTTCTGGTAGAGTCTTTAGGGTTTTCTATGTAGAGGATCATGTCATCTGCAAACAGCGAGAGTTTCACTTCTTCTTTTCCTATCTGGATTCCTTTTACTTCTTTTTCTGCCCTGATTGCTGTGGCCAACACTTCCAAAACTATGTTGAATAGTAGTGGTGAGAGTGGGCACCCTTGTCTTGTTCCTGATTTCAGGGGAAATGCTTTCAATTTTTCACCATTGAGGGTGATGCTTGCTGTGGGTTTGTCATATATAGCTTTTATTATGTTGAGGTATGTTCCTTCTATTCCTGCTTTCTGGAGAGTTTTAATCATAAATGGATGTTGAATTTTGTCAAAGGCTTTTTCTGCATCTATTGAGATAATCATATGGTTTTTATCTTTCAATTTGTTAATGTGGTGTATAACATTGATTGATTTGCGGATATTAAAGAATCCTTGCATTCCTGGGATAAAGCCCACTTGGTCATGGTGTATGATTTTTTTAATATGTTGTTGGATTCTGTTTGCTAGAATTTTGTTAAGGATTTTTGCATCTATGTTCATCAGTGATATTGGCCTGTAGTTCTCTTTTTTTGTGGCATCTTTGTCTGGTTTTGGAATTAGGGTGATGGTGGCCTCATAGAATGAGTTTGGAAGTCTACCTTCTTCTGCAATTTTGTGGAAGAGTTTGAGTAAGATAGGTGTTAGCTCTTCCCTAAATTTTTGGTAGAATTCAGCTGTGAAGCCATCTGGTCCTGGGCTTTTGTTTGCTGGAAGATTTCTGATTACAGTTTCGATTTCCTTGCTTGTGATGGGTTTGTTAAGATCTTCTATTTATTCCTGATTCAGTTTTGGAAAGTTATACTTCTCTAAGAACTTGTCCATTTCTTCCAAGTTGTCCATTTTATTGGCATAGAGCTGCTGGTAGTAGTCTCTTATGATCCTTTGTATTTCAGTGTTGTCTGTTGTGATCTCTCCATTTTCATTTCTAATTTTGTTAATTTGGTTCTTCTCCCTTTGTTTCTTAATGAGTCTTGCTAATGGTTTGTCAATTTTGTTTATTTTTTCAAAAAACCAGCTTTTAGCTTTGTTGATTTTTGCTATGGTCTCTTTAGTTTCTTTTGCATTTATTTCTGCCCTAATTTTTAAGATTTCTTTCCTTCTACTAACCCTGGGGTTCTTCATTTCTTCCTTCTCTAGTTGCTTTAGGTGTAGAGTTAGGTTATTTATTTGACTTTTTTCTTGTTTCTTGAGGTAGGCCTGTAATGCTATGAATCTTCCCCTTAGCACTGCTTTTACAGTGTCCCATAGGTTTTGGGTTGTTGTGTTTTCATTTTCATTCATTTCTATACATGTTTTGATTTCTTTTTTGATTTCTTCTATGATTTGTTGGTTATTCAGAAGCGTGTTGTTTAGCCTCCATATGTTTGAATTTTTAATAATTTTTTTCCTGTAATTGAGATCTAATCTTACTGCACTGTGGTCAGAAAAGATGACTGGAATGATTTCAATTTTTTTGAATTTACCAAGACTAGATTTATGGCCCAGGATGTGATCTATTCTGGAGAAGGTTCTGTGTGCACTTGAGAAAAAGGTGAAGTTGATTGTTTTGGGGTGAAACGTCCTATAGATGTCAATAAGGTCTAGCTGGTCCATTGTGTCCTTCAAAGTTTGTGTTTCCTTGTTCATTTTCTGTTTAGTTGATCTATGCATAGTTGTGAGTGGGGTATTAAAGTCTCCTACTATTATTGTGTTACTATCAATTTCCTCTTTCATACTCGTTAGTGTTTGCCTTACATATTGCGGTGCTCCTATGTTGGGTGCATGTATATTTATAATTGTTATATATTCTTCTTGGATTGATCCTTTGATCATTATGTAGTGTCCATCTTTGTCTCTTTTCACAGCCTTTATTTGAAAGTCTATTTTATCTGATATGAGTATTGCAACTCCTGCTTTCTTTTGGTCTCCGTTTGCGTGGAATATTTTTTTCCAGCCCTTCACTTTTAGTCTGTATGTGTCCCTTGCTTTGAGGTGGGTCTCTTGTAGACAGCATATATAGGGGTCTTGCTTTTGTATCCATTCAGCCAGCCTTTGTCTTTTGGTTGGGGCATTCAACCCATTTACATTTAAGGTAATTATTGATAGGTATGGTCCCGTTGCCATTTATTTTGTTGTTTGGGGTTCACATTTACACCACCTTTCTGTGTTTCCTGTCTAGAGAAGAGCCTTTAGTATTTGCTGAAGAGCTGGTTTGGTGGTGCTGAATTCTCTCAGCTTTTGCTTGTCTGTAAAGCTTTTGAGTTCTCCTTCATATCTGAATGAGATCCTTGCTGGGTAGAGTAATCTAGGTTGTAGGTTATTCTCTTTCATTACTTTAAGTATGTCCTGCCATTCCCTTCTGGCCTGAAGGGTTTCTATTGATAGATCAGCTGTTATCCTTATGGGAATCCCTTTGTGTGTTATTTGTTGTTTCTCCCTTGCTGCTTTTAATATTTGTTCTTTGTGTTTGATCTTTGTTAATTTGATTAATATGTGTCTTGGGGTGTTTCGCCTTGGGTTTATCCTGTTTGGGACTCTCTGGGTTTCTTGGACTTGGGTGGCTACTTCCTTCCCCATTTTAGGGAAGTTTTCAGCTATTATCTCCTCGAGTATCTTCTCATGGCCTTTCTTTTTGTCTTCTTCTTCTGGGACTCCTATGATTCGAATGTTGGGGCGTTTCACATTGTCCCAGAGGTCCCTGAGGTTGTCCTCATTTCTTTTGATTCTTTTTTCTTTTTTCCTCTCTGCTTCATTTATTTCCACCATTTTATCTTCTAACTCACTTATCCTATCTTCTGTCTCTGTTATTCTACTCATGGTTCCCTCCAGAGTGTTTTTGATCTCATTTATTTCATTATTTTTAATTGACTTTTTAAAATTTCTTCTAGGTCCTTGTTAAACCTTTCTTGCATCTTCTCAATCTTTGTCTCCAGGCTATTTATTTGTAACTCCATTTTGTTTTCAAGATTTTGGATCATTTTTATTATCATTATTCTAAATTCTTTTTCAGGTAGATTCCCTATTTCCTCCTCTTTTGTTTGACTTGGTGGGCTTTTTTCATGTTCCTTTACCTGTTGGGTATTTCTCTGCCTTTTCATCGTGTTTAGATTTCTGTGTCTGGAGTGGGCTTTCTATATTCTTGTGGTATGTGGTTCCTTTTTATTGTGGAGGTTTCACCCAGGGGGTGGGATTGGACGATTGCTTTGTCAAGGTTTCCTGGTTAGGGAAGCTTGTGTCAGCGTTCTGGTGCGTGGAATTGGATTTCTTCTCTCTGGAGTGCAGTGGAGTGTCCAGTAATGAGTTTTGCGATGGGTCTTTTTGTTAGGTGTGACTTTGGACAGCCTGTGTGTTGACACTCAGGTCTATGTTCCTGCGTTGCTAAAGAATTTGCATGGTATGTCTTGTACTAGAGTTTATTGGCTCTTAGGTGGTGGTTGGTTTTAGTGTAGGTATGGAGGCTTTTGGATGGTCTCTTATTCCTTCATGTTCCGTGTAGTCAGGAGTTTTCTGGTTTTCTCAGGTTTTGGGCTTAAGTCTCCTGCCTCTGGATTTCAGTTTTATTCTTCCAATAGTCTCAAGACTTCTCCAACTATACAGCACTGATAATAAAACTTCTAGGTTAATGGTGAAAAGATTCTCCACTGTGAGAGACAACCAGAGAGATTCACAGAGTTACATGAAGAATAGGAGAGGGAGGAAGGAGATAGAGGTGAGCAGGAGGAGAAAAAGGGGACTCAAGAGGAGAGAGACAGATCTACACAGTTATCTGTTCCCAAAGTGTTCTCTGTAGCCCAGACACCCACAAAGATTCACAGAATTGGATTAGGAAGAGAAGGGGAAAGGAGGAAATAGAGGTGTTCTGAGGTAGAAAACAGAGAGTCAAAAGTGGGAGAGTAATCACCACACTCCTAAATAGAAATGGGAACTGAATATTGGATTCTTAAATGTCCAAAATTTATATCACATACTGAAAAACAAAGATTAAAAATCTAGTGTAGAGGTTAGACTCTTTGAAATACAATATTTAAAAACAAAAACAAAAACACACAAAAAAATTAGAAATGTATATGAAGTTTGGTTTAAAAATAGAGTTTCTTTTTTTTTTTTGGCAAGGTTATAGTGAAATGAAAATGAAAATTAAGGAATAATAGAGGAGTATTAGAGGACTTCAAAAGGAAATAGAAGAGAAAAACAAGAAAAAGAAAAAAAAATTTTTTTTTCCTAATTAAAAAAATCGTAAAAATATATGAAAATGAAAGTTGAGGAGTAATGGGGGAGTAATAGGGAATTTTAAAAGAAAATAAAAGAGAAAAAATAAAAAATTAAAAAAAAGGGAAAGAAAAAAAATTTTTTTTAATAAATTAAAAAAAAAAAAACCATATATATCTAGGAATTCCTCTGGAGTTGTTGCGGTCAGTGTAGGTTCAGATAGCTCCTCTTTCCAGCTTACACTTCTAGATATCTATAGGCCCCTTCCGGTGTAGTCGGTGTTACCTTCAGGGATTTTAATCTGTTGCACCGGTCCTTTCTGAAGCGGTTCCCTTTGTTTATTTTGGCTTCTCTTCGGTGTCTAATTTCCGCCCTGACATTGGCGGGCGGAGGTGCTAGTTCAGTTTAGTCCTGCTACGGGGAGGGCGGGGCGCTGCAGACAGATAGATACCGCTCCGTGTGGCTAGCACTCACCGGCCACACTGGGTTTGCCCCGCTCACGGGTGTCAGTGCTTTCCCCGTCTACACTGCTCAGGCTCCCGGCTGCTTTATATGGAGCGGGCCCTGCGTTGAGTGCAGTTCCAGTTTTCTGGTACTCCACAAAAGCGCGGATTCGGTTGCACCTGCGTTTTGTGTCTTTCCTGGCCTGAGCGGCCCAGGCAGCCAGAGGCTTGGGCGCACTCTCTCCGGTACGGCGCGCTTTTCCCCTCCGCGACCCCAGCGCGCGCCGCCAGTCGGGTCTCAGGAAGTCTTTAGATAGGAACCAGGGGCCTGTTTGCAATTTGGGAGGGGGTGGCTTCTCAGGGGCTGAGTTTGCCCTTTTCCCCTTCCCCCTGCCTCCTACCTCCAGCGGGGACAGGCCGGCTCTTTTCTGGACTTTCTCAGTCCCTTTGTTTTGCGAACCGCAGGCAGTGTGCTCCGGCCGGTTAATTTTGTCCCACCGTTTAAAAAAAGCTCCCTCCGATTGCTCTCAGGGTCTTCAGGCCGGTCCTTACCCTAAGCAATGCCGCCCGCTCCTCTCCGTTCCGCTCCCGCTTGTTGCTGGCGGGTGCGGGCGTCTGGGGTACTTTTCTGCTGGGAGTTGCTTTTAGGCACGTAATCTGTGGGCCTTATTTAATTTTTCCTCCCAGTTAGATTGCCGAAAACTTCCCCCAGTCCCGCCAGTGCGAAGGTTTCCTGGTGATTGGAAACTTCCTCTATTAAGACTCCCTTCCCGGGACGGGTCATCGTCCGTAGCTCTTTTGTCTCCCTTTTTATCTTTTATATTTTGTCCTACCTCCCTTTGAAGACAATGGGCTGCTTTTCTGGGCGCCTGATGTCCTCTGCTAGCGATCAGAAGTTGTTTTGTGAAATTTGCTCAGCGTTCAAATGTTCTTTCGATGAATTTGTAGGGGAGAAGGTGATCTCCCCGTCCTATTCCTCCGCCATCTTGGCTCCTCAGCCCACTCCAGTATTCTTGCCTGGAGAATCCCATGGACGGTGGAGCCTGGTGGGCTACAGTCCACGGGTCGCAAAGAGTCGGACACTACTGAGCACCTTCACTTGAACTTTCATTTCTGTCCAAGTCTATTGCCGAAGTCTCAATCCATTCCCATGAAAGTCAATTCTCATGATATGCAGATTTGCCCATTTTACTGTCTGTTCTCTGTCCCTGCCTCAGTGATTCTTTAGCCCTTATTTTCTAGCCATTTCCAGAGCAGCACCAGGGTGTTTCACCTTCAGTACCTGTGTTCCTGCTGTTCCCTTGATTAGGGAGGCAACTTATCTAGCGACACTCAAGAGTCACTATTTTTTTCTTTTTTTCTTGAAGGATAGTTGCTTTACAGAATTTTGTTGTTTTCTGTCAAACCTCAATATGAATCAGTCACAGGTATACATATATCCCCTCCCTTTTGAACCTCCCTCCCATTTTCCTCCCCATCCCACCCCCTAGGCTGATACAGAGCCCCTGTTTGAGTTTCCTGAGCCATACAGCAAATTCCTATTGGCTATCTACTTTACGTATGGTATGTTACTCTTTCCATACATCTCACCCTCTCCTCCCCTCTCCCCATGTCCAAATGTCTGTCCTCTATGTTCGTTTCTCCATTGCTGCCCTGTAAATAAATTCTTCAGTACCATTTTTCTAGATTCCATATATATGTGTTAGAATACGGTATTTATCTTTCTCTTTCTGACTTACTTCACTCTGTATAATAGGTTCTAGGTTCATCCACCTCATTAGAACTGACTCAAATGCATTCCTTTTATGGCTGAGTAAGACTCCATTGTGTATATGTACCACAACTTCTTTATCCATTCATCTGTCAGTGAACATCTAGGTTGCTTCCATGTTCTAGCTATTGTAAATAGTGCTGCAGTGAACAATGGGGTACTTGTGTCTTTTTCAATTTTGGTTTCCTCAGGGTATATGCCTAGGAGTGGGGTTGCTGGGTCATATGGTGGCTTTATTCCTAGTGTTTTAAGGAATCTCCATACCGTCTTCCATAGTGGCTGTATCAATTTACATTCCCACCAACAGTGTAAGAGCGTTCCCTTTCTCCACACCCTCTCCTGCATTTATTGCTTGTAGACTTTTTGATGATGGCCATTCTGTAAAGTCACTATTTTAAAAATGAAGTCTTTCTGTCATGGAGTCCAAGTTTGTTCTGTTTGCTGCATAGTAGGCCAATGAATCAGAGATGAGGTGTTAAGGCAAGGACTATGACTTTTTTCGGAAAGCTAGCAGACTGAGAAAATATCTCAAAATAACCAAAAGCAGTAAAAAGCAAAGGTTAAAGTCAAAGAAACAGATTCAACATGGAGTCAGAATTGGCTCTTCCCTGTAATATTTCTTCCTGCCTCACCTTGTTACAGACTTTCTTTTGGAATTCCCCACCTGTGCCCTGTAACTATTTCTCAGCAACAGCCACACTTAGGGTTCCTACTTTGCATATTTTCTTCCCCAACCAGAATGTCTTTTGGAGACCCAGCAGATGACTGGCATACAGTGGGTGTGCCATAGTTATTAGTGATGATGTTCCCTTGTGGGTCAGAGAGGGTCTACTGGGGAAAGAAGGGATACATTCCTTTTGATTTCTCCTGCCTTCCCTCCTTCCTCACCCTGCCCCATGTTCGGAAACCTGTTTTGTTTAGAAGGCTCAGCTAGGAATTTGCTAGTCCAAACCGACTGTAAGGTAAAGGGTAAAGTTCCAGCTTCTTATCCTTTATCCTCATGAAAATTAGGAGGGAAGGATACAGAAAGAGAATGCTTAAAACTGTAAAGAGTAGGGGCCATGTTAAGTTGCTGTTTTAATTTTCATATTAAAATTTTGTTGAGGTATCAGCTAGTCCAACTGCCCTTTGGGGTCAGGGAGAAAGTCTCGCCTTGGGACTGGATAGGTGGAACATGTCTTCACAGTTTTCACAATATATAAAGCGGGATCCCACTCTTCTGTCTGTAGTAGTGAATTGTTTCTTATCCTGTTTGGGGGAAGCAGTGAATGTTTTTGTTCTTGTGGTGTCATTAGCTGAAGATTCATTGACTGATAACACAATCTTGTCTGCTTAGTGGTACAGAAGGTTCTATTTTCCCCTCATGCCTCCCAATACCTGTTTCTTTAGGCAAAATGCTTATGGTGGGGTATGGGTGTTTTAAGGAGTTCTGAGCAGTTTAGGTGGTGGTTAAACCTTCCCTGGTAGTTTAGCTGGTAAAGAGTCCACCTGCAATGCAGGAGGCCCCAGTTTGATTCCTGGGTTGGGAAGTTCTCCTGGAGAAGGGATAAGCTACCTACTCCAGTTTTCTTGGGCTTCCCTGGTGGTTCAGTCTGTAAAGAATCCACCTGCAATGTGGGAAACCTGGGTTTGATCCCTGGGTTGGGAAGATCCCTTGGGGGAGAGCATGGCAACCCACTCTGGTATTCTTGCCTAGAGAATCGCCAAGGACAGGGGAGCCTGGGGGGACTGAAGTTCATGGGGTTGCAAAGAGTCAGACACAACTGAGCAACTAAGCCCAGCATAGCACATCCCCAAACAGCAGCCATCCATGAGGATTCTGGTGGCAAGCATTATTTTGGAATCTTCCCTCTGGCTTATTAGCACTTGGATAAAGCCTTGTCCACTAGCCTGTTTGCACATGAACTGAGAAACCTCAGGCTAAGTAGCTAGTCAGATAGGGACGCAGCCCCTCCTACCAGCCTGAGCACACAGCTGCCCTAGAGGGCCCAGGATCTAGCCCTGCCCACCAGGTCATCAGCACTAGTTAAGGACTTCTGGGGCTCCCCTGCTAGTTGCTGGGACCTAGCCCTGTCCACCAGTGGGTCAACTCCAGGACACACAGGGGCCTGTAGCCAGAGACTTAGGGACTTGTCTCTGCCCATCCTGACATTACCACAGGGAGCCCTTCCAGGGTGCCAGACACACCAACTAACAGGCTGATACCAGCTTCAAGACACCTTGGAATCCTCAGTCAGCTGTCCTGGGATCCAGCCCCACTAACCAGTGGGTCAGCATTAGGTGTGAGACATATCAGACCCCACAACCAGCTGTATTGGGAATGGACACCACCCATCAACATGTCATCACTAGATCCAGTTCTCTAAGCCCCTCAATCTCTGGCTCTGGAACCCAGTTTCACTCACCAGTGGGCCAGCACTAGCCTGGGGAACCAGGGCTGCATAGCCAGTCACTTTGTGACCCAGCCCCACCCACCAGCAGCCAACAGTCTCTGTACAAAGTAGGGCCTGGCAACCAACCAGACCAGGGACCAGCCACATGTACCAGACTACCCAAAGTAGTTAGCCTACCACAACAGAAGGGCCACACAGCCCACATAGGAGGCACCCCTAGAGGGTATAAATCTGGTGACTAGAGGAGTGTGCTGCTGGGAGGCATAGGGCATCTCCTGAAAAAGGCATTTCTTTAAGACTGGAAAATATAATTAACTTACCAAACACATGGAAATAAGAATAACAAATTAGATGGAGTTAGGAGACGGAGAAATAAGTTCCAAATGAAGGAAGAAGCTAAAACCCCAGAAGAAGAACTAAGTGATGTGGAGATAAGCAATCTACTGGATAAAGAGTTCAAGGTAATGATTGTAAAAATGCTCAAAGAACTTGGGAGAAGAATAGACAAACTGAATAAAAGATAGAATTTTTAAAAATTTACTTTTTATTAAAGTATAGTTGAATTACAATGTGTTAACAATTGCTGTCCAGTAATAAACAAACTCAGTTATACATATATTTATATATTTATGTATATTTTCTATATATCAGTTATGGCTTATCATGGAATATCGAATATAGTTCCCTGTGCTATAGGGTAGGACCTTGTTGTTTATCCATTCTCTGTATAATAGTTTGCATCTGCTAATCCCAAACTCCCTCTCTGACACTCTTCAAACTCCCTTGCCCCTGAAAACTACCAGTCTATTCTCTGTGTCCTTGATTTTGTCCTCTGTCTCACAGATAGGTTGATTTGTGTCATATTTCAGATTGCACATATAAGTGATATCATGTCTTATTTGTCTTTCTGACTTAACTTCATTTAGTATGATAATCTTTATATGCATGTGTGTTGCTACAAATGGCACTAGTTTGTTCTTTTTTATGGTTGAGTAAATTCACATCTTTATCCATTCATCTGTTGATGAACATTCAGGTTATTTCCATGTCTTGGATATTGTGAATAATGCTGCTCTGAACATTGCGATGCATGTATCTTTTTGAATTATGGTTTTGTCCAGATGTATGCCCAGGAATGGAGTTGCTGGATCATATGGTTATTCTATTTTTAGTTTTCTGAGCAACCTCCATACTGTTTTCCACAGTGGCTATTCCAACTTACATTCCCACAAGTGGTGTAGGAGGGTTCCCTTTGATAGATAGAATTTTTAAACAGAGAGTTAGAATATATAAAAAAGAACTGAATAGAACTAAATACAATAACTGAAATAAAAAATAACTAGAAGGAAACAACAGTAAATTAAATGATACAGAAGAATGGATCAGTGAACTGAAAACACAGTAGTTTCATGATCTGGGGTGGGGGGTCTATCTTTCAGTGTCATATCTTTCTGCCTTTTCATACTGTTTATGGGTTTCTCAAGGCAAGGATGCTGATGTGGTTTGCCATTCCCATAAGCCCCTTATCCTTCTCCATGAGAGGGCAGACAGACTGAAAACCACGGTCACAGAAACTAATCAATCTAATCACATGGACCACAGCCTTGTCTAACTCAATGAAACTATGAGCCATGCTGTGTAGGGCCACCCAAGATGGATGGGTCATGGTGGAGAGTTCTGACAAATTGTGGTCCACTGGAGAAGGGATCTTTTCAGGAAAATTAGAGACTCCAAGGGAACATTTCATGCAAAGATGGGCACAATAAAGGACAGAAATGGTATGGATCTAGCAGAAGACAATGTTAAGAAGAGGTGGCAAGAATACACAGAAGAACTATACAAAAAAAGAGCTTCATGACCCAGATAACCACAATGTTGTGATCGCTGACATAGAGCCAGACATCCTGGAATGTGAAGTCAAGTGGGCCTTAGGAAGCATCACTGTGAACAAAGCTAGCGGAGGTGATGGAATTCCAGTTGAGCTATTTCAAATCCTAAAAAATGATGCTGTGAAAGTGCTGCACTCAATGTGCCAGAAAATCTGGAAAACTCAACAGTGGCCACAGGACTGGAAAAGGTCAGTTTTCATTCCAATCCCTAAGAAAGGCAATGCCAAAAAATGCTCAAACTACCACACAATTGTGCTCATCTCCCAGGCTGGTAAAGTAATGTTCAAAATTCTCCAAGCCAGGCTTCAGCAATACATGAACCATGAACTTCCAGATGTTCAAGCTGGTTTTAGAAAAGGCAGAGGAACCAGAGATCAAATTGCCAACATCCACTGGATCATTGAAAAAGCAAAAGAGTTTCAGAAAAACATCTATTTCTGCTTTATTGACTATACCAAAGCCTTCAACTGTGTGGATCACAATAAACTGTGGAAAATTCTGAAAGAGATGGGAATACCAGACCACCTGACCTTCCTCTTGAGAAACCTGTATGCAGGTCAGGAAGCAACAGTTAGAAATGGACATGGAATAACAGATTGGTTCCAAATAGGAAAAGGAGTACTTCAAGGCTGTATATTGTCACCCTGCTTATTTAACTTATGACGCATCTCATGATGCAGAGTACATCATCAGAAATGCTGGGCTGGATGAAGCACAAGCTGGAATCAAGATTGCTAGGAGAAATATCAACAGCCTCAGATATGCAGATGATATCACTCTAATGGCAGAAAGCAAAGAGGAAATAAAGAGCCTCCTGATAAGTGTGAAAGAGGAGAGGGAAAAAACTGACTTGAAACTCAACATTCATAAAGCTAAGATCATGGCATCTGGACTCACCACTTCCTGGCATGTAGAAGGGGAAAAAGTGGAAGCAGTGACAGATTTTCTCTTCTTAGGCTCCAAAATCACCGCGGATGGTGACTGCAGCCATGCAATTAGAAGTTGCTTGCTTCTTGGAAGGAAAGCTATGACAAACCTAGACAGTGTGTTGAAAAGCAGAGACATCACTTTGCTGACAAAGGTCCGAATAGTCAAAGCTATGTTCTTTCCAGTAATCATGTGTGGATATGACAGTTGGACTATAAAGAAGGCTGAGAGTCAAAGAATTGATGCTTTTGAATTGTGGTGCTGTAGAAGACTCTTGAGAGTCCATTGGACAGTAAGGTGATCCAACCAGTCAATCCTAGAGGAGATCAACCTTGAGTACTCATTGGAGGGACTGATGTGGAAGCTCCAATACTTTGGCCACCTGATGTGAACAGTCAACTCATTGGAAAAGACTCTTATGCTGGGAAAAATTGAAAGCAAAAGGAGAATAGGGTGGTAGAGAATGAGATGGTTAGATGGTTAGATAACATTAACGACTTAATGAACATGAACTTGGCCAAACTTGGGCAAAAAGATAGTGAGGGACAGGGATGCCTGGCATGCTGCAGTCCATGGGGTTGCAAAGAGTCAGACATTACTTAGCAACTGAACAACAACAACAAATAAGGCTATCAGCTTACTTTTCAGTAGAAACTGAAAGTAATGAAAGGAAAACACCTATAACCAAGAATATTCTACCAGACAAGGCTTTCATTCAGATTTTATGGAGAGATCAAAATTTTTACAGACAAGCAAAGGATATAAGAGTTTAGTATCAGTAAACTGGCTTCACCAGAAATGTTAAAGGGACTTCTGTAAGTGAAAAAGAAAAGATTGCAACTAGAAATATAGAACTTATGATGGAAAAATCAGTAAAAACTTGGTAAAGGCAAGTATACAGTAAAGGTAGTAAATGAACCATTTATAAAGCTAGTAGGAAGGTTAAAAGACAAAAGGAGTAAAATTATCTATAGCCAAAATAAGTATTTAAGGGATATACAAAACAACATGATGTAAAATATGATGTTAAAACAGTAAATATGGGGGGAGGGGGAGCAGATTTGGTATAAAAAAACAAAGTTGTTAAAACGCATTTGACTTAAGAGACCAGCAACTGAAAATAATCATATGTAAGTATAGATTGCTGTGTATAAACTTCATGTTGTGTGCCTGCATATTAAGTCGCTTCAGTTGTGTCCAACTCTTTGGGATGCTATGGACTGTAGCCCACCAGGCTCCGTTGTCCATGGGATTCTCCAGGCAAGAATACTGGAGTGGGTTGCCATGATCTCCTCCAGGGGATCTTCCTGACCCAGGGATCGAGCATGTGTCTCTTATGCTGCCTGAACTGGCAGGTGGGTTCTTTACCACTGGCACTACCTGGGAAACCCACAGAGGGAACATAGCTTAGTAAAATAAAAACTATATATGACAAGCCCACAGCTAACATCATATTCAATGGTAAAAAGCTGAAAGCATTTCTTTTAGAATCAAAAACAAGACTAGGATGCCCACTGTCACCATTGTATTCAACATGGTATTGGGAACTGTGGCCATAACAATCAGAAAGAAGAAATCAAGTAATCTAGATTGGAAAGGAAGAAGTAAAACTATCACTGTTGACAGATGACATGATAATATACATAGAAAACCCTAATGTTGTTGCCTTTGTTTAGTCATTAAGTTGTGTCTGACTCTTTTGCAACCCCATGGACTGTAGCCTATCAGTCTTCTCTGTCTAGGGGATTTCCCAGGCAAGAATACTATAGAGGGTTGCCATTTCCTTCTCCATGGGATCTTCCTGACTCAGGTATTGAAGCCACGTTTCCTACATTGGCAGGTGGATTCTTTACCACTGAGCCACCAGGGAAGCCCCAGAAAACCTTAAGCTGTGCTATACTTAGTCACTCAGTCATGTTTGACTCTTTTCGACCCCATGGACTGTAGCCTGCCAGGCTCCTCTGTCCATGGGGATTCTCCAGGCAATAATACTAGAGTGAGTTGCACACCCTCCTCCAGGGGATCTTCCCAACCCAAGGACTGAACCCAGGTCTCCCACATCACAGTCAGAGTCTTTACCATCTGAGTCACTAGGGAAGTCTAAATGCAAGACCGGATGCTCTATAACTGCTAGAGAAAAACATAGGCAAAATACTCTTGGATATAAATTGCAGCAATATTTTTTAGATTTGTCTCCCAGAGTAATGGAAACAAAAATAAAATAAACAAATGGGACCTAATTAAACTTAAAAGGTTTTTCACAGTGAACCAAACCATAAAATGAAAAGACATCTCCTGAATGGGAGAAAATATTTGCAAATGATGTGACTGACAAGGGATTAATTTCTAAAACATACAAACAGATCATACAGCTTAATATAAAAACAAACAACCCAATCAAAAAATGAGCAGAAAACCCAAATAGACATTTTTTCAAAGGAGCCCTAAAGATGGCCTACAGACACCTGAAAAGATGCTCAACATCAGTAATTATTAGAAATGCAATTAAATGTATCACTAATTATTAGAGAAGTGCAAATCAAAACTACAATGAGGTATAATCTTACACCAGTCAGAATGACCATCAACAAAAATCTACAAATAATAGGGCTTCCTTGGTGACTCAGTGATAAAGAATTCTCCAGCCAATGCTGGAGACATGGGTTTGATTTGTGGTCTGGGAGGATCCCACATGCCATGTGACAGCTAGGCCCACCACCCACAAATACTGAGCCTGTGTTCTAGAGCCTGGGAGCCACAACAACTGAGCCCATGTGCTGCAACTACTGAAGCCCATGTGCTCTAGAGCCTGTACTTCACAGCAAGAGAAGCCATCTCAATGAGAAGCCCATGGAGAGCAACTAGAGAGTAGCCCCTGTTTGCCACAACTAGAGAAAAGCTTGTGCAGCAACAAAGATTCAGCACAGCCAGAAAAAAAAATTAATTTTTAAAAAATCTACAAATAAGAGAAGCACCTGCTTGCCACAACTAGAGAAAAGCTTGTGCAGTAACAAAGATCCAGCAAAGTCAAAAGAAAAAGAAAAAAATAAAATTTAATGTTTTTTTTTTTTTTTTTTAAAAACTACAAATAATAAGTGGTGGAGAGAGTGCCAAGAAAAGAGAACTCTCTTAGTCTGCTGGTGGGAATGTACACTGAGGCAGCCACTAGGGAGAACAATATAGAGTTTTCTTAAAAATCTAAAAGTAAAGTTCCTATATGATCCAGCAGTCCCACTTCTGGACCTATATTCAGAAAAGATAAAAACCTAATTTAAAAAGATACATGTACCCCAATGTGCATAGCAGCACTGTGTACAATCTCCAAGACAAGAAAGCAACCTCCAAGTCTATTGACAAATAAATAGATATATATTTACAATTGAATATTACTATAAAAAAGATAGGCCATTTGCAGCATCAATGGACCTAGAGATCATCATACTAAGTGAATGACTCATACAGAAAAAGAGAAATATATGATATTACTCATATATGTAATCTAAAAAAAGGGACACAAACTTTTTTTATAAAATAGAAATAGACTCACAGACATCGAAAATTAATTTATGGTTATCAAAGGAGAAAAGATGGGGAGGAATAAATTTGGAATTGGAGATTAACAGATACAGACTGCTGCTGCTGCTGCATTGAGGTGGCTTCTCTTGTTGTGAAGCACAGTTGTGTCCGACTCTGTGTGACCCCATAGATGGCAGCCCACCAGGGTCCCCCATCCCTGGGATTCTCCAGGCAAGAGCACTGGAGTGGGTTGCCATTTCCTTCTCCAATGCATGAAAGTGAACAGTGAAAGTGAAGTTGCTCAGTTGTGTCCGACTCCTATTGACCCCACAGACTGCAGCCTACCAGACTCCTCCACCCATGGGATTTTCCAGGCAAGAGTACTGGAATGGGTTGCCATTCTCCAGTACTCTAATTTGGCTGGTACATGGAACAAACATTTTCCCGAGGACGTGAAAAAAAGAAAAACAAAAAAAAAGACCCAAGGCAGAATACAGGCAGTTACAGATATTCATAGTAAGCAGTATTTGACCTGCAGAAGTGAGTGCCAAGGGGGTATATGGGGTGCTGACAGCATCAGCTATGCCCTGACACCTCCAATGAGAGAGTGAAACAAACTCTCATGCATCACAAAATAACTTCAGAGAAGGAGTCTTGGGAGATTCTGGGGTGGGAGCCTGAGAAAACAATCAGGACAATGAACCCTGGGTCCCATTGGAAGAATTCTAAGGATGGGGACTTTTTGCCCTGAGAGTAGGAGAGGATCTCTCAGAAGTAAGACTTCACGGCTTGAGGACTGATGGAGACCACCCAAAAATAGGGCTAAGTTCCCGTTGCTGAATTTCACCCATGCCACCTAACCCTCTCCTCTATTAGAGTCAATGCCCTGCTGTGAACAGTAGGGGTTTTCTCTAGACAGTTGGCAAAACTGGCTTTTATTATTTACTTAGAACTCTTAGCTCTTTCTTTCTAGCAAATTATTGGTGTAATGAATGTGCATCTTGGCAGAAAAATACAGATGTGCAGGAATATCTTTCAATTTTCACAACCTAAATTGAACTCAATTTCTTTTTTTTTTTCATTTATTTTTATTAGTTGGAGGCTAATTACTTTACATCATTGCAGTGGTTTTTGTCATACATTGAAATGAATTAGCCATGGATTTACATGTATTCCCCATCCTGGTCCCCCCTCCCACCTCTCTCTCCGCCCTATCCCTCTGGGTCTTCCCAGTGCACCAAGTCCGAGCACTTGTCTCATGCATCCAACCTGGGCTGGTGATCTGTTTCACCCTAGATAATATACATGTTTCGATGCTTTGAACTCAATTTCTATTGTGAACTTCATTTTGTGTTGATGTCACCTTAATCTCAGTCAGTTGTTGCCCTAAGTTTCCAGGATGCTTTCAGAAATTCAAAGCATTGACAGATGACTTCTGACCAGTATCATCACTGTCAATGTCAGCATCATACAAGATATTCTCTTTCAATCTTGTCTGCTGATCAGTTCTCACAAGGCCTTGCTGGCCCAACCCTCATCCTTGACTGAATGATTCCTTGGGGGCTAGCTGTCTCTCAGCCAGCCGCTGTGTGCCTCTTGATTCACAGGATATTCTAATGTTCTAGTGATGGGCCAAGGGGACTTGGTGAATCCTCCAGATCCTCTGGGCTATTAAAAAATGTACACAACTCATTCTATTACTTCTACACTTTGCTGTCTCTTGGGAGCCCTCACCGGACTGGCTCAGCCTCCATGTGCACACAGCCAACTCTGTTGGGAAGTCTGATTGCCACCCTAAGATCTACCCAGAGTTCTCTCTGCACCTGGAATTCCTACACTGATCTGGGTTCACTGAGGAAAGAAAACAAGATATAGAGCTTTTTTTTTTTTTTTTTTTCCAGACACCCACCATCATGTAACTTTCCTCACTATCCAGTTTGGGGATTTCTTCTGGTATAGTATGTGTGAGTGAGTGCTTGCTCTCAAGTTAAATATGTTCTCTCAAACATGTTACATTGTCTACACATATATTCCTCTAGATTTCTTTCTAGTGTACTTTTAATTTCGAGATAATTGTAGGTTCGTATGATTCTCTAAGTAATAATACAGAAAAATCCTTGTATCCCTCACCCATTTACCTCCAGTAGTAACATACTGCATAACTATAGCACAAAATCAGAGTCAGGAAATTGACATTGACACTGATTACTTAGTTATCATCCTCTGTGTGTGTGTATGCTTGTGCACATGTATGTATTTAGTTTTATTCTATTTATCACAGATGTAGATTCTTGTAATCACTGCCATACTTATGCAAAACTGTGTGATCACAAAACTCCCTTATGCTGTCCTTTATTTATTATTTATGGCTGTGCTGGGTCTTCATTGTGGCTCATGGGCTCTTCATTGCCATGTATGGGCTTTCTCTAGTTGGGGCAAGTGGGGACTACATTTTAGTTGTGGTGCACAGGCTTCTCTGTTGTTGAGAATGGGGTCTAGGAAGCTCGTGTTCAGGAGTTGTGGCACAGGGGGCTTAGTTTCCCCGTGGCATCTGAGATCTTAGTTTCCAGATGAAGGATTGAACCCATATCCCCTGCATTGGCAGGTAGATTCTTAATCACTGGGGCCTCCAGGGAAGTCCCTGTCCTTTTTTAAAAAATTATTCATTTATATTTATTTATTTGTGTTGGGTTTTGGTTGTAGCATGAGGGATCTTTAGTTCTAGCCTCTGAAATCTTTTTTTTTTTTTTTTTTTAGTTGCAGAATGAAGAATCTTTACTTGTGACATGTGAACTCTTAGGTGTGGCATTTGGTTGGGATCTAGTTCCCTGACTCGGGATTGAACCTGGGTCCTCTGCATTGGTAGTGTGAAGTCTTAGCCACTGGACCACCAGGAAAGTCCCCCTTATGTTGTCCTATTATAGCCACATCTATATTCCTCCCAGGGCTGTCCCTAACTCTTGGCAATTACGAACAGATTCTCCATAAGTATACTTTTGTCATTTCAAGAATGTTATAAGTGAAATCACACAGTATGCAATCTTAGAAGTTTATTTACACAGCATTATTGCCTGGAGATTTTTATCCAAGTTGTGTGTATCAAGAGCTCATTCCTTTTTATTGCTGAGTAGTATTTCATGGCATGTATGTTCCACAGTTTATTTAACCATTCACCTGTTGAAGGACTTTCAAACTGTTTCTAGTTTTGAATATTATAAGTAGTCAAAATAATACAATAGCGGTGAATATTTGTTTACAGGTTTTTGTGTGAATGTAATTTCTCTGGGCAAAATGCCCAGGAGTGCAACTGCTGAGTCATATGGAAGTTACCAAATTATTTTCCAAGCAGCTGTAAAATTTTATATTCCTACCATCAATATATGAATGATTCAGGTTACTTTGTATTCTTGTCAGCATCTGGTGTTGTCACAACTTTTAATTTTAGCCATTTTGGTAGGTGTATAGTGCTATCTCATTGTAGTTTTACTTTGCATTTTCCTAATGGCTAATGATATTGGATTTTTTTTCATTTACTTATTTACTATCTGTATATCTTCTCTGGTGAAATGTTAGGTCAGATCTTTTGTTCATTTTCTAGTTGAGTTTTTCTCTGTGGGTTTTTTTTTGTTGTTTGTTTTGTTTTCTTTGTTTTTGATGTGTATGTTTTTTAAACTGTTGAGTTTTGAAAGTTCTTTATATAGCCTAGATACTAGTCTTCTGTTGGACATGTGATTTGAAAGTATTTTCTCCTAGTCTGTGGCTTTTCTTTTCATCCTCTTAAAGGATCTTTCATAGAGCAAAAGTTCTAAATTTTTATTAAGTCCAATTTATCAAAAATTTTCTTTTATGGATTGTGCTTTTGATGTCAAATTTAAGAACTCTTTACCTAATCTTAGATCCTAAGGGTTTTCTCCCAAATTTTTTCCTAAAGATTTAATTATGCATTCAAGTCTATGACTCATGACTCATTTTGACTTAATTCTTGTGTAAGATGTGATTTTTAAATTGAAAGTTTTGTTTTTTTGCCTTTGGATATCCAGTTGTTACAGCACCATTTGTGGAGAAGGCTATCCTCCTTCTGTTGAATTGTTTTTGCAAGAAACAATTTTTTGTAAGAAGTCAATTGGGCATATTTGTGTGTGATTTATTTGTGGGTTTTCTATTCTGTTCCATTGATCTATGTATCTATTCTTTTGTTATATTTTGTATGTATGATTTCAGTTATTTTAAATTAGTTGAGGTTTGTTTTATGGCTCTGGTCATGGTTTATCTTATGAATTCTTGAAAAGAATGTGTGTGCTCTTATTACTGGTTGTGATATTCTTTTTAAAATTAATTTTTATTGGAGTATAGTTGCTTTACAATGGCAGTATTCTTCATATGCCAATTATATCCTTTTGGTTGATAGTGTTGTTGAGTTTTTCTACATCCTTATTGATTTTCTAATAATTTAATCATTGCTGAGAATGGGGTTGAAGTCTTCATTTATATTTGTGGATTTGATTATTTCTTCTTTCAGCTCTATCAGGTGTTCCAGCACATATTTTGAGACTCTTTTGCAAGTATGCACGTGGGATCCTTGTACTTTCCTGGAGGATGAGTTCTTTTATTCTTATGTCACGTTGCTCTTTGTCTCTAGCAGGAAAATTATTATCCTCATTTACAGATGAGGAAACTGAGGTGTGAAAGAATTTAAAACTAGGTCTAGGGATTTCCAGTGGTTAAGACTCCATACTTCCACCGCATGGGGTACAGTTTGGATCTCTGGTCAGGGAACTTAAAATCCCACATACTGTACTATGTGGCCAAAAAGAAAAAAAAAGAAAAAGAAAAAAAAGAAAACAGAAAACATTACAACAAAACTAGGTCTAAAAATGAGGGAAATAGAAAGTTGCCACTAGCCAACTCTACAGTAATATCAGTAGCAGGCAAGCTCCACTGATGGTCGCTAAAATTAGTGGATAAAAATCGATGAGAAACAAAATCTGAAAGTAGCATATTTATTAATTATAAAGGGGTAATATAAAAGTGTAGAATTCTGGCTGCCAACACTTTAACCAAGGGATCAAGGTCAAGATCACTAATATTAATTGTGTTGATATTACATATCCCCTGACATGAAGGGTACACTATTGCTTCTCACTGCAGTCTAATCATGATAAAACAGGTAAACCCAAATTGAGAGACACTCTGCAGAGTCCCATAGAGGTGCCTGGATTAGAATCCAGAGCCCATACTATTTCCAGTTTAGTCAGGAGAGGTATGGAAGCTAAGGATATGGACGTGTCTCCTTTCTGAAGGGACATGCACTTGCCTCAATGCTGACTGGATGGCTACTTCACTGCTTGGGACTCACTACTTCAGTGCTCTCTGTGGCTTGAATCCACATATCTTTGTCTGAGGGCTTTCTCCAAAGTGTGAAGGTAGTTCTGTTTGTGTTGGCCGAAGAATACCCTCCCATCATTCCTACATGGCCCTCAACCAATGACCAAGAGGAGGAGTATATAAACATCCCACTCAGTTCCTTTTCCCATCAGGCAGAGGTTTGGGGGGACAGGGGTAATGCTAGGACATGTTCTTCACTGACTTCCAGAGTTCCTCTGTGGGATTGAGCCCTAATTGCCCACTGGCAGCTTATTGATAATGTGCCTTTATTGACTGCCTTCCCTTCACTGTCTCATTTCCTCACTCCCCTGTTCACATTTCCTGGCATCACCTCTCAATTAAACTACTTGCATCTAATTCCTTGTTTGAGAGTTTGCTTCTGGGAGAACCTCATCTAAAGCAATGCCTGAAGGACACCATTATCCTACAGTCACAGACTGATTGAAATTAGCCAAGGCATTATGCATGAGCAGTACCAAACAAAGCTGCCAGGAATAGTTTCTCGGGTGGTGCAACATACAGTTACTGGAGTTGTACAAATTGATGCCTGTATTAGTTTCCTGTTGCTGCTGTAACAAAGTAGCTTCAAACAACACATATTTGTTATCTAGCAGTTCTGGAGGTCAGAAGTTCAAAATGTGTTTCACTGCACCAAAATCAAGGTATTGGCAGGTATATGTTCATTTTAGGGCTATACCTAGGAAAGGATCTGTTCCTTGCCTTTTTCAAGCTTCTTGAGACTTCCAGTATTCCTTGATTTGTGGCCCCTTTCTCCATCTTCAAAATCAGCAGTGTAAAACCTTAAAAGAGGCTATGTATGAGGGGGCAACAGTGTGCAGAGAAAGCACAGTGAGAGAGAGGGAGGTGGCCAAAGGAGTTATGAATACTCATTGGAAGGACAGATGCTGAAGCTGAAGCTC
Organism: Odocoileus virginianus; assembly: GCF_023699985.2. NCBI lineage: Eukaryota > Metazoa > Chordata > Mammalia > Artiodactyla > Cervidae > Odocoileus > Odocoileus virginianus. The sequence goes on from NC_069682.1 coordinate 49,336,637, forward strand.
CAGTATTTTGCTCATGGGATGTGAACAGCCAACTCATTAGAAAAGTCTCTGATGCTGGGAAAGATTGAGGGCAGATGGAGAAGAGGGTGTCAGAGGACGAGATGGTTGGATGGCATCACCAACACAACGGACATGAACTTGGGCAAACTTTGGGAGATGGTGAAGGACAGGGAGGCCTGGCATGCTTCAGTCCATGGGGTGGCAAAGAGTTGGACATGACTGGGCGACTGAGTATCAACATACATATCATATATTTATACAATTTGTATATAATATATTATTAACAAATTATTGGTATATAAATACACACAGAGAGAAAGAATGTGTGTGTGTGTGTGTGTGTATGTGTGTGTGTGTGTGTGTGTGTGTAGCACGTGTTCACTAACATATGGCTTCAGGGAGCGAGGTGGAGTGAGTGGAATAGTGATAGGATCTGGAAGGAACAAGAGGAATTTTAAGGAGAAAACAGATAGGATGGGTCTGTGTCTAAGGAAGTGGCCCTATTTGAGGTAGGACTGCAGAGAAGTGAAGCCAATGGGTTTTATAGACAGACATCTTAAAAACCACCAGGAAGGTGTACAAGATGAAAAGAAATGGAAGGGCATGTGGTCTGTGGCTCCAGGCAGACCAGATAGTTGGTAGAGCCTTCCATAAATGTCCCGGATTGCAGAGACAGAAGAGGCAAGGCTCTGAGACCAGGAAGGCGAAAAAGGAGAAGCTAGGTTTGTTATGGGGAATAGGGCTGCAGTTTCATATTTGGAAGTGCTTGTGTTTGGGATTCCCTGATGACCAAAGTGGTGAAGAATCTGCCTGCAATGCAGGAGACCTGGGTTCAATCCCTGGATAGAGAAGATCCCCTGGAGAAGGAAATGGCAACCCACTCCAGCATTCTTGCCTGGGAAATCCCATGGACAGAGGAGCCTGGCAGGCTGCAGTCCATGGGGTTGCAAAGAGTCAGACACCACTGAGTGACTATAACTTTCACTTTTCACTGTGTGTGATGAGTAAGTGTAGGGTTTAGCAACAGGTTGAGGAAGAAATATTACACTTGCAACTTCTATAAAACATTTTGTTCTTTATTAAAAATCCTTGCATATCAAGTGAGATGCGTCCATGAATTCATATAACAAGCGTTGAGCTGCTGCTTGGCACTGAGCAGTTCTCCGCACTGGAGACAGAAACAGCGAACAAATAAGGAGAGTGATGGACTCAGGGAAATAGCTAAAAAAGAAAGAGAAGACAAGCGTATGAATGAGGGAGTGGGTGAGTAGATGACAGAGGCAGAAAAGGCCTTTCTTGGCAGGAGGTGATGTGGATTTTCAGTATCCATGACACCTGCAAAGAGAGGCTTGCCTAGCTCCCATCCTCCTGCCCATCTGGCCTGGAGAGCAGATTTAAACCAATGTTCCCCATTATCTTCCTCCTTGAAGTCCTTTCTTTTTTTCTTTTCTCCTTTTCTTCTTCCCACGTCTTCCTTTACCCTGGAGCTTGGGAGGACCAAGCCTGGAAGAGACAGAGACTATGATGTCCTTCACTTGCTTCCATTTTTTTCTTTCCATCTTGGACCCAACTCAAAAAACAACAATGTGTGGAGGCCTACTGCAGGGAATACAAGATAGGAGACTCCCATTGCCAAGGGCAGTTGTCCAGCAAAGGGCATCTGGGAGCCATTAGCAGCCAATGTGCCCAAGAGCTATAACAGGGTGTATCAGATTGTAAAGGGGATCTGTGTCAGGCAGCAACAGTGTCCACAAAAACATTTGTAAAGTAGCAGATAAACTTACACTTGGCTGGAGGGAATGCACATTGGTATAATACTTTGGAGAGCAATTTGATAATATGTTACAGAGTGGAAGACAAAAGTGTTCTATGACCCAGTGCTTCCACTTCCAGTCATATACCCTAGAGATTTGTTTACATATGGGACAGTCTTATGGAGAGGGAAAGAGGAGTGTTACAGACTGGGCCCTCAGGGAGCGCTGACATTTAGGCAACTGGAAGAAGATGGAGACTCAGTTGTAGACTGGAAGAAGTAAGAACTGTGGCCCTGCTCACTGCAATGTCCCCAGTGACACGTCTGCCCATGAGGAAAGCTCCTGGGGTGCACAGAAAGGAAGGAAGAAGCAGTGAAGGAGACAGAGGTCAGAGAGAATAAAAAATGATGATCCCTCACCCTGAAGACCAGAGGAAGAGATTGTTAAAGGGAATCAGACAGTGAGAAATAAAATACTGCCTGCCATATCAGTAAACGAAGAATGTCACAGTCATCAGCAATTGCAACCACCCTTAATCGTGTGCCCTGAGGGAGTTCAGGGAGGAATGCCTGAACTCTAGCATCTAGCAGCCATCAGACTGTAGCTACCACCAAAGGTGCAGCCTGAGGAAACAGGATGAGAAAACACAGAATACCGATCCCAGATAGCTGAGGTGCACATCAAAGGAATGACTTCAGTCAGCTGAGACTTGCATCTTTCCACACATGGAAAAGTGATAAACTCCTTAACTTGAGATATCTAGTTTTCTTTTTATGACAGTAGCCAGAGCTGTGTCATAGCCATCCTTTGGGTCCTCTGCTGCAGAAGTAGAATCAAGTCTCAAATAAAATCTTTTAAATTACATCTACTAATACTATAGATGTAGGACAGTACTGTATCATACTTCTGTGAATGTAAAATATCTTGTACCTGCTTTATGATATGTAGTAGTGACTATGCTTTATCACAGCTGTTTTTAATGACATTGTTCTAGAATTTTTTTCTTTCCAGATGGTGATTGAAAAGCTAATAAAAAAATGGTGCCAAGTACCACAACAGTAACAGAACTTTGCTATTTTCTGAGTTTTGTTTTTTATCTTTTTTTTTTTTTAATGGAGTGTGCTGGATGTCTCTATAATTTTGCTCAGATGACTGTAGAACCTTGAAAAACTGTGGATGATATTGATGTATAACATACTGATATTGGTCTTTTATATGAATAAATGAATCTATCTATATCTAACTTGAATTTTTAGAAACTTCAGCTGTGCCGTCAACTTTGGAAAAATATCCCAGTTGTACATGTTGGTTGGCATTGTACAGAAATTAACAGCCAGATCGGTGTGCTGGGTCTTTGTTGCTGTACTTGGGCTTTCTCTAGCTGCGGCTAGCAGGAGCTACTCTCTAGCTGCAGAGTATGAACTTCTCATTGTGGCTTCTCTTATTTTGGAGCATGGGCTCTAGGCATGTGGACTTCCATAGTTGTAGAGCATGGTTTTAGTTGCCTCTTGGCATGGGGAATCCTCCCGGACCAGGGATCGAACCCAAATCCTCTGCATTTGGCAGGCGGATTCTTAACCACTGAACCACCAGGGAAGTCCCAAGACACTTAATTACTTTGGAGGTGTTTTTTTAATCCATTCAGCGAGGACAAAAAACCCAGCCCATAGCAGTGTCATGAGGATTAGAAGCAATACATCTAAGTGGCCAGTAGAGTCCCTGTGTGGCAGTCAGCCTCCAGTATAGCTCCAGTGATCCTGGCCTCCTGGTGTTCCCCTCTCACATGGACTAGGGCTGGGCTGTGTAACCAGTGTGGAAATGTCGATGTGTAACTTCCAAAGCTAGGTCACAAAAGACACTGCCGCTTCCATCTTGTTCTCTCTTGGATCCTTTACTCTTGGAAAAGCAGCTGCCATATCAGGAGGACACTCAAGCAGCCCTCTGGGCAGGTCTACAGGGTGAGGAGCAGAGGTCTCCTGCCAATAGCCAGCACTACTTGGCCAGTTGCATGGAAGAGCCAACTTGAAAATGGACCCTCCAGTCCCAGTCAAGCCTTCTGATGTCCACAGCCCTGGCCGGCCTCTTGGCTGGAATCACGTAGAAGACACTGAGCTACAACCACCCACTTAAGCCACTTCCAAATTTCTGACCCTCCCAAACTGGGCGAGACTCTATCAGTATTGTTATTTTAAGCTGCTAAGTTTTAGGGTAATTGGTAGCACAGCAATCGGTAACTAATATGCCCTGGCACATGGTTTATATAATAACAACAACATAAAAGAAATTAACAGCCATATTGGTCTAGAAACATTAACATATTTTTTTCCATTTGTATAGGGGCAATGTATTTAATAGTATTAAATATGTAAGATCTTATCTAATGAGTTTGATTACAGAAACTAATAAAGTATTCTCAACCTCCCACAAACAGAAAAAAAGCAGTAGCCTTTTGTTCTGACTATGTGATATTTTTGCAAAAACTCCTGTATATCCTGGCTCCCCCAACCCCTCCCTTCCTCTTTAGAACAGTTTTCTTAGAGCTTATGTGAAAGCCTGTCTCCTAGGCTTGAAGTCCTAACAATATCTGCTGGAAAAAACATAACTGTCAGTTCTGGTTCAAGATGGCAGAGTAGAAGGATGTGAGCTCACCTCCTCCTGTGAGAGCACCAAAACTGCAACTAGGTGTTGAACAGCCATTGACGGGAGGATGCTGGAACCCACCAAAAAAAGATACCCCATGTCCAAAGACAAAGAAGAAGCTGCAGCAAGATGATAGGAGGGGCACAATCACAGTAAAATCAAATTCCATATCTGCTGGGTGTATGACCCACAGTCTGGAGAACAATAATGCCAAAGAAGTTCTTGCACTATTGTGAAGGTTCTGAACCCCATGTCAGGCTTCCCAGCCTGGGGATCTGACAAAGGGACTGGGAATCCCCAGGGAATCTGACCTTGAAGACCAGTGGTATTTGATTATAGGCCTTCCAGAAGACTGAGGGAAACAGACACTCCAGTCTTAGAGGGCACAAATAAAATTTTGCATGCACGAAGACCCACAGAAGAGGAGCAGTGACCCCATAGGAGACTGAACCAAAACTACCTGCTAGTGTTGGAGGGCCTCCTATGGAGGCGTGAGTTGGCAGGGGCTCACCACAGGGACAGGGTCACTAGAAGGTCCCCCTTGGCATGAACCCTCTTGGAGTTCACCATTAATCCTACCATAGAGCTTGCAGACCCCAGGGCTGGGTCACCTCAGGCCAAACAACTACCAGGGAGGGAGTGCAACACCACTCAACAGCAGATAATTGGATTAAAGCTTTGCTGAGCAAGCCCCTGCCCACCCAGCAAGACCCATCACCAGTCCCTCTCATCAAGAAGGTTATACAAGCCTCTTAGCCTCATCCATCAGAGGGCAGACAGAATCTAAAAGAAGCACATTCCCACAGAGGCTAAAACAAAAACCATATTACAGAAAGCTAATCACAATGAAAAAGCAGAAAGTTATGTCCCAGATGAAGGGACAAGATAAAATCCAAGAAAAACAACTAAGTGAGGTGGAGATAGGCAACCTTCCTGAAAAATAATTCAAAATAGGGATAGTGAAGATGATACAGGATCTTGGGAAAAGAATGAAGAAGGTTTAAGAAATATTTTCCAAAGACCTAGAAAAACTAAAAAACAAACAAACAGAGATGAATAATGCACTAGAAGGAATTAATAGCAGAATAACTGAGGCAGAAGAATGGATAAATGACCTGGAGGACCGAATGGTGGAAATCACTGACACAGAACAGAATATAGAAAAAAGAATAAAAAGAAATGAAGACAGCCTAGGAGACCTATGGGACAACATTAAATTATAACATTCTCATTTTAGGGGTCCCAGAAAGAGAAGAGAGAGAGAAAGGACCTGAGAAAATATTTGAAGAAATAATAGCTGAAACCTTCCTGAACATGGGAAAGGAAATAATCACCCAAATCCAGGAAGCACAGAGAGTCCCCAAAAGGATAAACAAGAAGAAACACATCAAGATACGTAGTAATCAAACTGTCAAAAATTAAAGACAAAGATAAAATATTAAAAGCAATAAGGGAAAACAGACAAATAGCATACAAGGGAACTCCCATCAGGCCATCAGCTGACTTCTCAACAGAAACTCTGCAAACCAGAGGGGAATGGCATGATATATTTATAGTGATGAAAGGGAAGAACCTACAACCAAGACTACTCTACCCAGCAAGACTCTCCTTCAGATTTGATGGAGAAATCAAAAGCTTTCCAGATAAGCAAAAAATAAGAGAATTCAGCACCACCAAACCAACTTTACAACAAATGCTAAGGGAACTTCTCTAGGCAGGAAATGCAAGAGAAGGAAAAGACCTACAGAAAATAAACCCAAAACAATTAGGAGAATGGTAATAGGATCACATATATCAATCATTACCTTAAATGGAAATGGATTAAATGCACCAACCAAAAGACAGAGACGGACTGGGTGGATGAAAACATGTGCCTGTATGCACTTCCACTTACCACATCACTCAGCTTGACCCCGCTCCCTGCTGCTGGTTGCTGCTGCTGCTAAGTCGCTTCAGTTGTGTCCGACTCTTTCTGACCCCATAGATGGCAGCCCACCAGGCTCCTCTGTCCCTGGGATTCTCCAGGCAGGAACACTGGAGTGGGCTGCCATTTCCTTCTCCACCGCCCACCCCAATTGTACATAATTATTTTAAATTGTTAAGTTAATCATGTTCCCATTATGGCTTGCAATTGTAATTATCTTTTACTTATTTTGTCTGGTTATTGATTGCAAAAACTGATATATATGTCTTTTTCTATTGTGGTTATGTAATTTAAAAAAAAATTTAAATTAATTTATTTATTCTAATTGGAGGCTAATTACTTTACAATATTGTAGTGGTTTTTGCCAAACATCAACATGAATCAGCCACGGGCGCACATGTGTTCCCCATCCAGAACCCCCCTCCCACCTCCGTCCCTATCCCATCCCCCAGGGTCATCCCAGTGCACCAGCCCTGAGCACTCTGTCTCACTCATGCGGTTATGTTTCTATTATTCACTTAATATCATTGTATCATGGTTAGTCAACAGAAAAATAATAGAACTCTATATCACTAAAACTAGCATCTAATAAAAAAGAAAAAAACCTGTAATCACTTTTTAAAATCCAGATGCTTATCAGAATTATACGGAAATTTTTTGAAAAATACAAATGCTCAGGTGTTGCCTTTTTTCTCTAGAGCTCCAGATATGTTTCTAATGAGCAGTCTTGTTTAAAAACGACTGAACTCTATGATGATCTTTTACTTTTATGTTTGTTTCACTTTTTCTATTTCATATTCAGTGCTCCCATTTCATTTAGTTTATGTTCTCCAATTTTTCGATCTTTTTTGTTCTTTCTCAAGCTTTTATCAAGTAAAAATTTTCTATACATATATATATATTTATAATATATATTTTAGAAAATGTATGAATTTTTGCCTAAATTAAAAAATTATGACATTTTGATTCCACTTGTTTGACTTAATATGAATAGAATGCTAGATTTCTAATTAAAAGTGTATATACAACAAGCAACAAAGGTTTACTGTACAGCATAGGGAACCATAGTCAATATCTTATAATAACCTATGATGGAAAATAATTTAAAAAATAATATATGTATATTTGTATAACTGAATCACCTTGCTGCATACCTGAAACATTGTAAATCAACTATACTTCAATAAAACATATACATTAGAAAAAAGAAAGCATAACTCTTAACTTTTAGGTTTTGCTTTTTTTTTTTTTTCAGTTGATAGTTTAGGTGACCATGAAGGGACCAGAGCAACTTTCTCTCCTTTGCCTGAACTCTGTAAGGATCCAGAGCCTTGGTACCAGCAGAGACCTCCTGTGCCTATTTTTCTCCTTGGAGAGGCCAGATAAATTGGGTGAGTCTCTACGGGTTCTCAGATCTCCCTATTTTTGGTTGATGATCTTGAGTTTTATTTGGCAGTATCTAACAAGCAATTTGTTTCGCAGTTGAAGGATATCAGAGAGTGACCCCTGCAACTGAAAGATATTAGGGAAGCCTGGTTGAAAAACACTGAGACTCAGTTTAGACACTGAGTGGATTATCATCAGTGAAAGCCACTAGGAAGATTTTACTCAGTTTAGACTGACTGGTTTATCCTTGGTTGAAGGACTGGGAAGGCTTTGTTCACTTAAAAGACTGAGTAGTGTTGGATTGGGTAATTAAGGAGAAGACTGGTCTGTCATATTTCCTTGAGTTGGCTACACTAGTGACATTATCTTGACAAACTGACCTCTGAATAGGGAATAAAAATTTTCAAAACAAGAAAGACACATTGCCAGCCCCCACCTAATATTCCACCCAGGTTTATATACCTGCAAATTAAAGGAAATCCACCTTAAAAATGAGGAGGCTCTTTTATTGCATACATAGTTAAGTTTAAAACACTAGCTTGATAAAAATAGTTTTTCAGAACTCTTACTGTAAACAAAGGCCTTCTAGAGGAAACTTGCATTTCTCTTCTTGTGTCTTTGAGATGAAAATGTTCTACCTGATCTTAGGGGGTTTTGTGTGTGTGTGTTCTGTGTGTGTGTAGAAATCTGGATCTCGGTCATACTATTTTTAGGAGTGAACTTTCTGCATATTTTTATTTAGGTGACATCCTCCACCATTCTTTCATGGAAAAGCCTCTTATGTCTTAATGGTTTGAATTACTATTAATATATACCTAATTAATAGCCAAATATGGATCCTTTAAACTGGAGAAACTTCTAAGTTGGTAAATTTTTAGAGCACTCTCATCATAAATATCTCTTTTATTGGTACTTGTATAAAAATCAAATTAAATGGAGAAAAAAGAAATATGTTTAATGGTTAACCTACAAACTTCTCTAGTTTAAAGCAAGTAAGAAAACCAGTTTGGGAAGCTTTATTTGTGGTCTTCGCTTCCCCTCAATGGGTTTTACAGATGCCAATAAAACATTAGAATAATGAACGTTAACAACAAAAAAAACCTGTAAGGAAAGTCTAGATACTTGTTGGGACAAGAAAGAAATTTTATTTTTATTTTATTTTATTTTTAGGAAAGAAATTTTAAAAAGGACTTATCTCAAATGAATAAAGAAATCTTCAGATGGTTATTTAAAGTGGGATAAATAAAATAGACATGTATGGGATTAAAACACAAGGTTTTGATATTATATTAACTAAGATTAAATGGATCAAAAGGGATCCCCTACTAATCTCCAACATTAAAAGTCACATGAGTCTGCTCTATTTACCCCAGTTTTTTAAATATATATTTAAGAGGCTGGAAAAAATTTTTTTTACACTGAGATGCTTAACCAACAATTACTTGGGGCAACCGTTAGGCCAAGAGCCTGAATTCCTTGACTCAAACCTCTGTTGACTTAAAAAATATTAGCAACCTAAAAGTTGAGAGTTATGTTTTATTCAGTGGGAATTTTTAGGACTTTAGGCCAAGAGAGAGCATCTCAAAGAACCCTGACAGAACTCTCTGAGGAGGCAAGGGGAGGAGCCAGTTTATATGGAAGTTTTGCAACAAAGTAGTCTGGACATCAAAAGATTATTGTTAAAGAAAACTAGATATCCAAAGGTAAGGAATTTTGCGCTTTTCTTTGTATGGGAAGATGCAAGAGTCTGTCTCACTGAAGCATTCCTTTGATATGCACCTCAGCTATCTGGGACCAGTATCCTCTGTTTTCACATTCTGAGTTTCCTCAGGGCTCAACATAGGGAGTGGGTACTGTCTGATGGCTGCTATATGGCAAAAATTATTATCTTCCTGAGTCCCCTCAGGGCTCACCAGCTCACCATCTGTGGTGGCTGCAATTGCTGGTGACTGTGACATCCGTGTTTACTGATATGGCAGGAAATATTTCATTTCTCACCACCTCTGGGGATCCCAGAGTATTTTATATAAAATTAGATAAAATGGGCAGGGAATAAAGGAGAGAAACTTCTAGGACTTCTCCTATAAGATTGAAACTTGTTGACTGGATCCTAATGAAAGCTAACTTTAACTGTATAAAAGTTGATAGGATTGGGATAAAGTATACAAAAATTTGTATATATATCAGTTCAGTTCAGTTCAGTCACTCAGTCGTGTCTGACTCTTTGTGACCCCATGGATTGCAGCACGTCAAGCCTTTCTGTCCATCACTAACTTCCAGAGTTTACTCAAACTCATGTCCATTAAGTTGGTGATGCCACGCAACCATCTCATCCTCTGTTGTCCCCTTCTCCTCCCACCTTCAATCTTTTTTGTTTAATTATGTTGTGGGATAGACATGTTTCACTGAGAAATGCTTCCCCTGCGTGTTATTATAAAACCAGGAATATAGATCTGCCCCTCAGGAAGTATTAACTAAACATACTAAAAGAAACCAATAGGATAATCTGATCCATACAAATAAGTAAAAACTGGAAACTAGCATTCAGGGGTTAATTAAAGTAAAATTAGTGACTTTTGCTTGTAAACTTTAACTTGTAAACTTAGGAAGGTGAAAGGTCTTTGCTGAATGTCCTATGCAGTCTTTTGAAGGCATGATTAATTAAACTCTAAAAGATAGAATTCATAAATTTTAGGTTAGTTAGAAATCTTTTCACTGATATATAGTCAGACAAATCAATCTTTTAAATTCATCTAGGTGACTTCCCTGGTAGCTCAGATGGTAAAGCGTCTGCCTACAATGTGGAAGACCCGGGTTCAATCCCTGGGTCGGGAAGATCCTCTGGAGAAGGAAATGCCAACCAACTCCAGTACTCTTGCCTGGAAAATCCCATGGATGGAGAAACGTGGTAGGCTACCGTCCATGGGGTCGCAAAGAGTTGGACACGACTGAGCGATGTCACTTTCACTTTCACGTGTGACAGACCGGAGAAGAAAATGGCAACCCACTCCAGTACTCTTGCCTGGAAAATCCCATGGATGGAGGAGCCTGGTAGGCTACAGTCCATGGGGTCATGAAGAGTTGGACACGACTGAGCGATTTCACTTTCACTTTTCACTCTCATGCATCGGAGAAGGAAATGGCAACCCACTCCAGTATTCTTGCCTGGAGAATCCCAGGGACAGAGGAGCCTGGTGGGATGCTGTCTATGGGGTTGCACAGGGTCGGGCATGACTGAAGCAACTTAGCAGCAGCAGGTGATAGACCAATTCTTTGGGAAACTAAAGCAACTGTTGATCACTTGTAAAGCTCTACAAACCAGAAATGGAAACAGAGTCACGTGGACCTGAGGTTGAGCCTATTAGCTCAATCAGGCAGAACTTGAAACCAAGGGAAAAAAATGACAAAGTGGCTGTTCAAGCCACTGGGAATTCTCCCTCAGCCAGGCTTTTCAAAGAATAAAACTTAAGTCTTCTGAACAAGCAACTTTAATGATTCCAATTGTTCTTTGTAAAATAGTAAGCTTATATTGTAATACCTGATTCATAACTAAGTTTTCTTTCTAAAGGTAAGCCACGAGATCTCTAGTTTTGCCCATTTATAGATCTGTGTACACATTATACATATGAGATATCTCTATCTCCAGAAAGTATTATCAAAATTGAATTTATAAAGAGCTCATTTTAATTTGAAAGTAAGTGTTTACAAATTAAATATAAAAGAAACCAGCAAATGACTTTCAGACTCACTCATATTGGGAAATAGTCAATATTAAATTGATATCTGGTACTAAAGTTAAAGTTTGTTGATCTAATTAATATAGACATGTCTTTAGAGTCATCAGCATTAAGTATAAATATAATACTTTATTGTATCTAGGTTTAATAGAAGTCAAATAAGACCTTATTATATCTTTTGCAGGGGCTTCTCCGCAAAAGTGGTAAAGAATCCCCCTGCCAAGGTAGGAGATGTAAGAGATGCAGGTTTGATCCCTTGGTCAGAAGATCCCTTGGAGAAGGAAATGGCAACTCACTCCAGTACTCTTGCCTGGGCAATTCCATGGATAGAGGAATCTGGTGGGCTACAGTTCATAGGGTCTCAAAAGAGTGAGACACAACACAGTGGCTAAACAACAACCAGACAATGTATCTGTTGCAAGGAAAATAACTTGATATGATGAAACTTTAAGGTAAATGTAAATGAGAGAAGAGCTTGTGAGTAAACTCTTTCAGAATAATTATATTTTAGAAATGTCTACTTAGAGACTTCCCTGGTGGCACCATGGATAAGACTCTTCCTGCCAATGCAGGGGATATGGATTTGACTCCTGTGGGAAGATCCCACATGCCTCAGAGAAGCTAAGCCTGTGTGCCACAACAACTGAGCCCATGCTCTAGAGCCCATGAGCCATAACTACTGAGCCCTCATGCTGAAACTACTAAAACCTGTGTGCCTAGAGCCTATGCTCTGCAACAAGAGAAGCCACCACCGTGAGAAGTTTGTGCTACACAAAGATTAGACTTCACTCTCCGCAACTAGAGAAAGCCTGTACAAAAGCAACCAAGACCCAGTGCAGCCAAAAATACATAAATAAAGAAGTAAAATGGAAAAAAAGTTTCATACTGAATTATTTGTTTTTAAAAAAAGAAGTGTCTCCTTAAAATGATTTCTTAGGAAGAAATGTCTATTTAAATGTCTACTTAAAATGAACTTTGGTAACAAAGTTCTAGAGTTTTGCTTGTTGAAGTGACAGAAGTTTATGAATATGTCAGTCATTCCCAAATAAAATAAGATGCTGAGAGAGCAATTACTAAACAGAGAAACAAAAGTATTTAGGACTATTAATAAAAATGTTTGGTGTCACCTTGAGATGTTTTTAAAAATTATCACTGATAGGGTTGGGCAGGAGGCATAGTTCAGGTGTTCTGTCCACCCCTGCGGTGGTACTGTGTGCTGGGATCATGCACAATACTCTGCTTTCACTCCCAGTTCAGTCACTCAGTCATGTCTGACTACTTGCGACCCCATGGACTGCAACACACCAGGCTTCCCTGTTCATCACCAACTCCCAGATCTTGCTCAAATTCATGTCCATCAGGTAGGTGATGCTATCCAATCCACTCATCCTCTGTCGTCCCCTTCTCCTCCTGCCTTCAATCTTTCCTAGCATCAGGGTCTTTTCTAAAGAATCAGTTCTTTGCATCAGGTGTCCAAAGTATTGGAGTTTCAGCTTCAGCATCAGTCCTTCCAGTGAATATTCAGGACTGATTTCATTTAGGATGAACTGGTTGGATCTCCTTGCAGTCCAAAGGACTCTCAAGAGTCTTCTCCAACACCACAGTTCAAAAGCATCAATTCTTCAGCACTAAGCTTTCTTTATAGTCCAATTCTTACATCCATACATGACTACTGGAAAAGCCATAGCCTTGACTAGACGGACCTTTGTTGGCAAAGTGATGTATCTGCTGTTTAATAGGCTGTCTAGGTTTGCCACAGCTTTTCTTCCAAAGAGAAGGCATATTTTAATTTTGTAGCTGCAGTCACCATCCGCAGTGATTCTGAAGCCCCCCAAAAGAAAGTCTGTCATTGTTTCCATTGTTTCCCCATTTATTTGCCATGAGGTGATGGGACTGGATGCCATGATCTTAGTTTTCTGAATTGAGTTTTAAGCCAACTTTTTCACTCTCCTCTTTTACTTTCATCAAGGGACTCTTTAGTTTCTCTTCGATTTCTGCCATAAGGGTGGTGTCATCTGTGATTCTGAGGTTATTGATATTTCTCCTGGCAATCTTGATTCCAGCTTGCGTTTCATCCAGCCCAGCATTTCTCATGATGTGCTCTGCATATAAGTTAAATAAGCAGGGTGACAATATACAGACTTGATATACTCCTTTCCTGATTTGGAACCAGTCTGTTTTTCCATGTACAGTTCTTGCTGTTACTTCTTGACCTACATACAAATTTCTCAGGAGGCAGGTAAAGTGGTCTGGTATTTCTGTTTCTTTAAGAATTTTCCACAGTTTGTTGTGATCCACATGGTTAAAGGCTTTGAAGTAGTCAACAAAGCAGAAGTAGATGTTTTTCTGGAGCTCTCTTGCTTTTTTGATGATCCAGTGGATATTGGCAATTTGAACACCGGTTCATCTGCCTTTTCTATATCCAGCTTGAACATCTGGAAGTTCATGGTTCTTATACTGTTGAAGCCTGGCTTGGAGAATTTTGAGCATTGCTTTTCTAGTGTGTGAAATGAGTGCAATTGTGCAATAGTTTGAATATTCTTTGGCATTGCCTTTCTTTGGGATTGGAATGAAAAGTGACCTTTTCCAGTCCTGTGGCCACTACTGAGTTTTCCAAATTAAGTGACATAGTGGATATAGCATTTTCACAGCATTATCTTTTAGGATTTGAAATAGCTCAACTGGAATTGCATCACCTCCTCTAGTTTTGATCATAGTGATGCTTCCTAGGGCCCTCTTTACTTTGCATCCCAGGATATTAGGCTCTAGGTGAGTGATCACATCATTGTGATTATTTGGGTCATGAAAATCTTTTTTGTATAGTTCTTCTGTGTATTCTTGCTACCTCTTCTTAATATCTTCTGCTTCTCTTAGGTCCATACCATTTCTGTCCTTTATTGTGCCCATCTTTGCATGAAATGTTCCCTTGGTATCTCTAATTTTCTTGAAGAGATTTCTAGTCTTTCCCATTCTATTGTTTTCCTCTATTTTTTTGCACTGATCACTCCCCACCATTTCTGAGGTTGATATTATAGCCTTTTTGTATGCTATTGTTCATAATTTGCACGTGTGAGGTGACAAAGGCCCAGTGTGTCAAAACAGAAATTGAATTCTACTGCCGCAGTTGCAGAGAGATAGTGAATGGAGACAGGCACACCATGGGGCACTTTATTGGGAGCTGAATGATATCTGGCAGGCTCTTCTTGGTCTTCTCTAGAGTATGGAGGAAAGTGGAAAATGCTTCATTACTTTGGACAGCACGTCTTCCTTCCACTGTTGTCTGTGGGTTTTGAGGATGAAGATATATTTTTCATCTATGGTGTGTCAACCTTCACTCAGACCATAAGATGAATCTCACTGTGAGAGTTCACACGTGGAGTTCCCTGGAGCCTGTGTGCTCTGAGATGACAGCCTTTTTTAATGGATGCAGGGAAGTCCACTCTTCTCTATAATAAGCCGGTGCTGACTTGTTAAGAGGATGTACCAACTGTACACGACAAGGCTATGTGGTTTCCTTTTATCTGTCAACTCACAGGGAACTCTTCAGCTCAACCAATTATCACTTCCTGTCTTCGCTAAGGGATGCTGAGGGGCTCTGCAAGGCAAATACCACTGCCACCATCTCTCAGCAAGGGGACACATTTGTTTTTAATCAGTTGTCACTCTCTTTGTTGGTTGGTTGTAGCAAGTATCCCAGGGATATTCAGTGACAGTGGTTTCCTCATGACTGAGAAGACATGGACTGTATTCTTTCACCCTTGGAAATCCACCAACAAGAGTGAATAGAAGCAAACTTTTCACATGACTTCATGGCCGATACTGAGGGAATCTAGGTTGTATTTTCAGGAGCTTCAGGCCGTAAGAAACAAGCTAAAGAAGCCAGGAAATACGTCTGCTTTCTTTCAGGTGTCTGATTAACTACTCGGTGAAGAATCTGTACAGTGCCTTCTCCCAGGGAAGGCTGCGTACTCAGGTGATGTCCTCCAACAAAGTGATACCTAGGTGCTGTCCAGTCTGCACCAGGACTGTGATTTTAGCCCTTCCTTTCACAGTTCATGCACCACATGAACCAGTTCTAACCCAACTGTCTCTCCTGTTCCCCCAAAGATCCTGTCCATATGCAGCCCTTTAAGTAAATCACAGATATATGACCACTGCAGTATCTGTGGAATCAAATGTGGAAGGTCGTGAGGTCACGTCGGCTCTCATGGTTAGTTTTGAAAAATACTGATGATCAAAATGAAACTTCTTGTTATTTCCAGAGGAAATGGAGATTCAAATGTCACAACATAAAGAGATTTCCTGGTGGTAGCCATATTGTTGATGTTGCTGGTAAGTTTGGTGGGATTGATTGTTAACATTCAATTACTTTTTGAGTAGGAGTCTTTTTTAATTTGTGAGTTTTTTTGCAAAATAAAATATTGTTTTAACAATAATAATTTCTTTTTTTCAAAGGCCACTAGAGTGATTCTCCATTGAAAAAGAAAAGAATAAAACTCACATTGAAATGGACATCACTTGGTCACTTTGGAAACGTTTGGGTGTCCTGACATAGGTGGTTGCCCATAATTATGTATGGGCTTCAGATTTGGTTGAATCCAATGAACTTTCCAATTCAAGCCTGTGGGTTAATTTCCACTTGATGGTCCTGGCAGCAAAGTGGTGTTCCCTTTAAATTGAGACTGAACCATTTTAAAAACTATTGATTAATTACAGTTGCTATGAAATAATTTTCTTCTGCATTAGCGTGTTTACAAAATTACATTGATAATGAAGTGAAGGGAGCAAAATGCCAGTAAGTGGTCAATTTGGGGAAAGGTGTATGAGAATTTTTGTTCTGATTTTGCAAATTTGAACTTTTAATACAAATTTTAAAGTTATAAAAATTGCATTGACAAAAAGAAGAAATTATTACTGGTAATTTATGTTCACCAATCTTCAGAATACTAAAGTAAAAGATAGTTCATAACTGCTTATTTCTTAGTTTTCACCAGATATTAAGGTTTTAAGAATTGAGGATTCTAATTTAAATACATAATTAAAGCTAGTAGAAATAATGAAGCATTTCAGTATACAGTAAGAAAGTCGAATGTATGTTTTCAGTAAAGAAGGTATGAGGAGTGAAATTGCATTTTATTGAGGGAAAAGAAAGAAAGTATGTTTTAGAGCTGACTGTTTTGGATGGCAAAACAGGACAAACTGATATTGATACAGAAAGTGATGAAAGGTTGTGGAAAGGAATCCTGAGGAAAAAAATTTTATGCATGGTCAGGATCATTAAATTTAGGTTGAAGTTGATTAAGTGAGTGGATTTTATTGTTAAGTAATCTAGTACAAGACTGGAATTTTATTTCTTTCTCTGTTAAAAGAATGAGGTTTCATAGAGTGCTCCGTTTTGATAACAGATTGTATGAATTTTGCCCTAAGTCATCTGTATTCATTTTGTGTGTGTGTGTGTGTGTGACTTTGGTTAAATGAATGTTTTGTTTCATAGTGACCTATAATCCTGTTGTGTTTTAAAACCTTTGTGATATTTTTGAGCCCTCATGAAGGGTGGACAGGCAAAGGCCCCAGGAAAAGTACAGTCATTTCTTTATAAATTATGTGGCTATGAAAGTGGGAGTTTCACATATGGCTTTTTTTGTATAATCTGGTTAGCAGATAGTTAGTACATTAGAGGCCTCATTAAGTCTCCAGCTTCTCTGACTCACAGTACGAGACATCTATGGGGTGAACCAGAGGAAAGAGCTCTGAGGAGGAGTCTGCCTGGTGGCCTACCTATGTGGGGTCAGGTGGGAATACATTTTGGGGCCTAACTATGATGGGGGTAATGAAGATAGTGGCTATAGACCAAATAACTATGCCAAAGCCTTTGGATCACAACAAACTGGAAAATTCTGAAAGAGATGGGAATACCAGACCACCTGATCTGCCTCCTGTGAAACCTGTAAGCAGGTCAAGAAGCAACAGTTAGAACTGGACATGGAACAATGGACTGGTTCCAAATTGGGAAAGGAGTATGTCAAGGCTGTATTGTCACCCTGCTTATTTAACTTATATGCAGAGTACATTATGTAAAATGCCAGGCTGGATGAAGCTAAGCTGTAATCAAGATTGCAGGGAGAAATATCAATAGCCTCAGAATCACAGATGATACCACCCTTATGGCAGAACGCGAAGAAGAACTAAAGAGCCTCTTCATGAAAGTGAAAGAGCAGAGTGAAAAAACTGGATTAAAACTCAACATTCAAAAAACTAAGATCATGGCATCTGGTCCCATCACTTCATGGCAAATAGATGTTGAAACAATGGAAAAAGTGACAGACTTTGTTTTTCTGGGCTCTAAAATCACTGCAGATGGTGACTGCCTCCATGAAATTAAAAGTCGTTTGCTCTTTAGGAAAAAAAGCTATGACAAGTCTAGATAGCCTATTAAAGAGCAGGGACATTACTTTGCCAACAAAGGTCCATATAGTCAAAGCTATAGTTTTTCCAGTAGTCATGTAAGGATGTGAGAGTTGGACCATAGGGAAAGCTGAGCACCAAAGAAATGATACTTTTGAACTGTGGTAAGAAGACTCTTGAGAGTCCCTTGAACTGCAAGGAGATCAAACCAGTCAATCCTAAAGGAAACCAACCTAGAACATTCATTGGAAGTGAAGTGAAGTCAAGTCCGACTCTTTGTGACCCCATAGACTGTACAGTCCATGGAATTCTCTAGGCCAGAATACTGGAGTGGTTAGCCGTTCCCTTCTCCAGGGGATCTTCCCAACCCAGGGATCAAACCCAGGTCTTCTGCCCTGTGGGTGGATTCTTTACAGGTGAGCCACAAAGCAAGCCCTGTGGAAGGACTCCACTCATTGGAAGGACTAAAGCTAAAGCTGAAGCTCCAATACTTTGGCCACCTAATGCGAAGAGTCAACTGATAAGAAAAGACCGTGATGCTGGGAAAGATTGAAAGCAGGAGGACTAGGGAGAGGACAAGATGGTTGGATGGCATCCCCGATTCAGTGAACATGAGTTTGAGTAAGCTCTGGGAGATGGTGAAGGGCAGGGAAGACTGGCGTGCTGCAATCCATGGAGTCACAAAGAGTCAGACACAACTGAGTGACTGAACAACTCAAAGTCACTGATTTGGATGTTGTTCAGTTATGTGTGACTCTTTGCTACCCATGCACTGCAGCATGCCAGGCTCCCCTGCCCTTCACTATCCCCCATAGTTTGCTTAAATTCATGTCCATTAGGCCTGTGATGCTATGTAACCATCTCATCCTCTGCTGTCCCCTTCTCCTCTTGCCCTCAATCTTTCCCAGAATCTGGGTCTTTTCAAATGAGTTGGCTCTTTGCATCAGGTGGCCAAAGTATTGGAGCTTTAGCATCAATCCTTCCAATGAATATTCAGGGTTGATTTCCTTTTGGATTGATTGCTTTAATCTCCTTGCAGTCCAAGGGACTCTCAAGAGTCTTCTCCAATACCACAGTTCAAAAGCATCAGTTCTTCAGTGCTCAGCCTTTATGGTCCAACTCTCACATCTGTACATGGCTACTGAAAAACCAATATTGACTATATGTATATTGACTGTATGGACCTTTGTTGACAAAGTGATGTCTCTGCTTTTTAATATGCTTTCTAGGTTTGTCATGGCTTTCCATCCAAGAAGAAAATGTCTTTTAATTTTATGGCTTCAGTCACCATCCATAGTGATTTTGGAGCCAAAAAAACCTAAAATCTGTCATTGCTTCCACTTTTTCCCCATCTATTTGCCATGAAGTGATGGGACTGGATGCTATGATCTTAGTTTTTTTTTTTTTTAATGTTGAGTTTTAAGCCAGCTTTTTCACTCTCCTCTTTCATTTTCATAAAAAGGCTCTGTAGTTCCTCTTCACTTTCTGCCATTAGAGTGGTATCTGCATATCTGAGACTGTTGATATTTCTCCTGGCAATATTGATTTGAGCTTGTGAGTAATGCAGCCTGGAATTTTGCATGATGTAATTTTGCATGATGTAATTTTGCATGATGATAAGCTAAATAAGCATGGGTGACAACATACAACCTTGATGTATTCCTTTCCCAATTTTGAACCAGTCCATTGTTCCATGTCTGGTTCTAACTGTTATTGACCTGCATATAGGTTTCTCAGGAGGCAGGTAAGGTGGTCTGGCATTCCCATCTCTTCAAGAGTTTTCCATAGTTTATTCTGGTCCACAGAGTCAAAGGCATTAGCTTAGTCAATGAAGTAGATGCTTTGCTGCACTTCCCTTGCTTTCTCTATGATCCAATGAATGTTGGCAATTTGAACTCTGGTTTCTCTGTCTTTTCTAAACCCAGCTTGTACATCTGGAAGTTCTTTTTTGAAAAAAAAAAATAGTTAATTTTTAAAAATTATTTATTTTATTTGGCTTTGCTGGGTCTTAGTTGTGGCATGTTGGATCTAGTTCCCTGAGCAGGGATCAAACCTGGGCCCTCTGCATTGGGAGCGTGGAGTGATTGCTTTACAGAATTGTGTTGGTTTCTGCCAAACATCAACATGAATAATCCATAAGCACACGTATAGCCCCTCTCTCTTGAACCTCCCACCCACCTCTCTCCCATCCGACCCTCTAGGTTGTTACAGAGCCCTGGTTTGAGTTCCCTGTGTCATACAGCAAACTTCCATTAGCTATTTATTTTATATAGGCTAATGTAAGTTTCCATGTTATTCTCTCCATACTTTCCATCCTCTCCTTCCTCCCTCTGCTCCCGTGTCTGTAAATCTGTTCTCTATGTCTGTGTCTCCATTGCTTCCCTGCAAATACTTTCACTAGTACCATCTTTCTAGATTCCATATATATACATTAGTGTATGATATTTGTTTTTCTCTTTCTGACTTACTTCACTCTGTGTAATAGGCTCTAGGTTCATCCACCTTATCAAAACTGACTCAAATGGGTTCCTTTTTATGGCTGAGTAATATTCTGTTGTATATATGTACCATAGCTCATCTGGAAGTTCTTGGTTCATGTACTGCTGAAACCTAGCTTAAAGGATTTTGAGCATTACCTTACTAGCATGTGAAATGAGCACAATTGGTAATTCGAACACTGTTTGGCATTGCCCTATTTTGGGATTGGAATATTACTCTCATCCAAAACTCCCTCACAGAAATATTCAGAATAATGTTTGTCCAAATGTATAGGCACCCTACAGACTAGTCAAGCTAACCTCCTGACTTAAAATGTCTTCACCAAGCAATAGAAATGGTAGCTTGCAGCCCCTGAGAACTTACCTTGTGTTGGCAACCTTGAGTTTACCTCCTAACACACCCACATGATAAATGTTATGCTTGTTTCATAGAGGAATCAGCTGAATCTTCCTCAGTGTGATAGCTAATGTTTGAACCTCAGCTGGCTCTCTTTTCCCATCCGGTAACCCCTTCTCCAACTGCTGACAGTGCAGTGGCTTAAAGCTTGCATCTGAAACCTTCTCTGGGCTGATGTCCTTGTCCAGAACCTCCTGAGAACTTCTGTTGTCCTCTTCCATCACACATCCAATTCTTCAAAGGTGGACAATGACTGATTGACACAGGAATGTAAGAGTCTGACTTGCTTTCCTTAAAAGGGGTTAACTCCTTTTAAGGAGCCCCTGCAGAGCTCCACATGAGATCAGGTGGAGGTTAGACTCCAACTGAGACCTCATGTTTTGCTGAGCATTCCCCCCATCCTGTCCTAGTTCCCTTCTTTCTTTTTTATTGAGATCATTTCCTCTGTAAATCATGTACCCATGAATCTCCATATCAGGCTCTGATTCTAGGGAATGGGATTTAAGATACCTGTCAGTGAGGAATTTAAAGTCAAGTCTAGCTGGGTTCAGAGCTGGCCCACTGAACCTCCACATTGTCCATCATTGGGGATGGTAAACTGGTAGGCATGCATGCCTTCCTGGGGAACTGGGGTCTTAGGTGAGGAGAAGAGTCTTAGCCTTTAGGAAGGTCTTGGTGGCTTTGTCACTCTTCCCTTGCTTGCTCACCCCCAGCTGGTGTCTCATTCCACAAAACACGGCATCAGCAAGAAGCTGCCCACTTAGGTAGCTTCACAGGGGTAGGAAGGGGCAAGTCGAAGATTACACTTGTCATAGACTCTGGGTCTGGATTTCCAGACTCTCAGAGCTGAGTCTCAGCTTTCAGGAGTAGGAGGCCAGATGTGCAGCAATGATGGACTCAAAAATCCTGAACTGCTCCTGGGAGCAAGTATTAGCCAATCCAGGCAGGTAGACCTCCTTGTCAGCAGGCTCCAGGCCTAGGCTGTGGTCCAAGACCCCTAGTTATAGCCCCCAGCCTGTGAGAATGCTAAGTCACCATGGATTTTTCCATAAGTTGGAGGTTTGACACTGTTCCAGTTAGAATTTTGCTCTTTATTTACCAGGTGGTCTCCAGCCCTCTCCAAGAGACAGCTGCTTAAGGATTAAAAATAGGTGAGATGAGAGAGTCTGTACCTGAGAGAGGGGAGCCAAAGCCTGGCAGAGGAATTGCTGGGGATGGCTGTGGAGTGAAGGAAGGGCTTCTTGCTGGACTCCATAGAGACTTCTACTTCATCTGATTAAATACAAGAAAAGATGAGGCACCTATTGGCAGAAGGCTTCTCCTAACAAAGAGGAAGGTTGGGCTGTTCTCTTTGGTTGAAGACCTTTACTATTGCCTTCTGTGTTAAACATTATAGTGTGGGAACTATAGTGTCAAGTAGACCTGATTAAAAACTTCTGTTCTATCTGTATAAATTTTGTGATGCTGAGTAAGTTGCTGAATATTTCAGAATTTCAGTTTCCTCATCCAGAAAATGGGTGGCCATGCTTAATGCACAGAGGTATTATCTGGGATGGGGCAAGTCAGAAGAAGGAATTAACTCAGCAAGAGACAGAGATAAACTTGGTGGACTAGGAATGCTAAAGAAAAATTTGGGCAACTTCACCAATCTGCTTCTAGAGCTGGGGCAGTGGCATAAGATCACTGCTTACCCATTCAAATGCTCAGGCAGACATTATTAATTATAGTGGTTTTGGTGTTGGGTTGCTAAGCCTGTCTTACTCTTTGCAACCCTATGAACTGCAGAATACCACTGTTCCTCACTGTCTCCTGGAGTTTGCCCAAGTTCATGTTCATTGAATCAGTGATGCTATTCAATCATCTTATCCTCAGTCCCCCACTTCTCTTGCCCTCAATCTTTCCCAGCATCAAGATATTTTCCAATGAGTGAGCTCTTCGCATCAGGTGGCCAAAGTATTGGAGCTTCAGCTTCAGCATCAGTCCTTCCAATGAATAATCAGGGTTGATTATCTTTAAGATGGACTGTTTAAATCTCCTTGCAGTCCAAGGGACTCTCAAGAGTTCTCCAGTACCACAATTAGAAAGCGCCAGTTCTTCGGCTCTCAGTCTTCTTTATGGTCCAACTCTCACATCCATACAAGACTACTGGAAAAACCAGCATGTATATTATCTATAGTGAAACAGATCACCAGCCCAGGTGGGATGCATGAGACAAGTGCTCGGGCCTAGTGCACTGGGAAGACCCAGAGGGATTGGGTGGAGAGGGAGGTGGGAGGGGGGATCGGGATGGGGAACACATGTAACTCCATGGCTGATTCATGTTAATGTATGACAAAACCCACTGCAATGTTGTGAAGTAATTAGCCTCCAACTAATAAAAATAAATGAAAAAAAAAAAAAACACCAACCATAGCTTTGACTATATGGACCTTTCTTAGCAGTGATGTCTTTGCTTTTTAATACACTGTTTAGGTTTGTCATATCTTTCCTTCCAAGATGCAAGTGTCTTCTAATTTCAGGGCCGCAGTCACCATCCATAATGATTATGGAGCTCAAAAAGAGAAAATCTGTCACTGCTTTTTCTTTTTTCTCTTCTATTTGCCATGAAGTGATGAGCCCAGATGTCATGATTTTAGTTTTGTGAATATTGAGTTTTAAGCCAGATTTTTCACTCTCCTTATTCACCCTCATCAAGAGGTTCTTTAGTTCCTTTCCAATTTCTGCCATTAGGGTGGTATCACTTGTATATCTGAAGTTATTGATATTTCTCCTGGCAAGCTTGATTCTAGCCTGTAATTCATCTAGCCAAGCATTTTGCATGATGTACTGTACATTTAAGTTAAATAAACAGGGTGACAGTATATAGCCTTGCCAAACTCTTTTCCCAATTTTGAACCTGTCAGTTGTTCCGTGTAAGGTTCTGACTGTTGCTTCTTGACCCACATACAGGTTTCTCAGGAGACAGGTAAGATGGTCTGGTATTCCCACCTCTTTAATAATTTTCCAGTTTGTTGTGATCCACACAGTCAAAGGCTTTCATGTAGTCAATGAAGCAGAAGTAGATGTTTTTCTGGAATTCCTTTGCTTTCTCTATGATCCAATGGATGTTAACAATTTGATCTCTGGCTCCTCTGACTTTTCCAAACCCAGTTTGTACATTTGGAAGTTCTTGATTCAAGTTCTACTGAAGACTAACTTGAAGGATTTTGAGCATAACCCTACAAGCATAGGAAGTGAGCACAATTGTCTGGTAGCTTGAATATTCTTTATCACTTCCCTTCTTTGGGATTGGGATGAAGACTGACCTTTTCCAGTCCTGTGGCCACTGCTGAGTTTTCCAAGTTTGAAAACCTATTGAGTGCATTAATTTTACAGCATCATCTTTTAGGATTTGAAATAGCTCAACTGGAATTCCATCACCTCCAGTAGCTTTGTTGGTAGTAATGCTTCCTAAGGCCCACTTGACTTCACCCTCCAGGATATATGGCTTTAGGTGAGTGAGCACGCCATTGTGGTTGTTGAGGTCACTAAGACCTTTTTTGTATAGTTCTTCTGTGTATTCTTGCCACCTCTTCTTAATCTCTTCTACCTCTGTTAGGTCCTTACTGTTTTTGTCATTTATTGTGTCCACCCTTGCATCAAATGTTCCTTCTATATCTCCAATTTCCTTCAAGAAATCTCTATTGTTTCCCATTCTATTCTTTTCCTCTGTTTCTTTGAAGGCCTGTTCATTGAAGATGGCCTTCTGATTTCTCCTTGCTATTTACTGGAACTCTGCATTCTGTTGGGTATATATTTCCCTTTCTCTCTTGTTTTCACTTCTGTATTTTCCTTAGCCATTTGTAAAGCTTCCTTAGACAACCATTTTTCCTTTCTGCATTTCTTTTTCTTTGGGATGGTTTTGGTCACTTCCTCCTGTACAGTGTTATGAACCTCTGTCCATAGTTTTTCAGGCATTTTGTATACCAGATCTAATCCCTTGAATCTATTTGTCACTTCCACTGTATAATCCTACGGCATTTGATTGAGGTCATGCCTGAATGGCCCAGTGGTTTTCTCTACTTTGTTCAGTTTAAGCCTGAATTTTGCAATAAGGTGCTGATAATCTGAGCCACAGTTAGCTCTAGGTCTTGTTTTTGCTGACTGCATAGAGCTTCTCCATCTTTGGCTGCAAAGAAAGTAATCAATCTGATTTTGGTATTGACCATTTGGTGATGTCCATGTATAGAGTTATCTCTTGTGTTGTTGGAAAAGGTGTTTGCTATGACCAGTGTGTTCTCTTGGCAAAACTTTGTTAGCTTTTGCCCTGCTTCATTTTGTACTCCAAGGCCAAAGTTGCCTGTTTCCTCAGATATCTCTTGACTTCCTCTTTTGCATTCCAATCCCTTATGATGAAAAGGACACCCTTTTTTTTGGTGTTAATTCTCCAAGGTCTTGTATGTCATCACAGAAACATTCATCTTCAGCTTCTTTGGCATTAGTGGTTGGAGCATAGACTTGGTTATCGTGATGTTGAATGGTTTGCCTTGGAAATGAACTGAGATGATTCTATTGTTTTTGAGATTGCACCCAAGTATTGCATTTTGGACTCTTGTTGATTATGAGGGCCACTCCATTTCTTCTATGGGATTTTTGCCCACAGAAGTAGATATAATGGTCACCTGAATTAAATTCACCCATTCCTGTCCATTTTAGTTCACTGATCCATAAGATGTCAATAACTACCCTTGCCATCTCCTGCTTGACCATGTTCAATTTACCTTGATTTGTGGATCTAGCATTCCAAGTTCCTATGCAATATAGTTCTTTACAGCATCAGACTTTATTTTCACCACCAGGCACATTCACAACTGAGAGTTGTTTCTGCTTTTGCCCAGCCACTTCATTCTTTCTGGAGCTGTTAATAATTGCTCACCACTCTTCCCCATCCAACCCGGGGGGAATCTTTTGGTGTCATACCTTTTTTTTTAATTTGAAAAATAATTGCTTTACAGAATTTTACTGTTTTATGCCAAGTATCAACCTGAATCAGCCATAGGTATACATATGTCCCCTCCCTCTTGAAACTCCCTCCCATCTCCCTCCCCATCCCACCCCACTGGATTGTTAGAGTTCCTGTTTGAGTTCTTTGAGTCATATAGCAAATTCCCATTGGCTATCTATTTTACATATGGTGTTGTAAGATTCCATGTTACTCTCTTCCTCTCATTCTTACATCTCACCCTCTCATTCTTCCCCTCCTCCCATGTCCGTAAGTTTTTTCTACATGTCTGTTTCTCCATTACTGCCCTGCAAATAAATTCATCAGTATCATCATTCTATGTTCCATATATATGTGTTGGTATATGATATTTATCTTTCTCTTTCTGACTTACTTCACTCTGTATAATAGGCTCTAGGTTTGGCCACCTCACTAGAATCAACTCAAATGCATTCCCTTTTATAACTGCATTGTATCTATGTACCACAGCTTCTTTATTCATTCATCTGTTGATCAACATCTAGATTGCTTCCATGTTCTAGCTATTGTAAATATGCTGCAATGAACATTGGGGTACATGTGTCTTTTAAAATTTTGGTTTCCTCAGGGTATATGCCTACTAGTGGGATTGCTGGGTGATATGGTGGTTTTATTCCTAATTTTTAAAGGAATCTCCAAAAACCACTACAATATTGTAAAGTAATTAGCCTCCAACTAATAAAAATAAATGAAAAAAAAAAGAAAGAAACATGGACGAAATGTCAAAAATAAATAAATAAATAAAGGAATCTCCATACCATCTTCCACAGTGACTGTATCAATTTACATTCCCATCAGCAACACAAGAGGGTTCTCTTTTCTTCACACCCTCTCCAGCATTTATTGTTTGTAGATCTTTTAACGATGGCCATTCTGACCAGAGTGAGGTGGTATCTCACTGTAGTTTTGATTTGCATTTCTCTAATAATGAGCGATTCCCAAAGACTAGCAAGGAGAGATAAGAAAGCCTTCCTCAGTGATCAGTGCAAAGAAACAGAGGAAAACAATAGAATGGGAAAGACTAGAGACTTCTTCAAGAAAATATGAGATATAAAGGGAACATTTCATGCAAAGATGGGCATAATAAAGGACAGAAACACTATGGACCTAACAGAAGCAGAAGATATTAAGAAGAGGTGGCAAGAATACACAGAAGAACTATACAAAAAAGATCTTTGTGACCCAGGTAACCACGATGGTGTGCTCATTCACCTAGAGCCAGACATTCTGGAATGCAAAGTCAAGTGGGCCTTAGGAAGCATCATTATGAACAAAATCAGTGGAGGTTATGCAATTCCAGTTGAGCTATTTCAAATAGTAAAACATGATGCTGTTGAAGTGCTTTATTCTTTGATTTCTTTCATCAGTGTTTTATAGTTTTCAATGTATGGTGAAAACCACTACAATATTGTAAAGTCATTAGCTTCCAACTAATAAAAATAAATGAGAAAAAAAAATACTAGAGTGATTAAAAAAAAATAAAGTGCTTCACTCAATATGCCAATATGGAAAACTCAATATGCCAATATGGAAAACTCAGCAGTGGCCACAGGATTGGAAAACGTAAGTTTTCTTCCCAATCCCAAAGAAAGGCACTGCCAAAGAATGTCCAAACTACTGCACAATTGCAGTCATTTCCCATGCTAGGAAAGTCATGCTCAAAATTCTCCAAGCCAGGCTTCAACAGTACATGAACAGAGAAATTCCAGATGTTCAAACTGGATTTAGAAAAAGCAGAGGAACCAGAGATCAAGTTGCCAATATCCATTGGATCATAGAAGAAGCAAGAGAGTTCAAGAAAAACATCTACTTCTGCTTTATTGACTATGTCAAAGCCTTTGACTGTGTGGATCACAGCAAACTGTGGAAAATTCTTAAAGAGATGGGAATACCAGACCACCTTACCTGCCTCCTGAGAAATCTGTATGCAGGTCAAGAAGCAGCAGTTAGAACTGTACATGGAACAACAGACTGGATCCAAATTGGGAAAGGAGTACATCAAGCTGTATATTGTCACCCTGATATTTAACTTATATGCAGAGTACATCATGCAAAATGCTGGGCTGGATGAAGCCAAGCTGTAATCAAGTTTGTCAGGAGAAATATAAATAACCTCAGATATGCAGATGACACCACCCTTATGCAGAAAATGAAGTGGAACTAAAGAGCTTCTTGATGAAAGTGAAAGAGGAGAGTGAAAAAGTTGGCTTAAAGCTCAACATTAAAAAAACTAAGGTCATGGCACCTGGTCCCATCACTTCATGGCAAATAGATGGAGAAACAATGGAAACAGTGACAAGCTTTATTTTCTTGGGCTTCAAAATCACTGCAGATGGTGACTGCATCCATGAAATTAAAAGACGCTTGCTCCTTAGAAGTAAAGCTATGACAAACCTAGACAGCCTATTAAAAAGCAGAGACATTGCTTTGCAGACAAAGGTCCATATAGTCAAAGCTATAGTTTTTCCAGTAGTCATGTAAGGATGTGAGCATTGGACCATAAAGAAAGATGAATGCTGAAGAATTGATGCTTTTGAACTGTGGTATTGGAGAAGACTCTTGAGAGTCCCCTGGATGGCAAGGAGATCCAACCAGTCCATCCTAAAGGAAATCAGTCCTGACTATTCATTGGAAGGACTGATACTGAAGCTGAAACTTCAATACTTTGACCACCTGATGCAAAGAAATGACTCATTGGAAAAGACCCTGATGCTGGGAAAGATTGAAGGCAGGAGGAGAAGGGGCCAACAGAGGATGAGATAGTTGGATGGCATCACTGACTTGATGGACATGAGTTTTAGCAAGATCTGGGAGTTGGTGATGGACAGGGAAGCCTGGCTTTCTGCAGGAGTTGCAAAGAGTCTGACATGACCAAGCTACTGAACCTACTTTCCTATGTTGGGGAATTTTCAACTGTAATTTCTTCAAAACTTTTCTCAGTGTCTTTCTATTTTTCTTCTTCCTCTGGGACCCCTATAACTTGAATGTTGATGCATTTAATATTGTCCCAAAGGTCTTGAGACTATCCTCAATTGTTTTAATTCTTTTTCCATTATTCTGCTCTTCAGCAAGTACTTTCACCATTCTATCTTCCAGCTCACTTATCCGATCTTCTGCCTCAGTTATTCTGCTACTGGTTTCTTCTAGAGTATTTTTAATTTCAGTAATTGTGTTATTCATCACTGCTTATTCTTTATTTCTTCTATGTCCATGGTAATTATATTAACTGCGTTAATGGTTTCTTGCATTTTCTCCATACTATTTTCAAGTCTTCAGATCATCTTTACTATCATTATTCTGAATTCTCTTTCAGGTAGGTTGATTTTTTCCTCTTTGTTTATTTGGTCTTGTGAGTTTGTTGTTTCATTGTGCTGTATTTCTCTGTCTTTTCATCCTCCCCTCCAACTTACTCTGCTTGAGGTCTCCTTTTTCCAGGCTTTAGGTTTGCATTCCTTCTCCTCTTGGTTTTTGCCCTTTGAGGGGAAGGTTGGTTGAGGGAAAGGTTTGTGTTGACTTCTTGTTAGGGGTAACTTGTGCCTGTGTTCTAGTGGGAAGAAGTGAGGTTTTTTTTTTTTCCCCCTATGATAGGCAGGACTGTGTAAGGTGATATATTTTTGAGTGTCTATGGGACTCCTGTTTCTGATTGGTTTTGTGTTTTTGTCTTGCTTTTTGTTTGGGTAAAGTGTCCTGGAGTGTATGCTGTCAACAGTTGGGTGATAGTAGACTTTGTGTACAGTTGTTAAAGTTCTTAGTAATTAATACCCCCTGGGCTTAGGAGTCCTCTGGTAGTCTGGGATCTTGGACTCAATGTTCCTACCTCATAGGTTCAGGTGTGATCCTTGGTCAGGAGATCGGGGCTCCATAAGTACCTTATTATGGGATTAAAGGGGGTTAAAGCAAACTCACCAAGACAAAAGTGCAAAGCATGACATGAAATAAAAGATGAACCCAGATAGATAGTTAATACAAGATCAAGCAGGTAATTACAGAAATAATGGTACATTTTCACACACTTCCACACACACAGTTATAACCAAAGTATTCTAAAGAAAAGAGTACAGGAGATTGACTTGGTGAAGAAGGGAAACCAAAAGTGATATCAGTCAATTAAAAGCAGCGCTAACTAACACTCAATCTGAAAAACTGAGACTGAGCAGAGTGCCAATTGTGGAATATAGTAAAGAGAGCACAACAATTTAACTTATATGGTGAAAAAAGAAAGAGTGAAGGAAAAAAGAGAGACAAAAAAGAAAAAAAGAGGAGAAGGGAGAGAAAAGAGAAAAAGGGTTGAAAGAAAAGGTAAAGAAAAGAAAAGAAAAATAGAAAAGCAAAGATAAATAGACATATGTGAAAAAGATTTATATATATTCAGGAATAGCTACAGCCTTTAAAGAGCTATAAGAAAAGCAATCAAATATATCAAAAGCAAAATCAGAAAAATCACCAAAAAAAGAGTGAAAAAAATCTTTAAAAATATATATATATATTTTTTTAACAAGAAGAAAACTCCACAGTGCCACAAAAGGCTAATGTGAAGTTAGAAATATGTAGGGGGAATAGGCATATTTAAAAGAGGAAAAGAAAAAGCTTCTCAAGGTTGTAGTTCTTCTTGGCTGTGGAGTCTGCCCCTGTGGATGGGTCTGGATTAGTTTCCTGTGAAGTTTACCTGGTTGGGGGAGCTTGTGCCTGTGTTCTGGATGACTGAGCTGGATCTCATCTCTCTGAAGGGCAGGGCAGTGTCCAGTAGTAGGTTTTGGGGTGTCTATGGGTTCATTATGTCTTTGGGCAGTCCTTCTGACTTTGGCAGTGTTAAACACGTCTATTTCTGCAGCTGTGTCAAAGTGGCCCTCTCAGCGTATCTTCACTGCTGCCAGCCCCTTCCATGTCCATTGAATCTATGCCAGTACTTCTGTCCCCCATCCTGCCCTGCACTGCAGGCTGAAGCTTGCTAGGTAGGAGCTTGTTTGGATCTTTTCTTGACTTTTCAACCCTGCCCTCTGCATCTCAGAGACTTGTATGGGGCTTCCCTCAGCCCCCTGAGCTTGCCCTTTATGTCGCGAGGCTTGTGTGCTCTTCTTTGGGTTTCATGGGCCCACAGTCTGTGCCTCATGGTTTGTGTGCGCTGCAGAGGTTTGTGTGCATGCCTCTCTTGGCACCCTCGACCCACACTCTGCACTGCTGGGCTTCTGTGGGCTTCTCTCAGTTCCCCAAGTCCGCCATCTGGTCAGGGCCACAGTATGTGAACTGTTTGTGGGCTGAGAAGTGCAGCTTTCTTTGTTTTCTGCTCTCTGGGTCCCTGCTTTACCCAGCTTTCTGAGATTCCGCAGCTCCCACTTGGGCCTCGTTTGTGAGGGAGTTTCCCAGTGCACGGGAACTCTTCCTTCTTCAAGGTTCCTTCCCTCCCTCGGGGCACCAGCTTCCATAAAGAAGTTTTCAGTCTTTTCTCTTTATATGTCCCCATTCTCTCTCCTACCTCATTTCAGGGAGCTTAGCCATATCCCCTGGAGGCCTGGCATCTTCTGCTTCTCCTAGAGGTTGCGTTGTAGGAGTTGTTCCATGTCTTGATGAGTTTTTGATGTGTTTGTGGGGAGGCTTCAATCTCCCCATCTTACTTCTCCTACCAACCTGTTGGGCTCATCATCTGATGCCACATCTTTTTGTCTCTTTATACTGTCCATGGGGTTCTTGCAGCAAGAATACTGGAATGGTTTGCCATTTCCTCCCTGAGTGTACCACTTTTTGTCAGACCTCTTCACTTGGACCCATCTGTCTTGAGTGGCCCTGCATGGCATGGCTCATAGCTTCATTGAGTTGCACAAGCCCCTTTGCCTCGACAAGGCTGTGGTCCATGAAGTGGATTAATTATAGTTGCATGCCTTCAATCCCAAGATGGTGGAGTAGAAGGACATGTGCTCATTTCTCTGTGAGAACACCAAAATCACAACTAGCTGTTGAACAACCATCGACAAGAGGATGTGGGAACCCACCAAAAAGAGACATCCCATGTCCAAGAACAAAGAAGAATCCACAACAAGATGGTAGAAGAGGGGCAATCATGTTAAAATCAAATTCCATACCTGCTGGGTGAGTGACCTACAAACTGGAGAACAATAATACCAAAGAAGTTCTCACAGTGTTGTAAAGGTTCCAGGCCCCACATCAGACTTCCAAAGCCGGAAATACAGCACAGAGAGTTGGAATGCCCAGGGGATCTGGCTTTGAAAGTCAGCAGGATTTGATTATAGAACTTCCACAGGAATGGGAAAAACAGACTCTTGGAGGGCACAAACAAAACCTTTGTGCACACCAGTGACCCCACAGGAGACTGAGCCAGACCTGACTGTGAGTGTTTGAGGGTCTCTTGTGGAGGCATGGGTTGGTAGTGGCCTACCACATTTACAGGGCACTGGCAGCATCAGTCCTGGGAGGTGGGTGTTGGGATAAATCCTCTTCGAAGTCACCATTAACCCTACCATAGAGCCTATAGATTTCAGACTGGGTTGCCTCAGGCCTAACAACTAACAGGGAGAACAGCCCCATCCATCAGCAGACAATTGGATTAAAGATTTCCTGAGCTTGGCTCTGCCCACCAGAGCAAGATCCAGTTTTCCCCACACCTAGTCCCTCTGATCAGGAAGTTTGTAGTTGATCAGGAAGCCTCTTATCCTCATGCATCAGAGGACAGACAGAAGAAGCAAGAACTAGAATTCCACAGCATCCAAACAAAAGCTATAATCACAGAAAGCTAACCAAAATGATCACATGGATCACAGCCCTGTATAACTCAAAAAAACTGTGAGCCATGCTATGCAGATTCACCCAAGATGGACAGGTCAGAATGGAGAGTTCTGAAAAAATGTGGTCTACTGTAAAATGAAATGGCAAACCACTCCAGTATTCTTGTGTCAAGAACTCCATGAACAGTATGAAAAAGCAAAAAGATATGACACCAGACGATGACCCCACCAGGTTGGTAGGTGTCTAATATGCTACTGGGGAAGAGTGGGGAGATAGCTCCTGAAAGAATGAATAGGCTTGGTCAAGCAAAAACGACACACAGTTATGGATGTGTCTGGTGGTGAAAATAAAGTCTGATGCTGTAAAGAACAATATTGCATAGGAACCTGGAATGTTAGGTCCATGAATCAAGGTAAATTGAACGTGGTCAAGCAGGAGATGGCAAGGGTAATCCTCAACATTTTAGGAATCAGTGAACTAAAATGGACAGGAATGGGTGAATTTAATTCAGGTTACCATTATATCTACTACTGTGGGCAAAAATCCCATATAAGAAATGGGGTAACGGTCATAATCAACAGAAGAGTCCAAAATGCAATTCTTGGGTACAATCTCAAAAACAATAGAATCACCTCAGTTCTTTTCTGAGGCAAACCATTCAACATCAGAGTAATCCTAATCTGTGCCTCAACCACTAATGCCAAAGAAGCTGAAGTTGAATGGTTCTATGAAGACCTACAAGACCTTCTAAAACTAACACCAAAAAAATGTGTCCTTTTCATCATAAGGGATTGGAATGCAAAAGTAGAAAGTCAAGAGATACCTGGGGTAACAGGCAAGTTTGGCTTTGGAGTATAAAATGAAGCTGGGCAAAAGCTAACAGAATTTTGCCAAGAGAACATAACTGAGGAGCAAAAGGGAGAAGCATTCATCCATTGGCTCTTAACTGTCATTTGTCAAGGGAAACCCCACTGATTCATTGTTGTCTTTTTGTTGAAAGAGCTTAGGGGTTAAAGGAGGCTGAAAAGCAACTTCCTATAAATCAAAGGAAGCTGCTTTGCCTGCTTTGTAAATCTGGGTATTCAGCTATGCGTGCCTGGAGAAGTAGCAAATGATAGGATTATATTTCAAAGGGACATGGAAAAGTTCAATTCACTTTTTAAAAAAAATATTAAAAAGCCTCTATTTTCTTTTTTTAATGTGGATTTCAGTTTATTTATTTATTTTTATTTTCCATTTATTTTGATTAGTTGGAGGCTAATTACTTTACAGTCCCTCTATTTTCTTAAAGTACATGTGAGTTAGGGCTTCCAAGGTGGCTCGGTGGGAAACAATCCACCTGCCAAACAGGAGACAAGGGTTGGGAAGATCCTCTGGAGAAGGAAATGGCAACCCACTCCAGTATTCTTGCCTGGGAAATCCCAAGGACAGAGGACCCTGGTGGGCTACAGTTCATCAGGTTGCAAAGAGTCAGGCATGTCTTAGTGACTAAACAACAGAAACAAACATCTACTGCTTTTAAACTCCCATTGGTCAAGGGAAACCCCACTGACTTGTACTTCTCCCACATTTCTGTATTGATCATGCATGAGAGCCAGGTAGGCTCTCTTGGGGTTCCATTTGGCTGTACTGAAGAAGCCCTAGGTTAGGGTGAAGGCTTCCTAAAACAGGTCAGCTAAGCACTGGAGGCAGATGTTTGGCCAAAAATTTATTGAGGCAGTATCTAAAGAGTGTTGGACACATTCATCTTTACAATAAGAAAGAGATTCTGTAAGAATTGGGCTGAATTCAATGCCTAGATAACACAGGACCTGGGTTAGGGTCCTGAGGTCCTGGGTAGAACAAGGGCTATGGCAGACCTCGCCCTCTAAATCTAGAGTGTGAGGCTAAGGGAAGGCCGGGGGTAGGGCAACCCTGAAAGGCTGCTGAGCAGAGAGGGGCTCTGTCAGGTTAGTTCATCGGGCCTAGGCAAAGAGGCCCAAGCAAGACAGTGGGAAAGGCATTGGGTTCTAGGAGACGAAGAGGAAATGGCCAGGAGTGATCCCCTGGGCCAGGTGTGAAGTGAAGTGTGTCCTAATAGGTACCTGAGGCCTTGCTCCTGTCAGGAGAAGAAAACTGATGAAGCCACAATATGTAACAGAAAAGGTACACTGACAAACCAGACCACAGTCTCCTTAACCTGATGTCAAACCCCTGTAGGTCCTGCATGGTAACAGTGGGTTGTGTTCTTTTACAGTTTTACTGATCATCTACCATCATATTAATATCTAACCTTGATCTGTCTCAGGGATATAAATCAATCTGAAAGCAGCCACTACCTTTTATGTATATTACAGGCTAGGCCAAGGGTTCTTAATTTAAGGTAATATGGATACAATTTAGGGGGTCCATGAGACATAATTGAAAAAAATTACATATATATTTTGCTCTAAATTAAATAAAAAGTTTCCTTTATGAGTATAGACAACAAATCGCATAGCTGAATCTTTGTTCCCAACAGAAGCCAAATATCTTCATATCACAGTACAGTTATAAATATGTTGAAAGATCATTATATATCAAAATTTCAGTAGTTATTAGACACTATCCTTCCCACCACTAGATCTTGTTGTATAGCATATCAAAGATGAAGTACATGTTATATATTTTTAAATATTTTAATAAGAGTATTTCAATATAATTGGTTTTCTTTATAGTCTGATGTATTTTATTTTATGCATTTTGTTATTTTTAGAAAGGATCTATAAGGTTCATCAGACAAATGGTTCAAGAGTCCCTGTATTAGACCATGAAAGGCCAATATTGACCTGCATGCTAGGACCCCTCTTGTCTGTCCCAGTGGCAGGCATTACTAATCAATCATGACAATCTTTCCAGCAGATGCCTCTGCAGTCATCTTCTGCTAACTCATCTGTGTAGACATATGAGGCCAAGTTTGTCCTTCCTGCTCTATAATGAACTATATGAGCCAATTAGGAATAAAGCAAGGCAGGACAGGGATATGATTAAGCGCTTCTTTGGCAAGCACAGCAAATTAGAGTGAAGTTTGAGACTAAAAGTGCAAAAGGCCTTAAAGCAACAGGAAACATAATCGTGGAAGACTCCGGAGTGAAGTATTGAAGGAAAAACATAATTTTGAGATATGGAGAGAGGAGGGTGACATGGTATTCAGGTGTGTGAGGAGGGGCAGAGGTGAGAAGTTCAAGAGTGGAAAGAATCAGAAATATCAGGGGACACTGTGGAGACCAGGCTTTGGAGAAACTGCAGTAAATGAAACAGGTATTAACTTCATTAGGAAGACTTTGAATACCTGGGATGAGGAGCTTGGTCTGGGAAGTCCCTTAGAGTCAGTGAAGAGGGGACAAAGGTTATACCAGTCTGCTTTTGCTGTGTAAGCCAGAGTTTATTGGTTTAATACCACAATGATTATTTCTCACTAATCTATGAGTTGGCCAGCTGGTTCTTCTGGTCTTGGTTGGCTTAGCTGATTATGGTGGTTCCCTCAAGCATATTAGGTCAGTTAATGGGTAGGCTAGGGACTGGTTGATTCAGGATGGCCTCATCGCATGGTTGGCATTTGGCTAGCTATTGGTTGGGCCAGTGGGATTCTGGGTCAAATGATTTCTCATTCTTCAGAAGGCTAGCCTGGGCTTGTTCACATGGTGACTGGATAGATTTCCAGGAAGTGGAAATGCACATGGCCTCTTGAAGCCTACTTGGAATTGGTACTTTGTCATTTCTACCACATTCTATTGGCCAAAGCAACTCACAAGGCAAACTTAGATTCATGGAAAGGGGAAATAGACTCTGCCTCTTGATGGGAAGAGATACAGTCACATTGCAAAGAGTGTGGATAAAGGCGGAGAATAATTGTGGCCATGTTTGCAATTAATTTATCTCACAGGGTTTTGATGGTAGTTGGTGCAACATGAAAGAGTAAGAGAAGAGCCCCAAGGTCAGGGAGACTGACTGGAAAACAATGTCAGTAGTTATCAGGAAGACAAGGATAAGATGTTTGCCCAGATTCTAAGATGGAGTAGACCTAGATGGCAGACAATAGAGGAAATGGGGATGAAACAGGTCTCTGAATTTGGAGCCTGACCAGACCAGGCAAAGGACAAAACCATTTACAAAGCTGACATGTCAGCAGGTGGCTTCTGGTGAAAGACCTGTCTGATTTGGAGCCCTACACTGGAAGGGCCTTGGACGTTTTGAGAAATGTCAGCTTTCATGTGCATTTGAGTCCTGATGCCTCTGCTATCTATAGGCTTGGAGATCTTGTCAAACCCTTTAACATTTCCTAGGCTTGGTGTTTCCCTCTATAGAGTAGGGAGAGAAATTTAAATGTTATAGGGTTGTAAGATGATAGATTTAGAGGCATAATATGTGGAAGCATTTTGTAAACTTTTTGGGATGAACACTTATTAGTGGTTTCATGGCTTGGTTTTGCTTTTAATTTAAGAGATTTTAGTCACCTAGGGATGGTGGTTAGGAGGGACCTAGTGAAACTGCACCTAAGCAATGGGACTCACTCGAAGCCAGTCACACCTCAGATGGGACTTGAACCCACAATCTTCCAGCTGAAACCACACAACTTATCTCAGGACTTAATGAAGCTCAGGTTCTTTTTGTCTCAGAAGGAATTCAGTGAGAGGTAAAGATAATAAGTAGATAGATTTATTAATAACCTTTGTAAAGAGGTTGTGGGAAAACAGGGCACAAGGAGTTGGTCATGTCCCAAATCTTGATCAAGTTCCTGGGATGGGCCACCAAGTGATGGTTCTTGGCTTCTTGCAGGAAAGAATTCAAGAGTGAATCACAGTAAAGTGAAAACAGAAAACATATCCTGTAGGCAGAACATGATCTACCTCTTAAGGCAA
Organism: Odocoileus virginianus; assembly: GCF_023699985.2. NCBI lineage: Eukaryota > Metazoa > Chordata > Mammalia > Artiodactyla > Cervidae > Odocoileus > Odocoileus virginianus. Next base: position 49,374,016 of record NC_069682.1, read on the forward strand.
GAGTGGCCTTGGGAGACACTCTCCATGAACAGGTGAGAGCGGCCCCAAAATGTTAAGATAGTTTTTATGGGCTCCAGTGGATCTTCCCGACCCAGGAATTGAACCAGGGTCTCCTGCACTGCAGGTAGATTCTTTACCAACTGAGCTATCAGGGTGGTATTCTTGGGCTTCCCTTGTGGCTCAGCTGGTAAATAATCCGCCTGAAATGCAGGAGACCTGGGTTCGATCCCTGGGTTGGGAAGATCCCCTGGAGAAGTCAACAGCTACCCACTCTAGTATTCTGGCCTGGAGAATTCAATAGTCCACGGACTCCCAAAGAGTTGGACACAACTGAGTGACTTTCACTTTATGGGCTTGGTAATTTCATAGGCAAAGAGTGGGAGGAGTATTCCAACTATTTTGGGGGAGGGATGGGGATTTTCAGGAACTGGGCACTACCCACTTTTTGCCCTTTTATGGTCTCAGAACTGTCATGGTGCTGGTGAGTGTGTCATTTAGTTTATGCTAATGTATTACAACAAAAATATAATAAGGCTCAAGGAATGTCCCACCATCTTGGGCTTCGTTGGTTCTAACCAGTTTTTTATCATGTTCTCAACAGCTCTATCATTCTTTTAAAGGTTGTGCCCTGCCCTTTCTTCCTATCTCACTAGGAGGAAGCATGAAGAGGGAAGAGGAAGACTCAAGGTTTGAGGGAAAGGGCTGCTATTAGAAGCTGGGAAGAAAAGAAGGATCAAGAGAAAGAAAGAGCATGGCATGTCCAGCATCTCTACAACTTGGGGTTGGGGAAGCCTCAGGACAGCTACAGTGTGGGGCGTTCACTCATGGCTGTTCTGTGCTTGCTCAGATATTGTGCTCAGAGAATTGGGAGTCAGAGTAGGGGCAGTGTGGTGGAAGTTATTTTCCATGCTTAATCTTCCAAAGGCAAACTTCTGGGAGGTCTGGACCAAGGTCAGCAAAACTCTTCCCTCTTTTCTCCCTCCTTATGCCTGCTGCTCTGAAAAGTCCAGTGGCATCACTGCTTCCAGATGTGGCCTCCAGATGTGGCCTGGAACTGTTCCAGGCAGATAAAGGATGCAGAGACTGTAGTCAATCTCCTGGCTTTTCCTCCTCCCTCGTCCAGTGGGGCCTGTCCAACGCTCTCCCTCCTGTGCTTCCCTTCCTTCACTAGGTCAGGGTACCAGGTGCCTTGTGGATGGATAAATAAATACCAGTTATGAATAAACCTGAGTCAGACAGATGCATCTTTATTCATGCTGGAAAGAGCTTATAACTGGGGGAGTGGAAAACTTTCAAATGTTTCCATTCTGACCACTCCCAGAGGCTCTCGGAGAAGGAAGTGAGCTGTTTCTTTGGTTGGGAAGCTGCCAGGGCACTGGGCTCAGGGCCAGCCAGGGCCTGGGAGGAGCTCCTGAAATCTTCCCTCTGAATGGGAACAGCCTAGGCCCTGGTGTCTCACCAGGATGGAGCCCCAGTTAGGGGGGAAAGGCAGCTCTTTTATTAATAGCAGACCATGCTATCAACCCAGGTGGTTCTGTTAGAAGTGAGTTCTCCGGTTGCTGGACAAGTATGTATTAGAGTGTACCATGTGCTTGAATTCCCTAAAGCTCTTGTTCAAATACAGATTCTGATTCAGTCCACGTAGGATGAGGCCTGGGTTCTGCATTTCTAACTAGCTCTCAGGTGATTCTGAAGCTGCCAGCATGTAGACCATATTTTGAGTAGCAAAAGTCTAGACTAGACATCTAAAACATATCTAAACTTCTCTTTTCAACTCTTAAAAAAATTTTTTTTAATTGGTAGAAAATTGCTTTACAATGTTGTGTTGGTTTCTGCCATACAACATGAATCAGATATTGGGCAACAACATATATACATATATAAATTATGACTGATTCTAATATGTATATGTATATATAATATATACATATATATACCTTCCCCCTCTCACCTTCCCCCATACCATTCCTTTAGATCATCACAGAGCACCAGGCTGGGCTCCCTATGTTACATAGCGAATTCCCACTACTTTGCACATGATAATGTATATATAAAATTAAAATATGTCTAAACTTTCTGACACTTTTTCCCTGTAGGTTTTCCTGATTTTTTTTTGTTTGTTTGTTTTGTTTTTTTAAGTTCCCGAAGTACTGGAGCGTAGACAGTGAAAAAAATCTACTTTTGTCCCCAGCAATCCAGTGATGCCTTCCCATGGCCAACTGGTGTTGTTGGTTTTTGTGTATATTCTTCCATAGATATTTTATGAACATTCAAGCAAGTATATATTTTCTCCTCTCTCCTTGCCCTTGTATACTTGCCTGATGCATACTGTTTTGGTCTAGGGCTGTACCATTCTGAACATGTGTAATCTTTTTTGATATATACTGTTTTGCAGTTTGCTTTTTTGACTTAACAGCATACCTTGGACTTCACTCTAGTTCCTTTTTTCTCTTTTTAAAGTCACACAGTTTCATCATATATCATAGCTTCATGGGCAAATCCCTTTTGATGGATACTTGATACTAATTTTTTGTTCTTGCTACTAGTGGCACAATAAACATCTTAGTATCCTATTACTTCTTCCAGATGTGAGTCTATTTGGAAGATAAATGTCTTCAAGTGGAAATGTAGGATCAAAGAATATATGCATTTGTAATCTTGATGAATATTGTTTTTTTTTTTAATATTGTTAAACTGATCTCCACAGAGGAGTTGTGCTAACAACATGAGAGAGGGTCTATTTCCCTTACTCTCACAATGCCACATGTTAACAAACTCTGATATTTGCCAATTTGATGTGTAAGAAATAACTACTCGTTTTTTGTTCATTTGTTTTTGGCTGCTCCACGCAGCTTACAGGAACTAATGGCAGTGAAAGCACCAGTGGTCCTAACCACTGGTCCACCAGGGAAGTCCCCAAAACTCTTCTTTGTGAAGCTTTCTCTTTCTTTACTTTCCATTGTTCTCTTCAACTACATTTGTCTTATAATCATTGAATTCATCTTCTCTAGGCCAGTCATCTTATCAGGTGCTAGGAATCCAAAGGAAAACAGCACATGAATAATCCTTATGCTTTTCTTTAGTAGGAAAGACAATTAATTAGTCAATAATTCCTGATACTCAGGAAGAGTGCTATGATAAGGGGGAATGACTTCTTAATACAGTGCTACTCAAACCTCAATGTGCTCATGAGGATCTTGCTGTAATACAGAATCTGACTCCACAGGTCTAGGGTGGGGTCTGAGATGCTGCAGTTCTAACAAGCTTCCAGGTGAAGCTGAGGCTGTTGGTCCCAGGACTGTATTTTGAGTAGCGAGGGCCTATAAAGCTTTTTCTGTAAAAAACCAGATAGTGAATACTTTTGGTTTTGTGGGACACATGATCTCTGTTGTAGCTATTTACTTTGTCTTTGAAAGCAACCATAGACAATATGTGAATGAATTGATAAGACTGTTTCAATAAAAGTTTATTTACAAAATAGGAAGTGGCTGGATGTGGCCAGCAGACTGTGGATTGCTGACCCTTAGTCTAGAATAGTACAGGCATCCAATAGCTGTTTTTGAAGTAACGTCTAAAGTGTGCTATTTGAGTAGCAGCAGGCACCTGAGTCCCTGTGATCCATGGTACCTGGAGGAATGGTGTATTAGTCAGAGTCCTACCAGGAAAACAAATACCAGGTTTTAAACCAAAATAATTAAATGCAAGAAATTTTACATAGTTAATGGAAGAGCTCAGATGTCTACCAGGGTCACTGAGAGATTAGCAATAGCAGGAAGCTGTTACCATCCCAGGGAAGAGAAGGGAGGAGATGGTACTGTTGGGGCTGAGGTCACCCAGTGGGAGCTGGAGCTGTGGTGAAGACACAGCCATGGTTGGAGAGCCTGGGAAGAAATATCATTGGAAACTTCTTCTTCTTGCATTCCTATCTTCCATCATTTGGCCAAACTCGGCTGTGATCCAATCTGTAGGCTGTAGGGGCCAACCCTTGTCATACGGAATAAAGCAGGAGAAATCAAGCATTGTCTTAGGCCAACAGGTCAAGGTCCAGTCAAATGGACACTTAGAATGAGACCTGAAGTGCTGATAGTTGACCAGAAAATTGGGAGAGGAAAGGTGGATATTTCAGGCACAGAAAGCAGGCATAGGGTGTGTAGGGGTAGGATGAGGCCAGCAGGCAAGCCAGTCCTTTAAGTGGGATGAGATTTATGCTTTAGAACAGAGGTTGGCAAATATCTTTGTCAATAGTTTTATCCTTTTGTTTAAAAAAACATGTAAACATGTTAAAGAATCTGCCTGCATTTCAGGAGACCTGTGATTCGATCCCTAAGTTGGGAAGATCCCCTGGAGAAGGGCATGGCAACTTACTCCAGTATTCTTGTCTGGAGAATCCCCATGAACAGAGGAGCCTGGCAGGCTATAGTCCATGGGGTCACAAAGAGTCGGACATGACTGAGTGACTCAGCACAGTACACAAACATGTAGAAGCCGTTTTTTGCTCAAACACTGCACAAAAACAGGCCTCAGGCAGCCTTTGGCCCATAGTAGTTTGATGGTCTGTTTCAGAAAGATCCACTTTAGAAGGATGGATCAGGTGGACATGAGATTGAGAGACAGAGAGGTTAGAAAGGAGGCTGCTGAAGATGCTGGGAAAGAGATGGTGGGAGCCCCAAAGGCAATCATAGTGGTGAAGAGAAGATATGAGTCAGACATGTAAAATGGACAGAATGCAGAGTGGCTGGTCTAAACAGAAGGACTAGGCTGGGTCTGGAGGGATTTGCAAACTGACACATTGAATATTCTTTTGGTTACCTTGGAACCCCTTCCAAGCTAAACCTTTAGGGAGTGATAAGAAATCCTGTCATGCTGGCAGTGTACTTCCCACCCCCACTCCACCCACATGCACTAGGTAGAAAAGCAGAAGAGCAGGTTGTGCTGCCTTTTAGTAAGCCAGGAGTCGGTTGCTCAGCTGTTGGTGACTCACTGGTTGCTTAATGTAGTAGCATCGTACTAAGGCATCGCCTGTCTTCAGTTTTAGGACTTGGCTGCCATTCTGGAATGACAGGGGACATCCCACCAACATTCTGTGACACTCCCTGTGGCATTTGGTCCAGATTAGAAATGAGGACTGGGAAGTCCCTTACCCGGCTCTAGGCTCAGTCACCTGCTGGTAGCCCCTGCCATCATATTGATCACAGGCTGATTGTAGCACAGGCAAGGCTGGGGTTTGGTCTTAGTTTGGATCTCCCAAAATAAGAGGCAAGGATTTGAGTGGCAAGAGTTCATTGCACTGGGAGGAAGTAGGGAAGAGAGATAGGGAAGAGAAGCAGCCCATACAAAATGTATTATGGAGCCACTTACAACTGGGAGCAATTGGAACTTAAACCTGATGGGGAGTCCTGGCCTTCAGGGTGGAAAAAATGCCACAGAGTTATGCTGTCTGAACGGAAAGGAAACTAGGGAATACGTCCACTAATTCCTGAAAGTCAGATGGAGGGCTCCTCCAAGGGATCTCTGGCACTTACAGCTGGCTACCTGGCTTTTTGAAGCTCGGGAATGAAAGCTCTCAGGATGCACACTTGAACTTGGGAGGCAGCTGGAGCTTCTTGAAGTGGTAAGATCCCAAAGAGGTGAGCAGGGTGCCTATAGAACCCACTAAAGATGGTTATCATCTCCACTTGACACATAGCGAAACTGAGAAGCAAAGTGAAACCTCCAAATCATACAGTGAGTTTATGACAAATGTGGGGTTAGAACTCAGAGTTTGTGGGTCCAGTGTCTTCCACTAGATTTTAGCCAGTCCCTACTGTCATGGAGCTTCTGGGCAGGAGAGGCCCTGCCTCTGTGTCTCATAGGTTGATTCCAGTTGCTCCATTACCCAACTGCTACATTCAGTCTCCTGTATATTCCCCAGTTTCCAAGTCTACCCAGAACTCAGAGCCATATTTAGAGGAAGGGAGAGCATGCAGGACATGCAAATATGGCCAATATTTGGCTTCCTTACCTAAGGGCTTCCCTAGTGGCCCAGCAGTAAAGAATCTGCCTGCAATGCAGGAGATGCAGGTTCGATCCCTGAGTTGGTGAGATCTCCTGGAGAAGGACATGGCAACCCACTCCAGTATTCTTGCCTCGTGAATCCCATGGGCAGAGGACACTGGAGGACTACAGTCCATGGGGTCTCAAAGAGTCGAACATGACCGAAGCGACTTAGCACGCATACACCAAGGGCCTAAATGGAGCTTGCAGAGCCTGAGGAGCAGGGTAAGTAGGAAACAGAGTGGGGTCAAGGGTTGGGAGGTAGTCCACTGGCCAAGCTGTAGGGGCAGGGTGTGCTGAGCAGAGATAGACACAGGACAGGATAGAGTCAGTGTGGAGGGCACCCAAGGGGACTGCAAAGTGGGCTGGGCAGGTTCGAGTCCCCTGTGCCTTGTCCTGCTTACTTGAGACCTGGGACCCTTTGTATAACTGGGAGCAGATGTTTCAGGCCTCAGCACTGTAGTCTGCCTGGTTCAGGATAGAGCATAGTCTAATCATTCAGGTGTTCATCCACTTGAGGATCACTTGTGAGGCCCCCTATATCCTAGGTATTGTGCCAACCACCTTGGGGAACTTTTGGAGGAATCAGGCTATTGGCTGCTTTCAGAACCTGTTGCATCCTGCAGTGGGAGTAGGACAGCTTTCTTCCACCTGAACTCGCCAATTCTACACCGAGTCCTGAGTTGAACGGTAGAAAACAACATAGTTCTGAGGGAGCCCCTAGTCTGAGCAGGGAGACATACTCCAAAATCCTGGTGTGGAGTCACTCCCTCTTCAGGGATGCTTAGAAAACAATTTTGTTTCTGAAGTCTTTGATACTAAATTAGGGAGTGGGGGGGGTCACTGGAAGCTCCAACTGACTGGCCCAGCAGAATCCCCTTGAAACCTATCCCATTCCTAAACCCAGCCTGTAATGACTGTAACATTTCCCTCTTTTTGCAATATGGCTTTACAGCTTCTCCCACAAGGGATCTATTCCTCATACTTTGAATCGGGGCTTGTGCATTAGTCAGAGTTCTCTAGAGAAACATGGATAGAGGAACTATCTATCTATCTACTCATCTATAGAGAGAGATTGAGAGAGAGATTTTAAACAGTCGGCTCACCCTATTCTGGAGACTTGGTGAGTCCAAAAATCTGCCAGGTGGGCTGCAAGCTGGAGACTCAGGGAAGAGTTGCATTTGAGGCCCAAGGCAGTCTGCTGACAGAATTCCTTTTTGTTTGTGGGATGGGGGGTGGGGGGAAGTAAGGAAGGATTGGGGGTAGGGTAGGGGGTTAACTTTCAACTAATTGGATGAGATTTGCCCCAATTATTGAAGGCAATCTACTTTACTCAAGGCCCACTGACTTAAATGTTAATCTCATCCAAAAAATACCTTCACAGAAACATCCAGAATAACCTTGACCAACTATCTGGGCACTGTGACTCAACCAAGTTGACACAAAAATTAACCATCATAGCTAGTCTGCCACTTGTTTTGGGCTATAGAATGTGGTTAAAGTGGTGGTATGTAAGTCGTGAGCTTAGGCCTCAAGAGGTTTTGCTCAATTATACTCACTTTCTTGGAATTATGCCCAGCTACTAGGGAACAATCTTGGGCTAGCCACTAGAGGATGAGAGACCATGCAGAACAAAGACGATTTGTACCAACTGATGCCAGGCCCCACCCAACCTAGCAACTGACTGCATATGTACATGGGAACTGAGCCAAGAACAAACTGCCCAGCAGAGACCAGCCCAAATTGCTGACCCACAGTACTGTGAGCTAAATAGGTATTGTTTTAGGCTACAAAGTTTTTTGGAGTGGTTTGTATACAGGAAAAGCTAACTGATACACTGTCCAACTTCTGCAGTGCCCCCACACCTCTCCACCCGAGGTAGTCTATCAACCTGTCATCTTGGCTGATGAAGAAGACACAAGCAGACAGAGGGCATATTTCAGGTTTTGTAGGGCCCTGTGGGTGTCTGTATCATTAATGTCAGGTGTGGATATTCTCCAACTCTGATATTTAGTGTATGTCTTCCCAAGCACGTTCTAGCCTGGCAGGCTCCCACAGTAATGTGTAAGAACAGAAGAGTTGAAATGGAGTGAGAAGAGCAAGGGCTGGGTCCTGGAGACCATCTCTGTAGACCTGGGGGAGCTTCAGGGATTCATTGTAGGATGGATCACAGAAATAGAACTTGGGAAGCAACAAACTAGGGTCAAATTCTGCTTCTGTCTCCTGGGGCAAGTTATGTTTCCATTCAGAGCCTCAGCTTTTCTAAGAGCAGAGTTAGGTTTTGTGGAGCCTGGAGCAATTACTAGTTGGGAACCCTTTTTAAGCAGAAGAATACTAAACTGATTACAAAATTGCAGGAGTTTGGAAGGGTTCAGGCAAGTGAGCTTAAGCTTTGTTAGCTTTGCAATGAATTGCTTCTGGCTTCCTTACTGGGAATAGGGAAGTTAATACTAGCAATTGAAAAGGATTGTTTGGAAGGTCAAATGAGTACACCATGCATAATGGGTATCCTTGTGGGTGGAATCTAGCAGGAAGGCAGCTTTGCAAGAAATGATTCACAGGGAGGAAAGTGGCTGGTTGGTGGGCTTCTGGGAGAGTGATGGAGCGGCATGAGAAGGAATAGAGGGAGAAGGATAGTGTGGTGTCTATAGTCTCATCTGGTCCATGGACTGCCCTTGAGGTGTAGAGAAGTCTACAGAGAGGGTCTACAGCCAGATGCAGAAGCTGATTTCATGACAGTCTTTGTGAACTTCTGGGGCCTAAGTAAGGTTGGGACAGGGTTTTGAACAGGAATGTATTCAGAAGAAAAAAAACCCAAGCACGTGTTTTTTTTTCTAGAGTAAGAGGCTGAAATGGGGATTCTTGAGCAAATGAGTTATTGAAGGCATGCTTTCAGAGAAGAATAAGAGACAGAGAAAATCAAGACAGGACAGGGGAAGATGCTCAATAAGGAGAAAGTCTCCACTGGAGTGTAGCCTCATCCTGATGAGGGAAGAGGGCAGGTTCCCCTCGACCCCGCCCTGCAGCCCCACCCATGCCAATTCATTGTTGGGAGCAGGATGGGGAGTAGGACTGCCCCCCGCCCCTCCCCCCACCCCGTCCCCACCCTGGGTTATCCATCAGTCAAGGGCAATTCATAGAAGGGAGCAGGCTTTGCAGCACTTGTTCAGTCGCTCAGTCATGTCTGACTCTTTGTAATGTCATGAACTGCAGCATACCAGGTTTCCCTGTTTTTCACTGTCTCTTGGAGTTTGCTTGAATTCATGTCCATTGAGTCAGTGATGCTATCTAACCATTTCATCCTCTGTTGCCCCCTTCTCCTCTTTTCGTCAATCATTCCCAGCATTAGGGTCTATTCTAATGAGCTGGCTTTTCACATTAGGTGGCCAAAGTATTAGAGCTTCAGCTTCAGCATCAGTCCTTCCAATGAGTATTCAGAGTTGATTTCTTTTAGGATTGATTGGTTTTATCTCCTTGCATTCCAAGGGACTCTCAAGGGTCACCTGGGAAAAGGGATCTGGGAAGGACACCAACAGAATCTACTATCAGAGTTCTCTACAAATTTCTGCAGGATACTCAAATCGACTATGGTATGGGGTAGGTAACTTGGGGAGTGAAGGAGATAAATGGATGGAACTTAAGAGGAAAAACAGTTATGATCCTTAGGGCACTCTGACAGGGGCAGTGGACATGTTCTTCCACCATGTAGTTTCTAAGGACTTGGCTTTCTAGTGCTACATTCATGTGGGACAGTCTGGGAATATCAGAAATAACTGGGGCAAGTTGAGGGGCCATGGATCACCCAAGGTCTGCAGGTAAGGGCACAAGCCCATGAAATGTATGTTTTGCCTATTAATGCAACCTCACTTGTGTCCCTGGGCTGGTGAGGCTTGGAGGAACCCTGGTGACGTATGGAAAAGAGATTTATCAACTCTGAAGTACAGGATGATTCCCAGGACTGTGAATATGATCAGTTGGGAAGGTAGTTCCCTGCCCTGTGGGAAGACCAGAGATTCATCCCAATCCTGCCAGTAGCCCATGAACTGGTTCATGAAGAAGGGAGATAGGCAGGAGGGTTTAACAACTTGGTACAGTTGGGGTCATAAACAGTGTAATTTATGTGAGATGGATCTTAGGATAGAGCAACTAGAACTGGCATATGGTGTAGGTAAGAGGTAAAATGGGACAACCACTTTGGAAAATGGTTTGGTAGCTTCTTATGAAGTTAACATACACTTTTCATATGACTTAGCAAATACTGCTAGCTATTTACCCAAGAGAAGTGAAAACATACTGTACTAGTTATCTACTCTTGTGTACTAACTTATGCCAAAACTTAGCAGCTTAAAAGGACAATAAACGGGCATTATCTTCACAATTTCTATGGATCAGGAATCTGGGAGCAGCTTTGCCGGGTGGTTTTGGTTGGAGATGTTTCATCAAGTTGCAGTCAGTATTGTGGCATGCCGATGGGAAGGCTTGGTGCAGCTGGAAGATTTGTTCCCAAGATGGCTCACTCACACACTTGACACGTTATTGCTGAATGTTGGTAAGAGGCTTCAGTTATTTTCCACACGGACCTCCTCTATGGCTGCTTGAGTGTCCTTATCACATGGCAGCTAACTTTTCCCAGAACAAGTGATCCAAAAGAGCAAGGTGGAAGCTGCTATGTCCTTTATGACTTAGCCTTGGAAGACACACTGACCCTTCTGTAACAACCTTCGGACTACTTGGCCAGCTCTATCCAGTGTTGTAGGGATGACACAAGGTCTTGAATATCAGGAGGGGACCATCACTGTAGGCCATCTTGGAGGCTGGTGACCACAGGCATTAGCGTAGCAGTGCTGCGTCTGTTTTGTGCAAAGCAGCATATATACTTTTGGCAACTTGAGAGTCTATTAACCTGAGCCTTGAGTATCCCTGGGGTGGGTATGTAGCGGGGGCTTCAGTTTTAGTGGAGCCATATCAGCAACAAAAGCAGCAGCAGCAGCAGCAGCAGCAGCAGCAGCAGCAGCAGCAGCATTTAGCAAGAGGCTGTACAGAGGGGCTGAAGTGGTGTGTATGAGTCCCTGAGTGAACATGACCTTGTTTCAGGAGGTAGTCCAAGTATGCAGTGTGACTTCGTGGAGGTTAATTTAGACCTTAAGGAAGGAAACAGAGGGATTATCTGGTCTTCATTTTTTAATATGCATTGAAACAAGAGTCCAGGACCCTCAAGGTAGCCTCTCAGCTGGTGTGTCAGGTTTAAGCAAAGAGTGGATACAGAACACTTTGATGAAGAGGCATCTCCATACTCATTATTCTCACCCTGGAGTCTCCCCAGCAGGGCAGAAATGTGTGAAGGGTTTCTCTCTGTGCCACAAAGCCAGGCTAGTGTTAATCCCCAAATCATTGTCCTGTGAGGCTTCTCCTGCCTTCCAGGTTGGAGAGCACGTCCTCATCCAGTTATGGACCTCTATTATCCCGCCATGTGCTTTAATAAACAGGTAACTCCAGTAGAGTTGTAGAGAGTTCTGATTGCTGGGTTCCTCCCTAGAAAGCTGGGTCCTAGGCTGAATATATAAGTTCTCAGACCCCAATACCTCTCCCCCTACCCCACCAGCTCAGCTTCTAGGCTGGAAGCCTTGTGGAGGTGAGGTTGTGCCTCCCTCTCTATCTCTATGGGCTCTGTAAGGGGATGGAGGCAGGAAAGCAAGATGTAACCTCTAGGCCTTAAGGACAGCCCGTGTTTCTATAATGAACTTTGGACCTCAGTAAATGAATTTGGAATAAATACGGAGGCTTAGGGACCTCACAGACAAGAGGACCCCTTTTTTTCATCATAAAAGTCTGCATTGCTTAAGGGTATGAGTGAAGAGAGGAGAATTGTAGAGAGAAAGAGGCATTAGGCTTTTAAAGGAGAAGCCAGGGTTTGCAGAACAATGTAAATTAGCATGCAAATGGATCTATAAAAGCAGACTTGGGACCTAGGGGCAGTGGACTTGGATGAACCAGTGTTCATGTGCCAGTTTGCCCAGCCCTGAATCTTGGTTCCCTGCTGGATGTGAGAAGAGGTGGTACAGCTCCAGAATTTCTATAAAGGAGGCACTGGGGTAGGGAGCACAGTCTGGCTGGAAAAATGGGAGACTGTGAAAAATCGTTGAACTGATCTGAGAATTACACACTTTTTATTGATTGTATGTTTACTAGAGGGTGGCTTTCCCTCTCAACTTTCTATATTCTATTAATGTGACAGCAGCAATCAATGTTGCTTTAATAACTCTCCTACCTAATTCTTTGGCTCCCTTTGTCTACCCTGATCATTTATTTTGGAATTTCAAAAACAATTCCTCTTTTTGTGTTCTTTTACTAACTCGATTTAGCTGTTCTCATTATGCATGATGGAATTTGACATCTTTCCATGTATTTGCCTGGTTCTGTTATTCCAGTGACTAATGTAAACTTCTTCCTGGAACTCCAGAGCTAAGTAGGCTAGGGTCTTATAAACACCCCTCTGGATATCTCCCAGGGAGCTCAAACTTAGCATGTCTGAAATGAAATCTATAGTCCTCCAAAATACAGTTCTTTTGAGTAATCCCCGCCCTAATCTCATGTCACAGTAAAATGGTGACCCCATCCAACTAGTGCATAAAGGTTGAAATCAGTTTGTACACCTCCTTTACTCTCATGCTCCTTGAAACAATCTGTCTCTAAGTTCCGAGTCCTCTTATGCAACACTTTGATTATTTCAGTGATCCTTAACTGGTCTCCCTGCACCCAGTCTTGCTATCCTCCCACTGCCAATACCAGTTTGTATGCAGATGTCAGGGTTATCTGCATCCCCCACCCTGAGGAACTAATTTACCTGTGTAACACTGGGAAAGTTGCTGCTGCTGTCTGAGCCTTGGCTCTCCATTGGTCAAAGGGGAAGTTGATCTAGACACTTGCCAAGGATGAGCACAGATTAATTTCTAGGGTGTCATGGCACTGAGAAATTGGCTGCATTCTGGATAGAGAGTAGCCCTATGGTGGGGTGGGGGACACCCGAAGGTCCAGGAACTACAGTGTAAGCAATACTTGGACTGTAAGGCTTTTTAAGATTTTTGCATCCTTCCAGTCACTTCCTGCCACCAAGAGGGAAGAAGTATTGTAAGCTACTTCTGAAATTCATATGTCTGTTTTAATCACTCTTTCCCTCTCCTCACACACCGAAAATATGTGCTTGCTCCTTTCCCATTCCAGAACTCAAACCCAATGCAGTCTAAACCAGGTTCTCACTGATTTTATATACTAATTATTTTAAAATTTTATATTTGGAAATTATTATCATTTCACGGAGAGTTGCAAATATAGTACTCCTCATCACTTTCCCCCCAATGGTTGCATATTAACTAACTATATTGCAGTATCAGAACTGGGAAATTGATGATGATACAATGCATGAACAAATGGCCAACATCCTTTGGATCATATGAAAAGCAAGATAATTCCAGAAAAACATCTACTTCTGCTTCATTGACTACTCTAAAGCCTTTGACTGACTGTGTGCATCACAACAAACTGTGGAAAATCCTTAGAGATGGGGATACCAGACCACCTTACCTGCCTTCTGAGAAACCTGTATGCAGGTCAAGAAGCAACAGTTAGAACCAGACATGGAACAACGGACTGATTCCAAATTGGGAAAGGAGTAGACAAGGCTGTATGTTTTCACCCTGCTTATTTAACTTATATGCAGAGTACATTATGTGAAATGCCATTCTAGATGAAACAAAAGCTGGAATCAAGGTTGCAGGGAGAAATACCAATAATCTCAGATATGCAGATGACACCACCCCAATGGCAGAAAGTGAAGAGGAACTAAAGAGCCTCTTGATGAAGGTGAAAGAGAGTGAAAAAACTGGCTTAAAACTCAACATTCAAAAAACTAAGGTCACGGCATCTGGTCCCATCACTTCATGACAAATAGATGGGGAAACAATGGAAACAGTGACAGACTTTATTTCCTTGGGCTTCAAAATCACTGCAGGTGGTAACTGCATCCGTGAAATTAAAAGATGCTTGCTCCTTGGAAGAAAAGCTATGACCAACTTAGACAGCATATTAAAAAGCAGAGACATCACGTTGCTGACAAAGTTCTGTATAGTCAAAGCTATGGTTTTTCCAATAGTCATGTATGGATGTGAGAGTTGGACCATAAAGAAGGCTGGGCACCAAAGAATTGATGCTTTTGAATTGTGGTATTGGAGAAGATTCTTGAGAGTCCCTTGCAATGAGATCAAACTAGTCAATTCTAAAGGAAATCAACCCTAAATATTCATTGGAAGGACTGATACTGAAGCTGAGGCTCCAATACTTTGGCCACCTGATGCAAAGTGCTGACTCACTGGAAAAGACCCTGATGCTGGGAAAGATTGAAGACAGGAGAAGAGGACAACAGAAGACAAGATGGTTGGATAGCATCACCGACTCAACAAACATGAGTTTGAACAAGCCCCCGGAAATGTGAGAGTTGGACCATAAAGAAGGCTGAGGTCCAAGGAAGTGATGCTTTCAAATTGATGTTAGAGAAGACTCTTTAGAGTCCCTTGGACAGTAAGGAGATCAAACTAGCCATTCCTAAAGGAAATCAACTGACTCATTAGAAAAGACCCTGATGCTGGGAAAGATTTAGGGTAGGAGGAGAAGGGGGTGACAGAGGATGAGATGGTTAGATGGTATCATTGACTCAATGGACATGAGTCTGAACAAACTCTGGGGTATAGTGAACGACAGGGAAGTCTGGAGGGCTGCAGTCCATGGGGTCCCAAGGAGTTGGGCACAATTGAGCAAATGAACAACAGCAACAATGTCTGTGTAATTCTATGCTATCTTATCACTGGTGTCGATTTGTTGTAATCACCACTCTTATTAAGATAAAGAACAATTCCATCACTACAAAGATCCTTTATCTGCTGCTCCTTTATAGTCACACTCATTCCTCTCCCCACCATCCTTAGCCCTTTGCAACTAATAATGTGTCCTTCACCTCCATATTTTTGTCACTTTGAGAATGTTATATAAATGAAGCACATGGCATGTCACTTTTTGCATTTTTTCCTCACAGAATCGTGCCCTTGAGATCCATCTAGGCAGTTGCATATACCAATAGTTTCATTTTTTGAGTAGTAGTCCATGTTTGGATTACCACAGTTTGTTCAATCATTCACTTATTATAGGACATTTTGATTGTTTCTAGTTTTTGCTATTATAAATAAGACTGCAATGAATAATTGTTGACAAGTTTTTGGGTGAGCATAACTATTTCTCTGAGGTAAATGCCTAGGAATGCAATTGCTTGGTTGTTTGGTAACTGTACGTACTGTGCTGTGCTTAGTCGCTCAGTCATGTCTGACTCTCTGCGACCTCATGGACTCTAGCCCACCAGGCTTCTCTGTCCACGGGGATTCTCCAGACAAGAATACCGGAGGAGCTAAGTGTACTTCATTTTTTATGAAACTGCCAAAAGCTGTTTTTTAGAGTAGCTCTACTTTGTATTCCCACTAGCAGTATACAAGAGATCCAGATTCTCCACAACCTCCTGAGTATTTGGGGTTGTAACTAATTTTTATTTCAGCTGTTCTGATAAGTGTGTAATGATAGCTCATCATGGTCTTAGTTTGCAGGTCTCTACAGGCTAATGATACTAACAATCTTGCCATGTGCTTATTTGCTATAATGTATATCCTCTTTGGTGAAATGTCTTTCATGTATTTGCTATTTTCTGATTGGATTGTTTGTTATTTTTATTTTTATTACTTGGAGTATAATTGGCTTAGAATATGTTTGTTATTGTTAAGTGTTGAGTTTTGGGCATTTTAAAATAAATTCTGATGTGTATCCTTAGTAACATCCTATGCAGAGAAAAAGTTGTTAACCTTGATGAAGTCCAGTTTGTTGATTTTATGGATTGTGGTTTTGGTAGCACATCTAAGAACTCTTTGGTTATCCTCCCTAGGTCCTGATGATTTTCTTCTCTAAAAGTTTTATAGTTCTATGTTTACATCTGTGATCCATTTTGAGTTACTGTTTTGTATAAAGTGTGAATTTCAGGTCTAGGTTCATACTTTTGCCCATGGATATCCAATTGCTCTATCACCATTTGTTGAAAAGACTCCACCGAATACCTTCTGAACCTTTGTCAAAGATCACCTGGTGGTGCTTACTTTTGGCTTCTCTACTCTGTTACATTGATCTATGTGTCTGTCTATCTCTCTACTACTAATATATTGTCTTAATTACTGTAGCTATACACTAGGCCTTAGTATTGACAACTGATTCTTCTCACTTTATTATTCTTTTTCGAGATTATTTTAAGGGTAATCTTGTTTACATAAAATACATCTTCCTGGGATTTTGATAGGAATTGTATTAAAATTGTACATCAATTTGAGAACAATAGACTTCTTTACTATAGTGAATTTTCTAATCCATGGACACATTATCTCTTTCGGTTTAGATTTTCTTGATTTCTGTTATAATCAGTGTTTTGTGGTTACTAGAATACAAGTGTTGTACATGTCTTTTAAAAATTTATGTGTAAAATCTCATTTATTTTGAGCAGTTTTGATGATATTGTGTTTTTTCAGCTTTACTGAAGTCTATTGACAAACAAAAATGTTATGTGTTTAGGTTGTATAACATTTTTTAAAGGAGTACAATGTGATATTTTAACAATATATATATGTGTGTATATAAATACACACACACACACACACACACACATGGTGACATAATTACCACAATCAACTTAATGAATACATCCATCACCTCATGTAGTTACTGTTTTCTTTGTGTGTGGTAGGGGGAACATTTAGATTATTCCCCCAGCAGATTTCAAGTATATGATACAGTATTACTAACTATAATCACCATGCTCTAAATTAGATCCCCAGAACTTGTTAAATGTATTACTGAAAGTTTGTATCCTTTGACCAACATCTACCCAAATTGCCTATCCCTACCACCCTAGCCCTGAAAAACACCATTCTACCCTCTGGTTCTGTGAGTGACTTTACAAAACTACCTGTAAGTGAGATAGAACAGTATTTGTCTTTCTCTATCTGGCTTATTTCACTTAGTATAAGTAGTAGTGTTAGTTACTCAGTCGTGTCCAACTCTTTCTGATCCCATAGACTGTAGCCCACCAGACTCCTCTGTCCATGGGATTTTCCAGGCAAGAACACTGGAGTGGATTGCCATTCCCTTCTCCAGAGGATCTTCCTGACCCAGGGATCGAACCTGGGTCTCCTGAATTGCAGGCAGATTCTTTACCACTTGAGCTACAGGGAAAACTAGTATAAAGTCCTCTAGATTCATTAATGCTATTGTAAATGGTAGGATTTCCTTCATTTTTATGGCTGAATAATATCCTTATTCATGGATCACAGACTTGTGGCAAAGAGGCTTGTGTAACTCAATGAAACTATGAGCCATGCTGTGCAGGGCCACCCAAGATGGAAGGGTCATAGTGAAGAGTTCTGACAAAACTTGGTCCACTGGAGGAGGGAATGGTAAACCACTCCAGCATTCTTGCTGCTAGAACTCCATGAACAGTATAAAAAGACAAAAAGGTATGACCCTGGAAGATGAGCCCCACTGGTTGGAAAGTGTCCAGTATGTTACTGGAGAAGAGCAGAGGGTGATTACTAATAGCTCCAGAAAGAATTAAGTGGCTGGGCCAAAGCAGAAATGATGCTCAGTTGTGGATATGTCTGGTGGTGAAAATAAAGTCCAGTGTTGTAAAGAACAATATTGCTAACAATCTGCAAAATTAGGTCCATGAATCAAGGTAAATCGGAAGTGGTCAAGCAGGAGGTGGCAAGATTGAACATTGACATCTTAGTGAATTATTCATAAAATGGACAAGAATGGGTTAATTTAATTCCGATGAATATTATTTCTACTACTGTGGGCAAGAATCCCTTAGAAGAAATGGAGTAGTTCTCATAGTCAACAAAAGAGTCCAAAATGCAGTGATTGGGTGCAGTCTCAAAAATGACAGAATGATCTTGGTTTGTTTCTAAGGCAAATGATTCAACATGATAGTAATCCAAATCTATGTCCCAACCACTGATGGCAAAGAGGCTGAAGTTGACTGGTTCTATGAAGACCTACAAGACTTTCTAGAACTAACACCAAAAAAGATGTTCTTTTCATCATAAGAGATTGGAATGCAAAAGTAGGAAGTCAAGAGATACCTGGAATAATAGGCAGGTTTGGCCTTGGAGTACAAAATGAATCACGGAAAAGGCTAACAGAATTTTGTCAAGAGAACACACTGGTCATAGCCAACACCCTTTTCCAATAACACCAGAGATGACTCTACACATGGATATCACCAGATGGTCAATATCAAAAACAGATTTGACTGTGTTTTTTTGCAGCTGAAGATGGAAAAGCTCTATACAGTCAGCAAAAACAAGACCTGGAGCTTACTATGGTTCAAGATCATGAGCTCCTTATTGCAAAATTCAGACTTAAGTTGAAGAAAGTGGGGAAAACCACTAGGCTGTTCAGGTATGCCCTAAATCAAATCCCTTATGATTATACAATGGAGGTGATGAATAGATTCAAAGGATTAGATCTGGTGTCTGAGGAACTATGGACAGAGGTTTATAACACTGTACAGGAGGCTGTGACCAAAACCATCCCAAAGAAAAAGGAATGCAAGAGGCAAAATGGTTGGAGGAGGCTTTACAAATAGCTAAGGAAAGAAGAAAAGCAAAAAGCAAGGGAAAAGGGAAAGATATACCATACAGAATGCAGAGTTCCAGAGTATAGCAAAGAGAGATAAGAAGGCCTTCTAAAATGAACAATGAAAAGAAATAAAGTTAAAAAATAGACTGGGAAAGACTAGAGATATCTTCAAGAAAATTGGAGAGGTCAAGGGAATATTTCATGCAAGAATGGGCATGATAAAGGACAGAAATGGTAAGGACCTCCCAGAAGAAGAAACTAAGAAGAGTGGCAAGAATACACAGAAGAACTATATAAGAAAGATCTTAATGACCCAGATAATCATGACAGTGTGGTCACTCACCTAGAGCCAGACATCCTGGAGTGTGAAATCAGTGGGCTTTAGGAAGCATTACTGCAAGCAAAGCTAGTGGAGGTGATGGAATTCTAGCTGAGCTATCTCAAATCCTAAAAGATGATGCTGTGAAAGTGCTGCACTCAATATGTCAGCAAATTTGGAAAACCTAGCAGTGGCCACAGAATTGAAAAGGTTCAGCTTTCATTCCAATCACAAAGAAGGGCAATGCCAAAGGATGTTCAGACTACAGGGACAATTGTGTTCATTTTGCATGCTAGTAAGTTTATGCTCAAAATCCTTCAAGCTAGTACATGAACCAAGAACTTCTAGATGTAGAAACTGGATTTAGAAAAGGTGGAATAAACAGAGATCAAATTGCCAGCATCCACTGGCTCATAGAAAAAGCAAGAGAATTCCAGAAAATCATCTACTTCTGCTTCATTGACTATGCTAAAGCCTTTGACTGTGTGGATAACAACAAACTGTGGAAAATTGTTAAATAGATGAGAATACCAGACCACCTTACCTGTCTCATGAGAAATCTGTTTGCAGGTCAAGAAGCAACAGTTTCAACTTTACATGGAACAAGTGACTAGTTCAAAATTAGAAAAGGAGTAAGAGAAGGCTATATATTGTCACTCTGTTTATTAACTTAAATGCAGAGTATATCATGTGAAATGCCAGCCTGGATGTATCTCAAGCTGGAATCAAGATTGCAGGGAGAAATATCAACAACCTCAGATATACAGATGATATCACTTTAATGGCAGAGTGAAGAGGACCTAAAGAGCCTCTTGATGAGGGTGAAAGAGGAGAGTGAAAAAATTGGCTTAAAACTCAACATTCAGAAAACTAAGATGATGGCATCCCATCACTTCATGGCAAATAGAAGGGGAAAAAGTGGAGGTAGTGAGTGACTGCAGCCATGAAATTAGAAGACAATTGCTCTTTGGAAGAAACACTATGACAAACCTTGACAGCTTATTAAAAAGCAGAAATATCATTTTGCAGACTAAAGTCTGAATAGTCAAAGCTATGGGTTTTCCAGTAGTCACGTACGGTTGTGAGAGTTGGACCATAAAGAAAGCTGAGCACTGAAGAATCGATGCTTTCAAGCTGTGGTGCTGGAGAAGACTCTTGAGAGTCCCTTGGACTGCAAGGAGATCCAACCAGTCAATCCTAAAGGAAATCAGTCCTGAATAGTCATTGGAAGGACTCATGCTGAAGCTCCAATACTTTGGACACCTGATGTGAAGAACCAACTCATTAGAAAGGGCCCTGATGCTGGGAAAGGGATTGAAGGCAGGAGGAGAAGGGGACAACAGAGGATGAGATGGTTGGATGGCACCACCAACTCGAAGGACATGAGTTTGAGCAAACTTCAGGAGATGGTGAAGGACAGGGAAACCCGGTGTGCTGCAGTCAATGAGGTCACAAGGAGTTGGACACGACTGAGCAACTGAACAACAACAAATAAATGTACTACAGTTTCTTTACCCATTCATCTGTTGATAGAAATCTAGGTTGCTTCCATGTCAGAACTATTGTAAATAGGTGGCGAAAGTTTTACTTAACACGGCCTTTGCAGCATCCATGAAAATGTTAGAAAGAAAAGGGAAAATGGCATTTTAGTAGTATTATAAAGCTAATTTTGGTCCTCAGGTCCATGGAACTACAGGTGTCTGTAGACCATTAAGTGAGAATTGCTGACATAAAGCAAGAAGTCTTAACAAGCTATGAGAATGTATTGAATTTTATCTTGATCACATTTCATGGGATTTTAGCCAGGGAGAGATAGGATTTAATTTGCATTTTTAAAAGAAGACAAAAAAATTTCTTAACTGAGAAAGTGTTTGATGGTGCCATTTACAGACAATTGTGGAAGACTGTAAGACAATGTGAACAAGGAAATATTGAGTTGTTTGAGACAAATTACGTTTGAATTGAATATGTCAAGGCTGTATATTGTCACCCTGCTTATTTAACTTACATGTAGAGTACATCATGCAAAATGCCAGACTGGATGAATGGAAAGCTGGAATCAAGACCATGGGGAGAAATAGCAACAAACTCTGATATGTAGATGATACCACGCTAGAGGCAGAAAGAGAGGGGGAACTAAAGAGTCTCTCGTTGAGGGTGAAAGAGGAGAGTGAAAAAGCTGGCTTAAAGCTCAATATTAAAACAAATAAGATCATGTCATCTGGTTCCTTTGCTTCATGGCAAATAGATGGGAAAAAGTGGAAACAGTGACAGATTTTATTTTCTTGGGCTCCAAAATTACTGCAGACAGTGACTGCAGCCATGATATTAAAAGATACTTGCTCCTTGGAAGAAAAACCATGGCAAACCTAAAAAGCAGAGACATCACTTTGCTGACAAAGCCAGTATAGCCAAAGCCATAGTTTTTCCAGTAGTCATGTACAGATGTGAGAGTTGGATCATAAATAAGACTGAGCACTGAAGAGTTAATGCTTTCAAATTGTGGTGCTGGAGAATACTCTTGAGAACCCCTTTGACAGCAAGGAGTTCAAACCAATCAATTTCCATTGGCTCTCTATTTCACATATGATAATGTATACGTTTCCATGTTAATCTCTCCTTACTTCCCACCTTCTCCTTCTTCCCTGCCCCACCCACATCCATAAGTCTGTTCTTTAAGTCTGTATCTCTATTGTTACCCTACAAATAGGTTCATCATTACTGTCTTTCTAGATTCCATATATATGTATTAATATACAATATTTGTTTTTCTCTTTCTGACTTGCTTCACTCTGTATAATAGACTCTAGTTCATCCACCTGACTCAACTGCAACTGACTCAAATGCATTCCTTTTTATGGCCAAGTAATATTCCATTATATATATGTACCACAGCTTCTTTATTCATTTATCTGTCGATGGACATCTATGTTGCTTTCATGTCCTAGCTATTGTAAAGAGCGCTGCAATGTGTGTTTTTCAATTTTGGTTTTCTCAGGATATATGCCTACTAGTGGGATTGCTGGGCTCTATGGTGGTTCCTCAGTGCGATTTTGATTTGAATTTTCCCAGTGGTTAATGATATTGAGCAGCTTTTGATGTGCTTGTTGGCTATCTGTATGTATTCTTTAGAAAAATGTCTATTCAGGTGCTCTGTCCACTTTTTAATTGGATTGTTTGTTATTTTTGATGTTGAATTGTATGGTTCTTTGTATATTTTGGATATTAATCCCTTATCAGGTATATGATTTGCAAATATCTTCCCCCAGTCAGGCAACCTTTTTCATTTTGTTGGTAGTTTCCTTTGCTATGCAAAAGGTTTTTAGTGTGCTGTAGTCTCATTTTTTATTGATTGTTTTTCTTTTGCTTAAGGAGACGTTTCCTAAAACATAATGCTTAGACTGTTATCAGTGAGCATACTGCTATGTTTTCTTTTAGAATTTTTAAAGTATTTAATCCACTTTGAGTTTATTTTTTTATATGGTGTGAGAAAGTAGTCCAGTTTTATTCTTTTGCATGTAGCTGTCTGGTTTTCAGTACACCGTTTGTTAAAGAAGCTATCTTTTCCCTACTGTTTATTCTTGCCTCCTTTGTCATAGATTAATTGACCATATAAATATGGGTTCATTAGTATCATTTCTGGGATCTTTGTCCTGTTCTATTGATCTATGTGCCCATTTTATGCCAGTATGGTATTGTTTGGATTACTGTAACTTATAGTATAGCTTGAAAGTATGAGTGTAATAACTCTGGCTGTATTCTTTCTCAGAATACTTTTGGCATAGAGGGTCTTTTGTGTTTTCACACAAATTTTAGAATTATTTATTCTAGTCCTGTGAAAAATATACTGGCATTCTGATAGGGATTGAAATGAATATGTAGGTTACCTTGGGTAGTGTTTTCACTTTAACAATATTAATTCTTGCAATTCATGATCAAGCTATATCTTTCCATTTATCTGTCATCTTCAGTTTCTTTATAAGACATCTTTGGTGCCTTATAGTTTCTTTATAAGACATCTTCAGTCTCTTGGAGCTTCTTTATAAGATTTCTTCAGTGTCTTACAGTTTTACAAGTACAGGTTTTTACCTCCTTAGTTGAACTCATTCCTAAGTATTTTGTTCTTTTGATTCAATCACAAATGTGATTGTTGTCTTAATTTCTCTTTCTGGTAGTTCGTTGTTAGTGTTTAGAAATGCAATGAATTTTTGTATATTAATTTTATATACAGCAACTTCACCAAAGTTCACTGATGAGTTCTTATAGTTTTTAAGTGGTGTCTTTGGGATTTTCTATGTATGGTATCATGTCATTTGTCAACAGTGACAGTTTTACTTCTTCCTTCCCAATATGGTTTTCTTTCATTTCTTTTCCTGTCTGATGGCTGTGGCCACAGCTTCCAATATTATGTTGAATAAAATGGTGTGGGCATTCTTGTTTGTTTCTGATCTAAGAGGAAATACTTGCAGTTTTTTATCATTGAATATAATGTTAGCTGTGGGCTAGAAATTGTTGTTCAGTCACTAAGTTATGTACAACTCTTTGCAACCCCATGAACTGCAACATGCCAGGCTTCCCTGTCCTTCACTATCTCCCTAAGTTTGCTCAAACTCATGTCCATTGAGTCAGTGATGCCATCCAACCATCTCATCCTCTGCCACCCAATTCTCTTCCTGCCCTCAATTTTTCCCAATTGACCCTTTTCCAATGAGTCAGCTCTTTGCATCAGGTGTCCAAAATATTGGAGCTTCAGTTTCAGCATCAGTCCTCCAATGAATATTCAGGACTGATTTCCTTTAGAGTTGAATGGTTTGATCTCCATGCTGTCCAAGGGACTCTTAAGAGTCTTCTCTAGCACCATAGTTCAAAAGCATCAGCTCTTGGGCATACACACTGAGGAAACCAGAATTGAAGGAGACATATGTAAGCCAATGTTCATCGCAGCACTGTTTACAATAGCTAGGACATGGAAGCAACCTAGATGTCCATCAGCTAACATCTTATCCATCGAACGGATAAGAAAGCTGTGGTACATATACACAATGGAATATTACTCAGCTCTTAAAAAGAATGCATTTGAATCAGTTCTAATGAGGTGGATGAATAAGTGAAAAAGTAATAAGGCTTTAAGTTAGGCTTCCATGGTAGCTCAGATGGTAAAGCGTCTACCTGCAATGCGGGAGACCTGGGTTTGATCCCTGGGTTGGGAATATCCCCTGGAGAAGGAAATGGCAACTCACTCCAGTACTCTTGCCTGGAAAATCCCATGGATGGAGGAGCCTCGTAGTGTATAGTCCATGGGGTCACAAAGAGTCAGACATGACTGAACTACTTCACTTATAACTTATTAAAAAGAATGCATTTGAATCAGTTCTAATGAGGTGGATGAAACTGGAGCCCATCACACAGAGAGAAATAAGTCAGAAAGAAAAACACCAATGCAGTATATCAATGCATATATATGGAATTTAGAAAGATGGTAACAATGACCCTATACGAGAGACAACAAAAGAGAACAGACTTTTGGACTCTGTGGGAAAAGGTGGGGGTGGGATGATTTGAGAGAATAGCATTGAAACATGTATATTACCATATGTGAAATAGATCACCAGTACACGTTTGATGCATGAAACAGGGCACTAAAAGCCGGTACACTGGGAAAACCCTGAGCGATAGGATGGGGAGGAATGTGGGAAGGGGGTTCAGGATGGGGGACACATGTACATCCATGGCTGATTCATGTCAGTGTATGGCAAAAACCTCTACAATATTGTAGTTATTAGCCTGTAATTTAAAAAAAGAAAAAAGAAAAAGAAAGCAAACCCTAAAAAAAAAAAAAAGCATCAGTTTTTTTGGTTCTCGGCCTTCTTTATGGTCCAACTCTCACATCCGTACATGACTACTGGAAAAACAATAGATTTGACTATACAGAACTTTGTTGGCGAAGTGATGTCTCTACTATTTAATATGCCGTCTAGGTTTGCCATAGCTTTTCTTCCAAGGAGGAAGTGTCTAAATTTTGTGGCGGCAGTCACCATCTGTAGTAATTTTAGAGCGCAAGAAAATAAAATCTGCCACTGCTTCCATTGTTTCCCCATCTATTTGTCGTCAGGTGATGGGACCAGATGCCACAATCTTAGTTTTTAGAATGTTGAATTTTAAGCCAGATTTTTCACTCTCCTCTTTTACCTTCATCAAGATGCTCTTTAGTTCCTCTTCACTTTTTGCCATTAGAGTGGTATCATCTTCGTATCTGAGGTTGTTGATATTTCTCCCGGCAATCTTGATTCCAGCTTGTACTCATCCAGCCCCGCATTTCATATTACGTACTCTGCATATAAGTTAAATGAGCAGGGTTGATATACAGCCTTGATGTATGCTTTTCCCAATTTTGGACCAATCTGTTTTTCCATGTACGGCTCTAACTGTTGCTTCTTGATCTGTATACAGGTTTTGCAGGAGGCAGGTAAGGTGGTCTGGTATTCCCATCTTTTTAAGAATTTTCCACAGTTTGTTGTGATCCACACAGTCAAAGACTTTAGCATAGTCAATGGAGCAGAAGTAGATGTTTTTCTGGAATTCTCTTGCTTTTTCTGTGATCTAGTGAATGTTGGCAATTTGATCTCTGGTTCCTCTGCCTTTTCTAAATCCAGCTTGTACGTCTGAAAGTTCTCTGTTCATGTACTGTTGAAGCCTAGCTTGAAGGATTTTGAGCATTACCTTGCTAGCATGTGAAATGAGTGCAATTTTCTGGTAGTTTGAACATTCTTTGGCATTGCCCTTCTTTGGGATTGGAATAAAAACTGATCTTTTCCAGTCCCATGGCCACTGCCGAGTTTTTCAAATTTGCTGGCATATTGAGCTCAGCACTTTGACAGAATCATCTTTTAGTATCTGAGATAGCTCAGCTGGAATTCCATCATCTCCATTATCTTGGTTTATAGTAATGCTTCTTAAGGCCCACTAGACGATGTCTGGCTCTACATCACCATGGTTATTCGGGTCATTAAGATCTCTTTTGAACAGTTCTGTGTATGTTTGCACCTCTTAATCTCTTCTGTTAGGGCTTTACCATTTCTGTCCTTTACTGTGCACAGTTTTTATTATATTGCAATATATTTCCTCTATATTCACTTTGTTGAGTTTTTTAAAATCATAAATGTATGTTGAATTTTGTCAAAAACTTTTTGGGCATCTATTGAGATGATCATGATTTTTAGTCTTCAATCTGTTAATGTATGTGTACCACATTGATTGATTTGCAGATATTGAATCATCCTTGAATCCCTGGGATAAATTCTACTTGTTCATGGTATCGATCTTTTTAATGTATTATTTATTAGGTTTGCTAATATTTTATTGAGGATTTTTGTGTCTATGTTCATTAGTGATATTGGCCTGTCATTTTCCTTTTTGAGATATCTTTACTTGATTTTGGTATTAAAGTGATACTGATGTCATATAATGAGTTCAGAAGCATTCTTTCCACTGCAATTTAAAAGAAATGTAGCTTCAGAAGAATATTATTAATCCTCTAGATGTTTGGAAGAATTTATCTGTGAAGCCATCTGGTTCTCGACTTCTGTTAGGAATTTTAAAAAATATTGACTCAGTTTCATTCTTGGTGATCAGTCTGTTAATATTTCATATTTCTTTCTGGTTCAGCCTTGGGAGGTTGTACGTTTCTAGAATATTTTCCATTTCTTCTAGGTTGTTCATTTATGGAGTATAATTATTCATAGTAGTCTCTTGTGATCCTTTGTAATTCTCTAATGCTGGTTGTAACTTTTCTTTTCTGATTTTATTCATTTGGGCCCTCTCTTTTTTTTCTTGATCAGCCCGACTAAAGGTTTATCAATTTTGTTTACCTTTTCAAAGAACTAGTTCTTAGTTTCATCTATCTTTTCATTTACCTTTTATTTCATTTATTTCTGCTCTGATCTTTTCTTATTTCTCTCCTTGTACTAATTTTGGGGGCTTCCCAGGTGGTGCTAGCGGTAAAGAACCTGCCTGCCTGTGCAGGAGACATAAGAGATATGGGTTCTATCCCTGGGTCTGGAAGATCCCTTGGAGGAGGGCACAGTACTCCACTCCAATATTCTTACTGGAGAATCCCAGGGCCAGAAGAGCCTGGCGGGCTAAAGTCCATAGCGTTGCAAAGAGTTGGACATGACTGAAGTGACTTCACACACACACACACACACACACACACACACACACACTAATTTTGGGTTGTATATATTCTTCTTTTTCTATTTCAAGTGTAACGTTAGTTTGTTTATTTGAGTTTTTCTTGTTTCTTGAGGTAAGATTGTATCACTATAAATGTCCCTCTTAGAACTGCCTTTCCTGCATCCCATAGATTTTAGGTTGTGATTTTATTTTTTGTTTCCAGGCAATTTTTTAATTTCATTTTTGATTTATTTTTACAGGTTTTTTCCCCTTGTAGTTTATTTCTAGTCCTATAGCATTGTGGTCAGAAAAGATGTTTGATATGATTCCAATTTTCTTAAATTTACTTAGGCTATTTTGTGGGCTAGCATGTGATCTATCCTAGAGAATGTTCCATCCTAGCAGAATGTATATTCTGCTGCATTTGGATAGAGTATTCTATAAATATCTATTAATCCCATATACTCTAAAGTGTCCTCTGAAGTCAGTGTTTCCTTATTGATTTTCTATCTTAATGTAAGTGGGGTGTTAAGGGCCTCTACTATTATTGTGTTACTGTCAGCTTCTCCCTGTTATGTCTGTTATGATTTGCTTTCTATATTTATGTGGTACTTTGGTGGGTGCATATATATTTACAATTGTTATATTTTCTTGTGGGATTGCTCCGTTTATCATTATGTAAAGCCCTATTTGTCTCTTGTTAGCAGTCTTTGTTTCAGTGTCTATTTTGTCTCATGTAAGTATTGATCCTCCAACATTTTTAAAATTTCCATTTACATGGAATTCTTTTTTTGCATGGAATCTTCTCATTTTCAATCTTTGTGTGTCTTTTGATCTGGAGTGAGTCTCACGTAGGCAGCATATATATGGGTCTTGTTTCTGTAACCATTTAACCTATGTCTTATGATTGGACATTTAGTTCATTTGCATTTAAATTAATTATATTTGGTATGTACTTACTGCCATTTTGTTAACTGTTTTTGAGTTATTTTTATAGTTCTTTTTGGGAGTTCCTTGATGGTCCAGTTGTTAAGACTCTGAGCTTTTACTGCCAAGGATGTGAACTCAGTCCTTGGTCAGGGAACTAAGACCTTTGTGTATGTGTGTGTGCATATAGATTTTTAGTTTATATGCATGATCTTTGGTTTGTGGTTACCATGAAGTTTATATATAGCACCCTATACATGTACATGATCATTTTAAGTTGCTGATGTCTTAAATTCAAATGCATTTTAACAACTCTGCATTTTTACTCCTCTTCCACATTTATCATGTTTGACATCATATTTTACATCTTTTTGTTTTGTTTATTTCCTAACTACTTATTATAGATATAGGTGATTTTACTCCTTTTGTCTTTTAACCTTCCTACTAGCTTTATAAATGGTTCATCTACTACATTTACTACATATTTGCCTTTACCAATGTGATGTTTCCATTCTAATTTTTATATTCCTAGTTGTGGCCTTTTCTTTTTCACTTAGAGAAGTTCCTTTATCATTTTTGTAAAGCCAGGTTAATGATATTAAACTATTTTAGTTTTTGCTTATCTGTAAAACTTTTCTCTTTCATTCAAATCTGATTGATAGCCTTGCTTGGTAGAGTATTATTAGCTGTAGGTATTTTACTTTCATTAATTTAAATATATAGTGTCACTATATTCTGGGCTGCAGAGTTTCTGCTGAAAAGTCAGTTGATAGCCTTATGGGAGTTCTCTGGTATGTAACTAGTTGCTTTTCCCTTGCTGCTTTAAATATTTTCTCTGTATCTTTGATTTTTGCCATTTTAATTGCCATGTGTTTTGGTGTGGTCCTCTTTGGGTTGATCCTGTTTGAGATTGTGTGTTTCCTGGAAATGTCTGTTTCCATTCCCAGTTTAGTGAAGTTTTCAAGTATTATGTCCTTAAGTTTTATCTTCTCTGCTGCTTTCCCTCTCTCCTATAATGAGGATGTTAGTATGCTGGATGTTGTCCTGGAGGTCTCTTAAAACGTCCTCACTTTAGGGCTTCCCTGGTGGCTCAGTGGTAAAGTACCCGCCTGCCAATGCAAGAGACACAGGTTCAATCCCTGGTCCGGGAAGACCTCACAAGCTGCAAAGCAACCAAGACTGTGCACCACAACCCTTGAGCCTGTGCTGTAGAGTCTGGGAGCCACAACTGCTGAGCCCATGTGCCAGCCGAGAGCCTGTGCTCTGCAACAAGAGATGCCATCACAGTGAGAAGCCTGCACACAACTGGAGAGTAGCCCCTACTCCCCGCAACTAGAGAAAAGCCCACACAGCAACGAAGACGCAACACAGCTGAAAATAAATAAATACAAGTATTTTAAAAGTCCTCATTTTAAGAAATTCTTTTTATTTTTTATTTTTTCTGTTTAGCTTGAGTGATTTTCACTGTATTGTCTTCCAGCTCACTGATCTATTCCGCTATATTATCTAGCACATTGTTGATTTCTTCTAGTGTATTTCTTATTTCAATTATTGTATTATTCAGCTCTGTTTGGTTATTTTTTATATTTTCTAAGTCTTTGTTAAACTTCTTATTGTGTTCACCCATTGTTCTATTGAGTTTTTAAAACATTTTTACAGTTGCTGCCCTGATATCTTTATTGGATAGATCACCTCTTCCACCTCGCTTAATTCTTCTGGTGTTTTATCTTGTTCTTTCATTTGGAACACGTTCCTCATTCACCTCATTTTGCCTAATTTTCAGCTTTTATTTCTGTACATTAGGTAGGTTGGTTATGTTTCCTGATTTTGGAGAAGTTGTCTTGTGTAAGAGACATCCTAGGGCCCCAGTAGCCCACTCCCCTCTGCTCACCAGAGCTATATGCTCCATGACTGCGCTTGATGTAGGCTGTGTGAGTCCTGTATTATGATGGGGCCAGCTACTGTGAGCATACTAGTAAGAATGGCTGGCCCTCATCTCAGTCATTTGCTAGACCCTGCCTGGTGTAGACGCTGCCAGCTGCTGATGGGTGGGACTGGGTACTTGTGTGGCTGGCTGTATGACCCAGGGAATCCCAATCCTGACCTGCTGGTGGGCAGAGCCCAGTCACATGGTGGCTGATTGCAGGGGGTGGGGGGCGGGGGGGGGTGGGGTGGGCAGGAGGTCTTGGGACTAGTCTCAGCCTACCAGTGGGTGGAGTCGAACCCTAGGGTCTCTGGTGGGCAGGGCCACTTTCCAGGATTCCTGTGGGGCACAAGGGTGTTTATGGCAGCTGGCCCCGGTGGCGCTAGTGGTAACGAACCCACCTGCCAATGCAGGAGACATAAGAGATGTGGGTTCAATCCCTGGGTCAGGAAGATTCCCTGGAGGAGGGCATGGCAACCCACTCTAGTATTCTTGCCTAGAGAAACCCACAGATAGAGGAGCCTGGTGGGCTATAGTCCACAGAGTTGCAATGAGTTGAACACAACTGAAACGACTTAGCATGGCCTGCTGATGAGTTTGGCTGTGTCCCATACAGCTAGCTGCTTGGCCTGGAGGATCCCAGGACTGGTGCTTACTGGCTTATGGTCAAGGCCTGGCCCCAGCCCTAATAAGCTGGAGGGATAACTCCAAAATGCTGCTTGCCAATACCAGTGCCTTTGTGGTAGGAAGAGCTCCCCCAAATGGCTGTCATCAGCATCTATGTTCCTAGGATGAGGTTCATTTCCTCCCTGCCTCTCTAAGAGTCTCTCCCAGATCAGCAAGTGGGTCTGATCCAGTTTCTTTTGAAACTACTGCTTCTGCTCTGGGTCTCATAGCATGTAAATTTTGTGTGTGCCTTTTAAGTTGCACATAAGAACTGGCCATTCAGCAACCTGAGTAGCCATGGTGGTCTTAGATTGCTGGAGGCAGAATCAGACATGTGAGATGGGCTGAAAAGCCTCTGTGGTGACTCCTGGAGGAGTTAAGCTCACAAGCAGCATATGGCCCATTACACAGTTTCACTAATGATTTTATTCTTGACAAGTTCAACTTAAAATGGGCAACAGAACCTCAAAAATAGAAGCAAAGGGGTGTCAGAAAGCCAAGCTCTGACTAACACTCCAGCCAGATTCATGTACAATACATACAGAGCTCATACTTGCAAGTATCTAGTTAAAAGGGGAAATTTATACTAAAGGAGATATTAACTTAAAATGGCCAAATTTAGATTATTTTGATATTCCAAAATTTATATTTTTGTGCACACAATTAGAAAAAGCTGGCTGTGCTTTCTTTGATTGGTATCTAGAAGCTTCTAAAAGAGGAAATGCTAGAGTAACTACTTTGCACTGTATAATTGTAAGGGATTTGATTTAGTTATTGACCATCTGGTGATGTCCATGTGTAGAGTTGTCTCTTGTGTTGTTGGAAGAGGGTGTTTGCTGAGACCAGTGCATCCTCTTGGCAAAACTCTGTTAGCCTTTTCTGATATAGTTTCAAGCAACAAGAAATTGCTTGAACATATCAGAACTAAAAAAGGCTGCTGTGTTGGCTATGACCAGTGTGTTCTCTTGGCAAAACTCTCTTAGCCTTTTCTGATATACCTTCAAGCCATATCAGAACTGAAAAAGGCTGCTAACACTAACTCTGCCAGGCCCCAGGTCTAGTGGGGCTGGGAAGTCATGTTTGGTATTTATGCTATTTGGCTTTTGATTTCGGGGCATCACCTTGCCATCTTTTGGGGGCACTCTTGTCACTTGGTTTTTTATTTCTGGGCATCTCTTTCTTTGACTTTTGCTTTATTTGGAGTGTGACTCCTGGCTGGTCACAGGAGGTTCTGGTTTGGTTTGGTTTTGTTGGTTTGAGCACACAGGTATCCGGTTCAAACTGCTTGAGCTAACATGGGAAGTGCTTCCTCTAAGTTTCCACACCCCAGCTGGGAACTCCTTGGAATAATTTTTAGGTAACTGGTCAGCCTATAGGTATGATCTAAGGATAAGAAAAAATGGCCTAAAAAATTAGCTCTTTATTGACATAGGATAAGAAAATGGACTGAAGTCTCCTTATGTCTAGGACTTTCTCTTATAATCAACAGCCTGGGTCTGATCAAACTAAGACCCCCCACTTCCCTAGAGGGACAATCCCTGCTGGGACCAATCTGCCCTTGTTACCAGGCCCAATTTGAGTACTATCTGGTATAAATTTTGTCTACTAAGATTCTGGTTGCAATCAGTCAGGGTCTAGGGTTGCAGAGTCAGACACGATTGAGCAACTAAGCAGAGCACGCTACTTCCTAGAGCTCTCTGGCCCCATTGACCTTCAAAGCAAAATGTCCTATAGGCTCTTCTTCCTGATGCAGGAGCCCTAGGCTGGGGAGCCTAGTGTGGGCCTTGGACCCCTCAGTCCTTAAGGAGAATCACTGCAACTGTGATTATCCTTCTGTTTGTGGATTGCCTATCTGGAAATGTCAGTCTTGACAAAACTGTCTCCATCCCTCCTACTTGACCCGTGTGGCCCCTTCTTTATGTCTTCAGTTGTAGAAGATATTTTCTTCTAATCTCCAGGTCATTCTCATCAATAGTGCTATGTAAATAGTTGTCACTTCAGTGAGTCCAGGGAAGGGGGTGAGCTCAGGGTCTTCTTACTTTGCCCCTTGGCCTCTTCTCCTGGCTTTTTTCGCCTGAGGAGGAGCTGTGGAGGTTGTCTAGCTGCCCTTTTGGCGGCCAGCACAGCCTTCCTCCCCTGATGTCTCATTCTCCAAGTCTTGGTCAGGCAGCAACTGCACATCTTATGGTCACATCC
Organism: Odocoileus virginianus; assembly: GCF_023699985.2. Lineage (NCBI taxonomy): Eukaryota > Metazoa > Chordata > Mammalia > Artiodactyla > Cervidae > Odocoileus > Odocoileus virginianus. The sequence continues at coordinate 49,406,970 of NC_069682.1, forward strand.
CTTTGGTTCCCAGGTCCCAGATGGTGAGGGAAAGGAATGAGGACTCACCAGTTGTCTCACTTCGCCCTCTTTTCTGCTGCGTCTTCATCAGGAAAACTTTAAATGAGGGCTGGGCTGTATGATGCCCTTCAGCTTCCAAGAAGATCCATGCTAGAACCCCAGCTCCCCTGCTCTTCAAAGCTATTTTTGTATGTTGTAAACAGATTCCGAGAGTATCAAGTTGTGGGACAACCTGCCTCAAGCCTCCTTGGTCTGGTCTAACCTTCACTCTTTTGCCTCATCCACTCTACGTGTTATTTGCAGTCTGTAGATTCTATCATGGGGGTTACCACCAGCCTCCTGCCCATTCTATTAGTTCTATTATTACACACGTTCTGAAGTATGTACTATTCTGACTCTCACATGTGTCTGTGTCTGCAGTTCCAGGCATTTGCAGAAGAGGGGAAGCTCTGGGGCTCCCCCACTGCTGTCTCCCTCTCTCTTCAAGGCCTCATACCCCTTGTCAAGTCTTCTCCAGAACTGCCCTTTGGATACAATCTCTCAGCAATTGTAACTGGTGCCCACCCACATTTCAGGGCAGCTTTAATTAATGGGAAGGGCACAAGCTTCCCATATTCTGAACTGATGATGGGGATTTATTCCCCCAACATGTTCTGACATGGTTTGACAGAAAGCCCAGGATGAGCTGCTTGTATGGTGTGGACACCTGGAGGAGGTGGTGTGGGTGTGGGTGAGGAGATAGCTCTCTGCATCCCGGGTGGTAGGGTGGGGTCATTGTGCATCTGGTCCACCTGCTTTGCATGTAGCCCTTTCCTAATTCTCAGGAAAGAAGACATGGGGCAGGCTCTCTCCAGCTCTTGGAAAGAGTTTCACTTCTTTTTCTCTTCCCTCCCTCCTTCCTTCCCTCTCTCATGTCTTCACCTTGACCCATGCACCTGATTTGAAAAGCCCCTGACCCCTGTTTTGGCCATGGAAATAGTTTACAATAGGAAAGGAAAACTGTCTGTCTCCACCAGATCTAGGTGCCTGCCACAGAAAGAAATACAGTGAAGATGTGAAGACTATCTGTCTGTTGATGGGGTTTTACCATAAAATTGTCATTTTTATTTTTATTTTTTTACTGTCTTCTTGGGCATCTTTATGGACAGGAAGCAAAACAGAGATTCTGAGTCAGCCCTCTACCCCCAACACTGACTGCCAGGGGCCTTTGTTTTGATGGGATGAAATGTTTTCTGTCCTTGGGGGATCCGCTCAGACTGAGTCTTATTATAGAGCCTTGAACTTCTCAGGGGTCCAATATTGAGTTTTGGGTAGAGATGAGCAAACAGCACCATGTCAGAGAGGTAGTGGGATCAATGAGTCACAGAAGCTTCAGAAGGGCACATGGTAAGACCATGAGAATGGGCAAGAGAGCATGAGATCTCCCACATGCTGGGGTATAGCATCTCATAAATGGTGCTTTAAGGGTTAAGATCACTTCTGAGACTAAGAAACCCAAGCTTGGAAGGTTTTTGAGGGAGGTTAGAGGGGGGCATTGAGGGCCGTGCACGCTAAATCGCTTCAGTTGTGTCCGACTCTTTGTGACCCCATGGGCTGTAGCCCGCCAGGCTCCTTTGTCCATGGGATTCTCCAGGCAAGAATACTGGAGTGGGTTGCCAGGCCCTTCTCCAGGGGATCTTCCTGACCCAGGGATCGAACCCACGTCACTTATGTCTCCTGCATTGGCAGGTGGGTTCTTTACCACTAGCTCCACCTGGGAAGCCAAAATGACCTGCCCATATTGAGGGACCAGCCCTCACCTAGTTGAAGGACCCAAACCAAGCAAATTCCAAAGGCTAGAAAAGATGTTGACTGAGGCTAGCTCCAGACACTCTAGAATATAAGCAGGTTTCTTTGTCATAGGAAGCTTAGGGGCTAGCCTGAAGGGAAGTTGGGATGCTAAAGAAGCAGCATTAAAGGCGAGGAACAAGATGAAATGTACTAAAGCCAATCTTGGGACAGGAAAATTCAAACTTGTGGGCAGAGGAGAACAGCACAAAGTCCAGGCAGCCAGGGCTATTTGAAAGACCATAGGACAGTGGGCTGTGTAGCAATGGTTATATTCACCTGTATCATTAGCTTTTGCTGTGTAACAAACCATCTCCAAACTTAGATTATAATTGCATTTGATGGTAGACCTGCACAGGTACCCCCAGGGGAGCCAGATAAAGGTGAATTGTTTCTCTCTGAAGAGGAAGAAGCTTTTGAGATAGATACTGAACAGCACACATTAGCCAAATCTCTAAGAGCAAATTATGTTCTAGTCGCTGATTGGATTTAACCAGTCATTTAAATATTGGATGTGGGGATCTTATTGGGCAAGACAATAATATTAAGATTATGGTACTCCATTGTGAGGGAGTACTAAAATTCTTTCTAGGTTCATGTACAACTGTTAAATGGAAAATCAGTGTGGAGACTCCATCTCTTCTCTAAAAAAAGTCTTGTATGATCCTTGAAAGTCCTGTTTAATTTATTCTGGGGCCATGTTAATATTTTAAATGGAAGGGAAGAGGGAGGTCTGTTGGTTCCATTTCCCAAGCTGATTTTAAGTGCCAATGACTTAATTTAATTGTATCACTCATTGGGTGAAAGCATGCATGCCCTCTGTGGAATATTTTAGAACAATGGATGCTATGACTGTGGAAAATTTAGTCAAGGCAATAGTTCTTATGGCTAAGGTGAAGCATACCTGTTAAAGTTGTTTTGTGAAATTTGCTCAGCTTTCAAATGTTCTTTCGATGAATTTGTAGGGGATAAAGTGGTCTCCCCGTCCTATTCCTCCGCCATCTTGGCTCCTCCTGTATACCTGTTTCTTCTCTATTTTATTTTTAGCCAACCCCCTTAAGATTATAGGGCATATCTCATTTAAATTTACTGGGATTCCCTGGTCTAAGTATAATTTGAACTCCAGTCTTAAGGCATGAAAGTGTGCCAGTTGGTGCTTTTCAGCAGATATGAACGTTAATTCAGGACCCATGTTGCAGATGTGCAAAAACCAATTGGCACCCTTATATCTTGTCATTGTATATATTCTTTTCATATATATCTTTTTGCAAATTTTGGATTTCCAATCAGATCATTTCCAATTTCTACCCCTGTATCCAGGTATTTTGGGGGGAGGTGAAGGTGGTTATTGAGTATACTTTGGGGCTGACCTCCTCGACCCTTCTCATATTTATCCGTTTCTTCATCTGCTGCTGCTGCTGCTGCTACGTGACTACAGTCGTGTCCGACTCTGTGCGACCCCATTCCTGGGATTCTCCAGGCAAGAACACTGGAGTGGGTTGCCATTTCCTTCTCCAATGCATAAAAGTGAAAAGTGAAATTGAAGTCACTTAGTCATGTTTGACTCTTCGTGATCCCATGGACTGCAGCCCACCAGGCTCCTCTGTCCATGGGATTTTCCAGGCAAGAGTACTGGAGTGGAGTGCCATTGCCTTCTCCGTTTTTTTCCTCTATGGAGCCTCAAATCAGCATCATCAGGGTTAGAGGCCTCCTCCATGGCAACTATCATCTTATTGGCTAAGGAACTACAGCCTAAGAAGGGAGCAGAGTTGTGTTGATAAGATATCACACTCAATTGATGCCAGAGTCTTTTTGGTCCCTTTTACAGTTGTTCAATAAGGTCATGGTGTCCTCTAGCCCTTTAAGAGGGGCAAGGATAAAGTATTTGAGGCACTTTTCACAAGAATCTGTTCCCTGGGGTGCCATGGTGTCTCTCCCATCACCTTTTGCATTGACAGCAGCAGCAGAAGTACTTGAGGTTCATAGGGTCCTAGTGAGTCATCTGCTTTTAGGAATGTGGCCCTCAGCAAGCCACACAGTGACTGTCCTCTTTCACATGAGTGAGCATCATTGGGTCTGACCAGCACTCAGGGCATTGGTCACACAACCATAGTTGCAGTGTAAGAGTCATTCCCTGAGCCTAGTGTCAGCTGTGGCTTTTGCTGGAATTGGGACATACAATTCAATGATAATATGTTACATACAGTTACATTCAATTATGTACATACATACAAAGACATACAATTCAATGATTATATAAGACATGCAATTCAATTATACACATATACATATATATATGTATGTGTATATATACATATTGTGTATCTTGGCTAGGATATAGGACAATGCGGGACCATTTTAAGTAGGGCCCCAATCTCACACCTCTATTCCTAAATGCCAACAATTGAAACTTCTTAACATGGTCTGGTAAAATCTATAACATGGGTTGCACATTGTGTTGTTGTGCTTAGTCGCCCAGTTGTGTCTGACTCTTTGTGACCCTTTGGACTGTAGCTCGCCAAGCTCCTCTGTCCATGGGGCTTTCCAGGGAAGAATACTGGAGTGGGTTGCCATTCCCTTCTCATTAGGGCCCAGAAAATGCAGCATGAACAGTACAGCTCAAAGCATAACCTAACAAGCAAGCAGCAGAGCCGGTTAATAAGCCAAAGAAAGAGAAGTGAGACTTCCTGTAGTATTGGTCATCACTTAGGCTCCCTGCTTAGCTATGCTGGGGTTCATCCTGCCTCCCTGGGTTGACAACACATGTTGAAATATTGTGGAGTGATGTGTCATGATGTCTGCAACTGACTTTGGAAAGCTTCATCCTGAAGGCAATGGGGAGCCCTTGAGGGCTTTAGGCAGAGGAGGGACAGGCTGATTTGGGCCAGAAAGAAATCACTAGTGGAGGGGGCAATTGCTGCAGTGGGGGTGAAGGGATGGAAGTGGGAGAAGTGAGATGAGATGAGTTTTAGGTAACCATTTGAATAGTTCCAGGAGAGGTGAAGAACCTCCCACTCTGTGTTGGGAGGAGAGGGGAAAGCAGTACTGGGGAGGGAATGAAGGCAAGACGTTCGTTTTTGGGAATACAGTGCCTCAAGAAAAAAAAAATAAGCATAGCTTAGAGCCAGGTTACTTGGGTTCAGGGAGCAAATGGGCACATTATTTAACCTCTGTATGCATCAGTTTCCTTATTTGTAAATGGGATGTATTCATTTACAAGGGCTGCCATACAAACTGGGTGGCTTAAGCAATTTAAGTTTATTTTCTCACAGTTCTGAAGGCTAGAAGTCTGCGTTCAAGCTGTTGGGAGGCTTGGTTTCTTCTGAAGCCTCTTTTCTTGGCTTGTAGATGGCCATCTTCTCCATTTTCTTCATATGGTCCTCCCTCCTTAGGTGTCTGTCCAAATTAATTTTAATAGGGGCACCAGTCATATTGGATTAAGGTGCATCCTAATGACCTCATTTTAACTTAGTTATCTCTTTAAAGACCCTATCTCCAAACACAGCCACATTTTGAGGTTATTGGAGGTTAGGACTTCAAATGCGAATTTTGGGGAGATAGAACTCAGACCACACAGGAAGATAATAACAGAATTTACTTCACAGATTTGTGAGAATTTATTGAATTAGAACATGTAAAATGCTTAGAACAGTGATGAAAAATGTTTTCTACTGCTATAGATGACATATGAAATGACATGAAAATGAGGCAGCCATTTCACAGATGTCTCAAAGCTCCTGCCTCTCTTGAAGTGGCTCCTTTGAGTCCTAACAGTTCTCAGAGCTCCTTTAGAAGCATTCACCACTTGCTTTGTGTGTCTCTGAGATTGTAGCTGTCAAGGGTCAAAATCCTCTATAATCCCCTTCGCCACAATAGGGCAACTAAGCCTGTGGTTCTCAAAATGTGGACTTCAGACCATTAGCTAATGGGAACTTGCTAGAAAGGCAAATTCTTGGGCCAATCCCAGACCTACTGAGTCAGAATCTCTGTGTTTTAATAAACTCTCCAGATGATAACCCTCCAGGTTAAGAACGATGAAACAAATGTCTCTTCTTATTGGAAGAAATCAAATCTGCTGAAATACCACTTGGGGGCAGCACAGGACTACGAGGTAAGCACAGGCTCATTAAAAGCAACCCACTTTTGAAAGATTGAGAGCAAAAGAAGGGGGCAAGAGAAGACGAGATGGTTGGATGACACCACTGATTTAGTGGACCTGAGTTTGAGCAAACTACGGGAAATAGTGAAGGACAGGGAAGCCTGGTGTGCTGGAGTTCATTGGGTCGCAAAGAGTTGGACATGATTTAGCAACTGAAAACAACTTTTACTTTTATTGCGGAAGCTTCCACCTGTCCCTCTTGCCTCTGGTCTTGCCCCAAGTTTCCCTCAGTTCTCCCTGCAAGGCCAGAGAAACAAGACCTCTAGAAATCTCAAACCTGATTGTGTCACTGGTTCAGAATTCTTCAGGGGCTCCCTCTGGCACTAAAGAAAGATTTTTTAACTTCCCAGTAGAATCCCCTGTCTCCTCCATCTTGCTCATTCCCATCTTCTTTTTGTATCTGCCCTGGAGTCAGACCAACCTGGGTTTGAACTTCAGCTCTGCCATTTGTCATCTGGGGATGGCTTGGGCAAGTCACATCATTCTGAGCCTCGGTTCCTTCATTGGTGAAATGGGGGCAATTAGTAAGACTTTTCTCATAGGGCTATTATTAGAGAGAGCCTAGTTATAAAGGAATTCTTCCCTGATGGCTCAGATGGTAAAGAATCTGCCTGCAATGTGGGAGATTTGTGTTTGATTCCTGGGTTGGGAAGATCCCCTGGAGGAGGGCATGGCAATCCACTCCAGTATTCTCTCCTGGAGAATCCCTATGGACAGAGGAGCCTGGTGGGCTACAGTCCATGGGGTCGCAAAGAATTGGACATGACTGGGCGACTAAGCACAGCACACAGTTATAAAGGAATTCTGGTCTCGGGTCTCACAAACAAGGCTCAGCATGCAGCATCTCTGCTTTCCCATGTGCACTGCCAGGCACAAGATACTGTCTGCATCCATGGGCTTCATGCTAGGTGCACTGGTTGCTATCTGAGCCCCACTCATCTCTCCAATGTCAGGACTGCCACCTCCCAGCATCTGTGTCTCTTTCCATGGGGCTTTCTCTGGCTGCTGGCCTCCACTGTGGTGCCAGGACCATAAAACTCCATATAATGGAAATAATATTAGTGCCCACCTCTTGGCACTGCTAGTTAGTCCCCTGCATAGACCTTTGCTGTGTGGAGACCTAGCACTTGCACTTGTCCGTCTCTGTACTCCCCAATCTACAGGAGTGGCCGTGTAAGCCTATCAGGCAGTGGATAAGGGATGGTAGACCTGGCTTACTTGTGGCTCTCTGCTCTACCATTCCTGACCTCCTGCCCTTGGGTCACCCAGATTGGTTTCTGTCCACCCCTTTACAAAAGACACCTAAGACATTGTGTCATTTGGATGTAAGAGGACCCCAGGCTCTGGGGGCTGCCAGATAACCCTGGCACCCATGGCAGGGCAGTTGGTGCTGTGTATACTCATAGAACCTAGACTATCTCAGGCTGAATGTTTGGGGGTGATGCAGCCCCTCAGCCCACAGCCTGCAGGGCCAAGGGCACATGACCTTGTCCAACAGTCTCTGATATCAGGATGCCACTCTTTTCTGTGGCTGCCTCTATTGGGGTTGCTTTGCCCTTGGTCTTCATGGTCTTAGTGGAGCTACCCTGGATACAGTAGACAAGCATCTACATGGCCTACAGGGCCCTCCAAAATCATCCTTCTCCACCCTCAACCTAAATATCTCCTCTACCAGGCTGTCCTACGGTCTGACTCTGTATAAAACTCTGGGGTTAAGTGTTGTCCTCTTCCAGGTACTCTGAAAAAGTTAGCAAAATGCGCTCAACCAGCTATATGATTTGTGCAACTCTGTGCAAAATGCAAATGCATGGGTTCTTATTAAAAAATTATGAAGAATTGCAAGACAGTGGAGCATTAAGCCAAGTGTGAGGCTCTGTGAAACTGTACAGATTGCATACTCACAAAGCTACTTCTGACTGCATTCCTTACTTCTTAGTGTGATGGAGCTTGTTAACAACTTTGCTTGTACCAAGGAGGAGCCCTGGAGCTGCTCAGAGAAAATGCAAGGACATAAAATCAAAATGTGTCCCTTTCTCAACTCAGGAGACAACCTGTTGTCTCAGAGATACTTGAAGCAAGTGTTCTCTGCCCAGCTAGCCTTTCTCTGGGCTGTCCTCTAGGCCCCTGGAGTCCTGGTAGCATATAAGACCTTTTATGCCTCTGGCCTCGCTGATCCCTAGATGAGTCCTTACTCATTTTCTCTACTTTGTGTTTGTCTTGTCTGCTCTGGGATGTGGGTCTGACTCCTTGAGGGCTTTTTCCTCTTCCCTGGACAGCCCCTGGACAGCCACCAGACCTCTGGGTTTAGATCTTAGCAGCCCCTGGAAAGTACCCCCAGACAAACTCTCCATACACAGGGCTCTTTTAGGCTCTCTTCAAGCCCACTCCTTTAGCTTCTCCTGGCCTAGGGGACTGAGCTGTGTGACTACTTTAGTGGGCTGCTTTTATTCTTGCTCCTGGTTGGGTGTGATCAATAGGAGCAGTAGCAGGAAAGTAGAGAAGGGAGAAATAAGAGAGGCGAAACATTTATTCCCCCAGCTCCTTCCTGGGACCTCCTGGACCCTGGCTGTGTCCATCATTACTTCTTGTCAGGCAGCCATCTCTCAGGCAGCCCTCTCTGGCTCCAGGTTTTAATCCTCCTACCTAACACCTCCCTCCCTTTGGCCTGTCAGGACTGGGGTGGCCTTAGACTCTAGCTGTCACTACTGTTCTTTCCCTTGAGATTTTCCCCTATGTTGCTAAACTTTTGTAAACAGTCCATCTATTAAATTATCCCAGAGTTATTCTAATTTGAATTTGCATCTAATTCCTTCTGGGACTCTGACTGGTACTAAAACTGAGTGCCCCTAAAACTTGCCCCTTAGAGTTTTCTTCCAAGTTTATGGTTGACCTCTCTATCCAAAACCTTATTCCCTTTCTTGTCCTACACCTGCTCCCCTCAAGATTGAGAAGCATCAAAGAAAAGGGTGAATTGAAACCGAGAAGGACCCTGTGGGGCCCTCCCAGGTACAAAAGCCTTTCCATGACCCCTGTTTCTTGTTTGCAGAAAAAAAAACTTCAGCTTCCTAGACCTGTGAGTTCTGAAGTGCAGATTGAAGCAGTTACCAATTAGGGGAGGGAGGGAAATGCAGAAACAAAGGAAAAGCAGTCAAGAAACAATAGCAGTAACAAAGCAGCGTCCTAGTTCCTCCTCAAGGGATATATAGAACAATTTGATACTTGGTTTGAGTTACTCTGCAGAAACTAAGGTCTGTTCCCTGCCCCTACCCCCTAGGGGGAGGAGGTAACTACATACTACATGCTGAGATCCCAGACTGGTTGGAACCAGAAGGTTGATGACTGAGATTCTTGGAACACCACATTTTTATCTCACCACCAATCAATCAGAAGAAAGTCTTGTACCCTGCAGCCTTTGGGAACTTTGGGTCTTTCGAACTTAAGCCGCCTGTATGTACTCAGTGCTTCGCACATTCAAAAAATGCTCTAATTTCCTAACTACTGCCCTGGTGTCAGTAAGTTGGGTTTGTTGTGTGGCAGGTGAGTGGACCCAAGTTCAGTCTGGTAACAGCACAAGGATCTTTGTTCTCTGTTGTACCCCTAGTATATCTTTGGAGCCCTCAGTCACTAAAAACAGCCAAATCAAAGGGTGAGTACCCAGGAACTCAGTTCCTAAGCGAGCACCCAAACAGAAGTGGGGACTCTCCTTCACGTTGCCCCAAACAAGTCCACCATACCTTCTGTCTGTAACAAATTGGGAACCAGGACCCTAGAAGTTATGTCTTCCTTCTTCAGCTTCAGGGTCTAATAAAGGCAAGATGACCCCCTTAACCAGAGCACCCCACTCCCAGACAGGTCTCCTTTGAATATGCAACCACTGACAAGCAGAGAATTAAAAAATAAGGCCATCAGATAACCAGACAATGAGGCAAGAAGAAAAGTAGGCAGAATTCTCGGAGATGCCTATCTTCTGGTTTTGCTGTTCCACTTCTAATTCTCCCTTTTCTTGTAGAATATTTTCCCTTGGGGAGCCTCTCTTTACTCTCTCTCAGCACACTAGCTCACCTTGGACCTAGACCTAAGCCGATTAGTCAGTTGGGCTTCACCGAAGCTGACTCTGGAACCTGAGTAACCAGAAAGAGTTTCTTTCTTGTTGCATTTGCTAAGAGGCAGTAAATCTGAAGCTGTGGCCACCCTTTTAAATTCAAGGTCGGAACCAACCTGGAGGAGGGCAGGGTTGACAGACAGTCATTGTTTGGGCCCTGATTAAGCCATTCCTAAAGCTAGCTATTCTGGAAACTCAGTTATGTGAACCAATGCATTCTCTTTTTGCTTAAAGATAATTTATACAGTGTTCATTCTCTTGTGTGTGATAAGAAATACACACCCTTGAACAACAGGGGAGTTAATTTAAGTATATAGTTGTTCTGAGGTTTCTTTGCATCCTTAGAGTCAATCAACTGCATATCATGTAGTCCTATAGTATTTACTATTGAAAAATATCCATGTATCAGTGGAAATGGCAATAAGAAGGATTTCCTTCTTTCCCATGATTGAATAATATTCCATTATATGTATGTGAACCATATCTTTTTTATCTGTTAATTCATTGACAGGCAATTAAGGTTAGTTCCATATCTCTCCTGTTATAAGTAATGCTGAAAAGAGTAAAGGTGTGCTGAGATCCAGTTTTCATTTCTTTTGGATATATAATCCAGACGTGAGATTGCAGGATCCCATGGTAGTTCCATTTTTAATTTTTTGAGGAGCCTCCAAACCGTTTTCCTTAGTGGCTGCACTGACTTACATTCTGAAGTAGGGGGCAGTCTTAATCTGTGGGGTCTGATGCTATCTCTAGGTAGATAATGTCAGAATTAAATTGTAAGGCAACCAGAGAAACGAATTGCATTGTTGTGGGAAAAAACCCATACGTCTGATGTCTGAAGTATTTTTTTTTTTTTTTTTGGCAGGAGTGGTGGGTAGGATCTTAGTTCCCCGACCAAGGATTGAACCTGAACCACTGCAGTGAAAGCACCAAGTCCTAACTACTGGGCCACAGGGGAATTCCCTGGTGTCTGAAGTGTTCTGTGTGAGATTGTAGAGAAAGTTTTCCCAGACTTTGCCAAAGAAAGAGCCCTGGATGGGATTAGAGCCACTGCAACTTTGCTCTTCCACTGGCCTGCTTTTGAGCATGAGAGGGATCAGGGCAAAGCTACACACGTGAGAAAAAGCCTCTCATGCATGTGGGAATCCCTTGGGAGGTTTGAGCTTAATCCTGGGTCTGCTTTTAATGGGCTTGGTCAATGGACATGTTCCTTCTGTTCTCAGGGCCTTGGGTTTCTCACAGGTAGCTAAGGGTGAGACCTTCCTTCTCTGCTTTACCAGTGCATGGGCCTGAGTGTATCATTTCCTAGGAGCTGCTGGTGGGGTATAGAGACCAGAAGCGGTTGACTCAAACTTGGCTTTCAGAGCATGAGGCCTTGTTCCATCTGGGAGAGGAGCCAGGGCCCTCCTGCCCTTATTCTTCATTGAGAAAGCTTGGGCTCCTAGCCAGGGTGAGAGCCTCATGTTGTGTCAGCTGAGCCTTCTTCTCTGCTTCTGAGCTCCTCCTCCTCTGTACTCTTTCCCCAAATCCTGTCCTAAATCACTGTGCCCAGGAGAGCTAAGCATAGAATGTTAGGGATGACTCTATCAGGAAAGCCCCACTGCTTTCACAACTCAGCTTTTAATCATTGGGAATTACCCATCCCACATGCCAGAGTAGTGGTTCTCCAAGTTTGGACTCCACACCAGCAGCGAGAGCAACACCTGGGAACTTGTTAGGAATACAAGTTCTTACACCTCATCCCAGACCTACAGAATCAAGTACTTGAAGTGCAGCCCAGCACCATATGTTTGAAGAGCATCACTCCAGAGGATGCTCCTCCCAAGTGTGAGAACTACTTGGATCTGTTTGAGAACCAACTTGGAGCTATTGCTCACACAAATGATGCCAAGGGTATGGCGTGATACATGCTTAGATCCCTCATCTCCTATGAATGCGGTTGGCTGCTAAGGCTTTCAACTGGCCCTTCTCTTGAACATTGCCATGTGCTAAATCTTTATGCCCAGAAATGCCTCAGAAACTATGTACTCACCCCCCATAGGTGGACCACAGCCAGTGACTGATGGACAGGGTAGAGTAGGCTGCTCTCTTATCTCAAGTTGGGATACTCTGCTGTGAATTACTGTCTGGAGCCCATCTGTGAATTAGGTCAAGGCTAGACTTTAATTGTTCCCAAGTTGCTGTTTATCTCAAATGCCAAATGGATTGGGTACAATACCTTGTTGGTACAATAGGTATGAATTGACACACAAGACCATGATGTAAAAAGAAAATGTCACTTGGCTTGCTTTGGAAAAAGAAAAATAAACTGAGTTCCAAAGCCCTGTCTGCCAAGATGGTGTATTGGTGTCTTCCTTTGAATGCAGGCTTGCAGTCAACCAGGAGGATCTTCTGCAGTCTGGGAAGTTGGTGAGGCCCCTGAATCATAGGCCCTGGTGGCCACAACTGTGATGGGCCATTTGCCTCTTGGTCTTAAAGAATCAACTAATCTACCCTTAGTCCAGACATCACAGGGAAATTCAATATCATGGTATGTCTTGATATATGTAAATAAATCAAATATGAAAAAATATTTCCAATTTTGAAGTTGGTGGTGGGGTATATTGAAAATTTATACAGGTGTTTGTCATACTGTTCTTTCCATTTTTTCCCATATGCCAAGAAATTTTCATAATACCAAGTTGAGGAAATAAAGGTTTTTTAATGATGTGGGTGGAGAGGAAGCTAACACTTAAGGAACAAGTGTGGGAGTGTTTATAATTATCCTATGATTTTATTTTAAATTATTATATACATAATTCATGTTAATCATAGAAAGTTTCAAAAATGCAAACACAAATGTAAATAGAAATCACCCACAATCACAGCTCCCAAGGGGGAAAATGTAAACAGCAAAAAAATAGCAAACAACAGGAGTCAGAACTCCAGATCCCTGAAGCTCCAAAGCAAGGAGATAGCTAGAACTTAGACAGGACCCGCTGTCCGGTCCAGTGCCACCTTCTGTTGGTCCCAGTGGGCTCCAAGAAGGTAGCAGATGAGAACTGTATCAGGTGTGAGGCCTGAGGCAGAAACTGGGACTGGGGGAGAGATGGACACCTTCTCAGGGACTGATAGGGCTCTTTTCATTGTTTTCAGAATGTTTCAGGAAAAGAAGTGTATGTCTTCAGTTCAGTTCAGTTCAGTCGCTCAGTCATGTCCGACTCTTTGTAACCCCATGAACCGCAGCACACCAGGCCTCCCTGTCCATCACCAACTCCCAGTGTCCACCCAAACCCATGTCCGTTGAGTCGGTGATGCCATCCAACCATCTCATCCTCTGTCGTCCCATTCTCCTCCTGCCCTCAATCTTTCACAGCATCAGGGTCTTTTCAAATGAGTCAGCTCTTTGCATCAGGTGGCCAAAGTATTGGAGAGTCAGCTTCAACATCAGTCCTTCCAATGAACACCCAGGACTGATCTCCTTTAGGATGATTGGATCTGGTGATTTAGGACTGGTTGGATCTCCTTGGGGTCCAGAGGACTCTCAAGAGTCTTCTCCAACACCACAGTTCAAAAGCATCAATTCTTCAGCGCTCAGCTTTCTTTATAGCCCAACTCTTACATCCATACATGATCACTGCAAAAACCATAGCCTTGACTAGATGGACCTTTGTTGGCAAAGTAATGTCTCTGCTTTTTAATATGCTGTCTAGGTTGGTCATAACTTTCCTTCCAAGGAGTAAGCGTCTTTTAATTTCATGGCTGCAATCACCATCTGCAGTGATTTTGGAGCCCAGAAAAATAAAGTCAGCCACTGTTTCCACTGTTTCCCCATCTATTTCCCATGAAGTGATGGGACCAGATGCCATGATCTTAGTTTTCTGAATGTTGAGCTTTAAGCCAACTTTTTTACCCTCCTCTTTCACTTTCATCAAGAGGCTCTTTAGTTCTTCTTCACTTTCTGCCATAAGGGTGGTGTCATCTGCATATCTGAGGTTATTGATATTTCTCCTGGTAACCTTGATTCCAGCTTGGCTTCTTCCAGATCAGCGTTTCTCATGATGTACTTTGCATATAAGTTAAATAAGCAGGGTGACAATATACAGCTTTGACATACTCCTTTTCCAATTTGGAACCAGTCTGTTGTTCCATGTCCAGTTCTAACTGTCGCTTCCTGACCTGCATACAGGTTTCTGAAGAGGCAGGTCAGGTGGTCTGGTATTCCCATCTCCTTCAGAATTTTCCACAGTTTATTGTGATCCACACAGTCAAAGGCTGAGTGGGGGAAATGAGCTTCCTTTTTTGTGCTTTGTTCGCATTGCTTGAGGTTCATCCAATGGGAAACATCTGATAGTTGGGAGTTTATGTGAAAGGTAAGGAGACCCATCTAGACCCAAGACAGACTTGTGAGGCTTCACAGTATGTATGGCAAATGACCCGTAAGAAATGTGTGGCCTGAAAGAAGTGAGTTGAGCCCCAAACCTGGAGGAACTGCCACATTTGAGAGTTAATCACAAGAAGAAGACCGAGAAGGTGTGGCTAGAGATGTGAGAGGGAGGCCAGGACCTGGTTCTTTGTGGCAAACAAACCAAAAATACTACCAAAGAAGGAGGAAATGGTTAGTGAGCCAAATGATCCCAAGAGTTTAAGTCAGATGAGGATGTGAAGATGATATCATTGAAGGACAATATCAGTAGAGTAATAAAGGCTAAAGCAAGATTCTAGGGACTTAGATGATAATAGAAACCAGAGTAGCAAGATACCAATGAGGTTCTGCTTTATGAGCAAAAGAAAGGAGTTGAAAGTTGTGGATAGGTGGATGCAGGAAGGGAAGATTCTTTGAAAATGGGGTCTCCCATTCTCCATTGTTCCTCAGTATCCAGCTAGTGAGGTGCAAAGCTATGATGGGACCTAGGAATGGAGGAGGATGGTGGTAACTGCCAAATAAACACACCACCCAGGGAAGTCAGCCAAGGCTGGGCCAAGAATATCTGGGACGGAACCCATGTTTCATCTGCAGCAGGAAACGGTGTTGGGAGCTAAGTTTACTGTGGAATTTCCGAGCTGTGAGGATGTTCCTGGTGAATGCTTTTTATTTATTTATTTATTCATTCATGAAAAAGTTGGAATTAAGTCACCAGCCCCTCCTCTCTCACTCAAAAAAAAAAAAAAAAAAAAAAAAAAACCAAAACATTCCTTCCCGCAGAGGAAGTGCTTAATTTAGCCTTATGCTCCAGTCGAAAAATATCCCTGAGGTTTGGAGGCTTCTGCTGGTTGTTTGTCACCCTTGAATACAGCAGGATGTTAATGCATATGGCAAGATCGGACTCTTTGTGTCTTTTTGTTTTTAAATCATGAAGATACGATAACATATTTACCGGAGATTGGAAAATACAGAAGAAGGTGACATACAGTTCCACTATATACTGCAATTATTTTTTAAGGTAGATAAATTAAGATTTTGGTTGGAGTTTCGATAGCAAACTCTCAAAAATTAATATAATGAATATACAGAGAAGTAGAAGTATATAGTAGACCTGAAAATCACTATGAATCAATTCAATATGATTAAAATTTATTCAAATTTTAGTGCAATGGTAGGATACAAATTATATTCAAATTCTCATAGACAATAAACTAGGATACACTGGAACATATCCAGGAACACGAGACCAGGTGCAAAAACTTGATGATCTAAAGGTGTTGAAATCATACATAGTCTATTCTCTTATCACTGTAGAATTATGTTAGAGATCAATATCAAAAGATACTTGAAAATAATACATGTATTTTCAAGTGCAATGTAATATTTACTAAGACACATCTTTGATTTAGCCATTGAAGGTATCAATAAGATTTGAAGATTGAAAAAACAGAGAGAGTGAAAAAACATGCAGAGAAGAAAGCATTTAAATGAGACATTAATATCAAAGATACTTAAAAAATCCCATGTATTTGGAAATGGACTCTTTGTGTCTTGATTTCAGCAGAGGTCCTAAGAGAATAGGTGGCACCACCCCAACCACCCATCCTGTTAGACCATCTATGCAAGACGTGGAAAGAGTATCTCTAAAGCCAGCTTTAGGAACCTTAGATGACCCTCCCGTCTCTGGCCCATAAAAGAGGTTGGCAAGGCAGAGAAAGAGTGCTATGGGTCTTTCTCCCTTGGGGTAAGATAGGGGGTGCTCTCCTTTATCTAGAATCAAATGAGAGGCACCGCTCAGAAAGCTTTATATGTGCCCCTGAAGCTTGCAGGACACAGCAGACTGGTCTCTGATTCACCAAAGAAACTTGATTTGTGAAAGACTGTGTCTCAAACTGACTATGTTTGGGAAGTACTGCAGCCTGTGAGGTGGTGGATCAAAGGAACTAGTCTTTTTGTACCACATACAAGAGGCAAAGATTACTTAGAGCCTTCCCCAAAGGCTATCTGGCATAAGGGGGTGATCCCAACATGAGGAACCTGGAGGTAAACCATCCTAGATATGTGGGTATTTAAAGAAGGTGGCTTTGAAAAGACATTCTAAGCAAGTGTTAATATTGGGACCCCAAGGCTTTCTCAAGCATTTATGGTTAAGTGTTCTTGGCTGTACAGTAGGCATCTGTCCAGCAGCAAAGATCAGAATGCAGCTGTTCTTTTCACATTTGTGATATTGTGATTTATCATGGAAGGTATATATTTGGTCTTTTTCCCTGACTTCTGTTATGAAACTTTGAAAACCCTTGGGATTTCTTAAGTAATAAGAACAATAAAGGTGTCTTGATATTAATAACAAGCCCCCTTCAACCTCACCTGAGTTTATGTTAATGGGGTGACTTTTGGAAAGCCTCTAAGGATGGAAGAGCTGGTTGCCATGGCAACCAACTTTCAATCCCATCCCCTCTGACCTCCAAAGAGGGGAGAGGGGCTGGAGGCTGAATTTAATTACTAATAGCCAATGAGTTATTCAATCATGCATATAAGATAAGGAGAGTGATGTGCCTGAATAGAGCATAGAAGCTCCTCACCCTTCTCTGTACCTTGCAGTATGCATCTTTCTGTCTGACTGTTCTGCAATTATATTTTATTATAACAAACAAATAATATAGTAAATAAAATATTTCTATGCATTCTGTGAGCCAGAACTTGATCAAACCCAAGGAAGGAGTTGTGGGAACCTCTGATCTATAGCCAGTCAGTCAGAAGCATAGGTGACAACCTAGACTTATAGCAGTTAGTGTCTGGAGTGGGAGGGGGGTGTGTTGTGGGAATGAGCCCTTAACCTGTGGAGTCAGGTTCCTATGAATAACCCCTGCCTTGAAAGTGTGGAGTCCTAACCACTAGACCACTGGGGAAGTCCCAAAGCCCATTTTAAAATGGAAAATACTTAATCTCCAAATGACAATTCTAAGGCCAAAGAACAAAAGTACAGAACCAAATGAGTCAACCTGGGAACTCGGGGCAGAGATATCACTATACCTGCCCACCAAGTGTTGTTTGATCACAGCTTAGACTACTGACTGCTGGGCAAGTTTCCCATTCTCCCATTTTTCAAATGAGAGTATTCTTTGCAATTATCCTGTTTCTACTCCAGCATTGCACACATTGCCATGAGTGGTAGGGTCAGATAATTTGTCTTTTATTTTATAGGTCACTGCATGGAGATTACTTCTTCCAGATCTGATGGGGAAAGTAGCACACCTTCCCTAGACCTGGATGTTGAGCTAGAATCGAATGATTCATTGGATAGCACTTTGGGGTCATCTTCCTTGAGGAGGGGCAAAGGTTTTTCTATGTATGAGCAGAAGAGTTTCCATGGCCAAAATGGTGAACTGATAGATTACTAAATTGTACCCTATATTCTCTATTTTCCTTTTATTCTATGGTAGTAGAACTTTATGATAGGCACTAGATTGCTCCTCTCTGACCCAACTTCCTAGATTCCTCAGTGTCTTTTAAAGTAGTAACATTGTTTGGGATTAGGCCTTGATAATTAATGAACTCAACCCTGAATATTCACTGAAAGGACTGATGCTGAAACTGAAGCTCCAATACTTTGGCCACCTGATGTGAAGAACTGACTCACTAGAAAAGACCCTGATGCTGGGAAAGATTGAAGGCAGAAGAAAGGGACAACAGAGGATGAGATGGTTGGATGGCATCATCAACTCAAAGGACAGGAGTCTGAGCAAGGTCTGGGAGATGGTGAAGGACAGGGAATCCTGGTGTGCCGCAGTCCATGAAGTCACAAAGAGATGGACACGACCGAGCAACTGAACATCAAAAACAGATTTTCTACTGCTTATTTGAATGTGAAGTTAGTTTTCCTGAACTTTTAGAAGGATGTTGGCCAGGACTTCCTGTACAAGGTGAACAGAAGCAGTGACTGGATTTTCCTGTCTTATTCTAGAATTTTAAGGGTAAAAATGTAATGTTTATCCTTAAGTATTGTTTTTAAAAGAGGATCTTGATAAATTCCTTTTTCCAGGTTTAGGAAGTTCCATTCTGTTTCTAGGTAACTAAGAATTTTTATTTTAATGGGTATGAATTAAATTTTTAAAATTTGAGGTAATCTTGTATATTTTAAAAATAATGAAGTGAATATTTAATGCATTTTTTACATTTTGAAAGAATTCTTTACCTATACCATTTATTTATTCAACAGTTTACAGAAGATTTAACAGAATAAAATTAACCATAATATTTGTAAATTCAAAATTTTTTTTAGCCCAACAAACATTCTTGACCATCTTCAACATTCAACAAAGGAATTCAACAAAGTGATTATATTATCTTGAGCTAAGTTACCTGAAGGCAAGTTGAAAATAAATTACATTCATGTGCTGTGTAGACTTCAATACAAATTTGGTAACAATTGTATTTAAATATCAATTCTTTCTTCACTTAACAATTGCATGCCTGTGAGCTTTATTGAGAGAATTGTGAAGGAAAAAAAAATTGATATACAAGTTTTAAACAAAAAAATTTATTTGAAAAGTTTTGGAATATAGTTGCATATTGAAACAGAGCATTATTTACAACTGTAAATAATGAAATAGTGAAAACCAAGTGTTTTGCTTTCTAATTTTAAAAATTTAAACAAAATCTTGAACTTTTTATTTTGTATTAGGGTATAGTCAATTAACAATGTTATGATAATTTCAGGTGAACTGTGAAGGGACTCAGCCATCCATATACATGGATCCATTTTCCCCCAAACCTTACTCCCCTCTAGGCTGCCACATAACATTGAGCAGATTTCCATGTGCTGTACAATAGGTCTTACTGGTTATCCATTTAAAATATAGCAGTGTGTACATGTCCGTCCCAAACTCCCTAACTATCCCTTCCTCCCCGGCAACCATAAGTTTATTCTCTAAGTCTGTGAATCTCTTTCTATTTTGTAAGTAAGTTCATTTGTATCATTTCCTTTTAGATTCCACATATAAAGGATGTCATATTTCTCCTTCTCTGTCTGACTTACTTCACTCAGTATGACATTCTAGATCCATCCATGTTGCTGCAAATGACATTATTTCATTCTTTATAATGGCTGAGTAATAGTCCATAGTATAAATGTACCACATCTTTATCCATTCCTCTGTTGGACATTTAGGTTGCTTCCATGTCTTGGCTATTGTAAACAGTGCTGCAATGAACACTGGGGTGCATGTATCATTTCTGAGCATGTTTTTCTCCAGATATATGCCCAAGAGACAGAATGCAGGGTCTTATGGTAGCTCTATTTTTATTTCTTGAAAGAACCTCCATACTGTTCTCCGTAGTGGCTGTACCAATTTGCATTCCTACCAACAGTGTAGGAGGGTTCCCTTCACTTCACATCCTTTCCAGCATATAATCTTTGTGGATTTTTTTGATGCTAGCAATTCTAGCTGGTGTGAGGTGATATTTCATTGCAGTTTTGAGTTGAATTTCTCTAATAATTAGCAATGTTGAACATTTTCTCATGTGCCTATTGGCCATCTGTAAGTCTTTGAAGAAATGTCTATGTAACTCTTCTGCTCATTTTTTGAGTGGGTTGTTTGTTTCGATGCTGTTAAGCATCATGAGCTGTTTGTAAATTTTGGAAACTATTCCCTTATTGGCCACATCATTTGCAAATATTTTCTCCCAGTTTGTGGGTTGTCTTTTTGTTTTGTTTATTGTTTCCTTTGCTGTGCAAAACCTTTTGAGTTTAAGTAGGTCCCATTTGTTTATTTTTGTTTTTATTTCCATTATTCTGGGAAATAGATCAAAAAAGATATTGCTGCAATTTATGTCAGAGAGTGTTCTGCCTGTGTTTTCCTCTAGGAGTTTTATAGTGTCTGGTCTCACATTTAGGTCTTTAATCCATTTTGAGCTTATTTTTGTGTATGGAGTTAAAGAATGATCTAATTTCAATTTTTAACATGTAGCTGTCCAGCTTTCCCAGCATAATTTGTTGATGAGACTGTTTCCAGCATTGCATAGTCTTGCCTCCTTTGTCATAAATTAATTGACCATAGGTGCATGGGTTTATTTCTAGGTTTTCTATCCTGTTCCATTAATCTATATTTCTATTTTTGTGCCAGTAACTTACTGTTTTGATGACTGTAACTTTGTAGTATAGTCTGAAGTCAGGAAGCCTGTGTCCTCCAGCTCAGTTTTTCTTTCTCAAGATTGCTTTGCTTATTTGGAGTCTTTTGTGTCTCCATAAATATTTTGAGATTTTTTGTTCTAGTTATGTGAAAAATGTCATTGGTGATTTAATAGGGGTGGCATTGAATCTGTAGATTGCCTTGGGTAGTATAGTCATTTTGACAATGTTGATCCTTCCAATCCATGAACATGGTATATCTTTTCATCTGTTTATGTCCTCTTCAACTTCTTTCATCAACATCTTATAGTTTTTAGAATACAGGTATTTTGATTCCTTAGGTAGGTTTATTCCTAGGTATTTTATTCTTTTTGATGAGATGGTAAATAGAATTGCTTCTTGATTTCTCTTTCTGATCTTTTATTTTAGAGTATAGAAATGCAACAGATTTCTGTGTATTAATTTTGTAACCTGCAACTTTACCAAATTCATTGACGAGTTCCAGTAGTTTTCTGGTAGCATCTTTAGGATCTTCTGTATATAGTATCATGTCATTTGCAAGTAGTAACAGTTTAACTTCACCTTTTCCAATTCACATTCACTTTACTTCTTTTTCTTCTCTGATTGCTGTAACTAGGACTTCCAAAACTATATTGAATAAAAGTGGTGAGAGTGAACATCCTTGTCTTGTTCCTGATCTTTGAGGGAATGCTTTCAACTTTTCACCACTGAGTATGATGTTAACTGTAGGTTTGTCATATATAGCTTTTATTGTGTTGAAGTATGTACCCTCTATGCTCAGTTTTTGGAGAGATTTTTTAAAAAAAATCATAAGTGGGTATTGAATTTTGACAAAAAGCTTTGTCTGCATCTATTGAGATGATCATATGGTTTTTATTCTTCAATTTGTTTATGTGGTGCATCACATTGAATGATTTGTGGATGTTGAAAAAATCCTTGCATCCTTGGGATGAATCCCACTTGATCGTGGTGTATGATTTTTTAATGTATTGTTGGATATGGATTGCTAGCATTTTGTTGAGGATTTTTTTTTCATCTATGTTTATCAGTGATATTGGCTTGTAATTTTCTTCTACTGTGGTATCTTTGTCTGGTTTTGGTACCTGGGTGATGGTGACCTCATAGAATGTGTTTGGAGGTTTTCCTTCCTCTGCCAGTTTTTGGAACAGTTTCAGACATATAGGTGTTAATTGTTTTCTGAATGCTTGATGAAATTCTCCTGTGAAGCCATCAGGTCCTGGACTTGTATTTATTGGGACATTTTTCATCACAGTTTCAATCTGAGTGCTTGTGATTGGTCTGTTCATATTTTCTTTTTCTTCCTGGTTCAGTCTAGGGAGACTGTACCTTTCTATGAATTTGTCCATTTCTTCCAGGTTGTCCAAATTATTGGCATACAGTTGCTCATATTCTCTTTTAAGCCTTTGTATTTCCGTAGAGTCAGCTGAACTTCTTTTTCATTTCTAATTTTATTGATATGAATCCTCTTCCTTTTTTCTTGATCAGTCTGGCTGAAGGTTTATCAATTTTGTTTATTTTTTAAAAGAACCAGCTTTTACTTCCATTGATTTTTCAATTGTTTTCTTTGTTTTTATTTCATTTATTTCTGCTCTGATCTTTATGATTTTTTCCTTTCTACTAACTTTAGGTTTTATTTGTTTTTATTTCTGTAGTTGGTTTAATTGTAAGGTTAGATTGTTTATTTGAGATTTTTCTTGTTTCTTGAGGGAAGATTATATTGCTATAAAGTGAAAGTGAAGTCGCTCAGTTGTTTCCGACTCTTTGCGACCCAATGGACTATAGCCTACCAGGCTGGTCCATCCATGGCATTTTCCAGGCAAGAGTACTGGAGTGGGTTGCCATTTCCTTCTCCAGGGGATCTTCCTGACCCAGGGATCAAACCCAGGTCTCCAGCATTGCAGGCAGACGCTTTACCGTCTGAGCCACCAGGGAAGCCACATTTTGCTTCCTACCTTCCCTCTTATGGGATGCTTTTGTTGCATCCCACAAGTTTTTGATTGTTGTGCTTTTGTTTTCATTCATCTCTAGGTATTTTTTAAAATTTCCTCTGTGATTTCTTCAGTGGTTGTTTAGTAGCATATTTTTTATCCATCACATGTTTGCATTTTTTAGATTTTTTTTAAA
The DNA here is from genome assembly GCF_023699985.2 of Odocoileus virginianus. Classification (NCBI taxonomy): domain Eukaryota; kingdom Metazoa; phylum Chordata; class Mammalia; order Artiodactyla; family Cervidae; genus Odocoileus; species Odocoileus virginianus. The sequence continues at coordinate 49,429,759 of NC_069682.1, forward strand.
TTGTAGTTTATTTCTATTCTCATAAGTGTTGTGATTAGAAAAGATGCTTGATATTATTTCAATTTTCTTAATTTATCAAGGTTTGCCTTGTCTTCCAGCATGTGGTCAGTCCTGGAGAATGTTTTTTGTGCACTTGAGAAGAATGTGTAGTCTACTGCTTTTGGATGGAACGCTCTATATATCAGTTAAGTCCAATTTGTCTAAAGTGTCATTAATTTTCTGTCCAGATAATCTGTCCATTCATGAAAGTGGAGTATTAAAGTTATTATTAATAATATTAGTAATGTGTTACTATCAATTTCTCCTTTTATGGTTGTTAGTATTTTCCTTATGTACTGAGGTGCTCCTATGTTGGGTACATATATATGTGTAATTGTAATATCTTCTTCTTGGATTGAACCCTGGATCATTATGTAGTGTCTTTCTTTGTCTCTTATAACAGTGTTTGTTTTAAAGTTTATTTTGTCTGATATGAGTATTACTATGAGTATTATATAATTATACTATGTATAATTACTATACACAATTACTAGTATGTAATTACTATTACAGCTTTCTTACAATTTATTATTACCACTTACATGGAATACCTTCGCCCATCTCCTTACTTTCAGTCTGTAAGTGTGGCTAGGTCTGAGGTGGGTCCCATATAGACAGCATATATACAGGTCTTATTTTTGTGTCCACCCACGCAGTCTGTGTCTTTTAGTTGGTGCATTGAATCCATTTACATTTAAGGTAATTATCAATATATGTGATCCTATTACCATTTTCTTAATTGTTTTGGGTTTATTTTTGGTAGGTCTTTTCCTTCTCTTGTGTTTCCTGTCTATAGAAGTTCCTTTGCATTTGTTTTAAAGTGGTTTAGTGGTGCTGAATTCTCTTAACTTTTGCTTTTCTTTAAAGCTTTTGATTTCTCTATTTAATCTGTATGAGTCTTGCTGGGTATTATATTCTTGGTTATAGGTTCTTCCCTTTCATCACTTTTAATATATCCTGCCATTTCCTTCTGGCTTGTAGAGTTTCTGTTGAGAAGAGAAATCAGCTGATAACCTTATGGGAGTTCCCTTGTATGTTATTTGTCTTTTTCCCCTTGTTGCTGTTAGTATTTTATCTTTGTCTTTAATTTTTGTCAGTTTGATTACTCTGTATCTCAGTGTGTTCTTCCTTAGGTTTATCTTACCTGGTCCTTCCTGGACTTGATTGACTATCTGCTTTCCCACGTTGGGAAATTTTTGCACCTATTATCTCTTCAAATATTTTCTTGGGCCCATTTTCTCTCTTCTTCTTCTGGGGCCCCTATAATGTAAATGTTGATGCATTTAATGTTGCCCCAGAGGTCTCTTAGGCTGTCTTCATTTCTGATTTACAGTAGTGATTTCCACCATTCTGTCTTCCAGGTCACTTGTCCATTCTTCTGCCTCAGTTATTCTACTATTTATTCCTTCTAGTGTAGTGTTCATCTCTATTTGCTTGTTCTTTAGTTCTAGGTCATTGGTAAACATTTCTTGCATCTCCTCCATTCTTTTTCTGAGGTCCTGGATCATCTTTACTACCATTATTCTGAATTTCTTTTCTGGAACGTTGCCTGTCTCAACTTCATTTAGTTTTTTGGGGGGAATTTATCTTGTTCCTTCATCTGGGGCATAAACTTATGCCTTTTCATTTTGATTAGCTTTCTGTGATTGTGGGACTGGAGTTCTGTGGGACTGTAGTTCTTCTTGCTTCTTCTGTCTGCCCTCTGGTGGATGAGGCTAAGAGGCTCGTCCAAGCTTCCTGATAGGAGGGACTGTCAAAGACAAAGATAAAATATGAAAAACAACAAGAGAAAAAAGGCCAATAACATATAAGTGAACTCCCATAAAGTTATCAGCTGATTTTCAATAGGAGGGACTGGTTGTGGGGAAGTCTGGGTCTTGCTGTGGTGGGCAGGGTCTGCTCAGTAAAAGTTTAATTCTATTATCTGCTGGTGGGTGGGGCTGAGTTTTCTCCTTGTTAATTGTTTAATCTGAGGCCACTCAGCCCTGGAGTCTACAGGCTCTAGGTAGAGCTAATGGTAGGGTGAGTGGTGACCTCCAAGATGACTTACATCAAAGGGCACACCAAGACTGCTGCGACCAGTGCCCCCGGCCCGGCAGTGACCCACTGTAGACCCATACCTCTGCAGGAGACCTTACAACACTCACAGGTAGGTCTTGCTCAGTCTCCTGTGGAGTCACTGCTCCTTTCCCCTGGATGCTGGTGCACACAAAGTTTTGTTTGTGCCCTCCAAGAGTGAAGTCTGTTTTCCCCAGCCCTGTGCAAATCCCACAGTCAAATCCTGCTGGCCTTTGAAGTCAGATTTCCTGGGTATTCCTAGTCTCTTTGCTGAATCACTAAGCTGGGAAGTCTGATGTGGGGCCCAGAACCTTTACAACAGCACAAGAATTTCTTTGGTATTATTATTCTCCAGTTTATGGGTTGGCCACTGGTAGGTATGGGGTTTGATCTTATTGTGATTGTGCCCCTCCTACTGTCTTATTGTGACTTTTCCTTTGTCCTTGGATGTGGGGTATCTTTTTTTGGTGAATTCCAACATCCTCCTGTCAATGGCTGTTCAAAAAGTAGTCATGATTTTGGTGGTCTTGCAGGAGATGAATGTACAACCTTCTACTCTGCCCTCTTGAACCAATCTGAATATTTTATACATTTTAATGTTTAAATATTTCTGAATTCTGGAAGTAAATATAACTAGGGTATGATATATTGTTGCTTTAACTATCTAGCTGGATATATATATTTTTAGAATTTTGTATTGAATTCTCATATCTATGTTTATGAGAGATATTGGTCTGTTATATTTCTTTCTCATTTTATTCTTGTTTGATTTGGACTTTCAGGATTTTCTGACTTCATAAAATAAATTGGGGCATGTTCTCTTATTTTATGGAACAGTTTTCATGAGATTGGAATGATCTGTTCCTTGAATGTTTTGAAGAAACTGCCTATAAACCCATCAGAGACTATTTTCTAGTGGGTAGATATGTTTTAAAGTTTTGATTACATTTCTCAGATGTTTTTCAAATTATTTAGCATTTCTATTTCTTCTTGAGTCAGTTTGGGATAGATACAAAATGAAGACATTACCCATTTCATCTGAGTTTTCATGTTTAGTAGCAAAAATTTTTCATAGTTTATAGTTGTTTATGGTTTAAATTTCTGTTTTTTTATGTAATTAATTCTTACTTTTATTATTTTATTTCTTCTGCTTTCTTCAGACTTATTCTATTATTTTTTTCTTCCTGTCTAATGCTGACTGATTAACTCAACAATTTTCAACCTTTCTATGTGTAGAATCTAGAAAATACAACAAACTAGTGAATATAACAAAGAAGAAACAGATTTACAGATGTGGAGAACAAATTATTGGTTACTAGTGGGGAGAGGAAAGGGAGGAGGGGGAGAGGATTAAAAGTTACAAGCTATTACGTACAATAAATAGATATAAAGATATATTGTACAACACAGAGAATATAGCCAATATTTTATACCTTTTAACCATGAATGGAGCATAACCTTTAGAATTGTAAATCACTGAACTGTACATTTATAGCATGTAATATTGTACATCAACTGTACTTCAACTAAAAAAACCAATTTTCAGTCTTCCTTCTTTTCTACTGTTATTATTTATTATTTTATATCCATTTTATGCCATATTTCCTAGAAGTAGAGCCTAAGAGCCTAAGATAAGAATTCTTGTGTATATAGTTTATTGAGAGAGGGCTCTCAGAATAAGGGAGTTGAGGGAAGCTGAAAAAAGTAGAGGAACGAGTTAAGCAAAGACATGGGCTCAGTTGAAGTCTCCCTGGGCCTGATGCGTGGGGAGCTCTGGAACACGACTGGTCATAGAACTGTTCCTATCTGGAGGCAAGCAGGTTGGACATTTGTATTCCTACTTGAGTTAATGACTGGTTACAGATTGCTGGTGGGAGTGGTAGTTGGGGGGCATAATCTCCTGGGTGAGATGGCTCCCATGAACTTAGTGAGGTTCATTCACTGGATAAGGGGCAGACATGAATTTCTAGCAGAAATACTCACAGATGCTGGAGACAGGCACACTGACCTGTTGAAGGGGCACAAATAGCAGCTACTACATCCAATAATATATAGGTTTCATTTTTATTATTTCATATTTGTACTACTATATGATTTTATGCTAAATTTATTTTATCTATAAATGATTTATAAATGAGTTGAAAATCTTTGTTAGATTTATAAACTAACTGTTTTGTATTAAGAGAATATTTATGATACTCACTTTTTGCTATTGGTTGTGAAATGCTCCATTTTGTAAATTTATATGAGTGCTTAAGAGGAATGGTGTTTTTTTTTTAACCTCTTGTTGGGTGCTAGGTTCTACATATGCCTTTTATATCAAGCTTGCTAATACTGTGGTTCAACTAATCTATATTTCTAAAAATGCTTAATATATTTTTCTCAATAATTGAAAGAAATTTAAAAATTTACTCTAATATCATTGATTTATCAATTTATTCTTGTAATGCTAAGACATTTTTCCTGTTACAGTTCATCAATTCTAAGATACACATTTTCCTCCACATTTTAACATTTTTGTTATTGGGATGCATTTTACAACTGAAGGTACCTTGTTACTGCTTTTGGCCAGGTAGAGGTCCTAATGAAGTTGTCATTGCCTGAGCATGGATCACCTTGGGCATAGTTATTCTTATTGCCATCATTTCATGTGAATAATGTGCCTGTTGGTACATCATGTGTAATGATCATTTTACATTGCCAACAATATTACATTAACTCAGCACTGAAATAAAAGGTTGTGTACATTCTATGTACAAAAAGATAGCAGTGGGGCAAAAGCACCTAAATGATGTTGAATGAAACAATTATAATTCTTTTTTCAAAACAGCAACCAGGGATTTTATGAAATAAAATGAAGATATCCATAGGCAGATGAAGCTGTGTTATAACTAAAAAGTTTGCTTGTCACTCACCAAGCAACGCCATGAAAGTCAGGAGAAATTCCCAAACCCCTCAAATTGAATGAAAGAGGTTTCAAAACAGTGAGAAGCTGGTATGACTGAGGTGTTGTGTGGTATTTGTTGCTGAAGCTTTGAAAATCTGTTTCCCAGGGGCTTTCTGTTTTGAACAGAGCTGTTTAATTTCCTGTTATGTGATTCAACTGGGGAAAAATGAAACTATGAATTTAGGCAAATAGAGAATGATGACAAAAATTGCACATTCTTTAAATACCTCAAAACTGTATTGTCAATTTTAAAAGCACTAAAGAAATTAATGTTACCGAAATAGTAAATCACTGTGATTTGTGTAGTTGCTGCAAACCAAAAGATCTGAGCCACAGAGCTACCGGTCTTGTTTTTGCTGAATGTATAGAGCTTCTTCATCTTAGGCTGCAAAGAATATAACCAATCTGATTTCAGTATTGAGCCATCTGGTTTTGTCCATGGTTAGAGTCATCTCTTGTGCTGTTGAAAGAAGGTGTTTGCTATGACCAGTGCATTCTCTTGGCAAAACTCTGTTAATCTTTGCTCTACAGACAAAACTTGCCTGTTACCCCAGGTATCTCTTGACTTCCTACTTTTCATTCCAGTCCCCTATGAAGAAAAGGATATCTTTTTTTGGAATTCATTCAAGAAGGTCTTGTAGGTCTTCATAGAACTGTTCAACTTCAACTTCTTTGGCATTAGTGGTTGGGGAATAGATTTGGATTACTGTGATGTTGAATGGTTTGCCTTGGAAAGAAATCAAGATCATTCTGTTATTTATGAGATTGCACCCAAATACTGCCTTTCAGATTCTTTTGTAGACAATGAGGGCCACTCCATTTCTTTCTAAGGGATTCTTGGCCACAGTAGTAGATATAATGGTCATCTGAATTAAATTTGCCCATTCCAGTCCATTCTAGTTCACTGATTCCTAAAATGTTAATGTTTACTCTTGCAATCTCCTGTTTGATCACTTCCAGTTTACCTTGATTCATAAACCTGACATTCCAGGTTCCTTTCCAATATTGTTCTTTACAGCATTGGACTTTACTTTCACCACCAGACACATCTACAACTGGGTGTTATTTCCAATTTGGTACTGCCTCTTCATTCCTTCTAGAGCTATTTCTCTGATCTTCTCCAGTAGCATACCGGACACTACCAACCCGGGGGGTTCAACTTTCAGTCATATCTTTTGATTTTTCATATTGTTCATGGGGTTCCCAAGGCAAGAATACTGGAGTGGTTTGCCTTTCCCTTCTCCAGGGAATCATGTTTTGTTAGAACTTTCCACCATGACCTGTCTTTCTTGGGTGGCCCTACACAGCATGACTCATAGTTTCATTAAGTTACACAAAGCTGTGGTCCACATGATCATTTTGGTTAGTTTTCTGTGACTGTGCTTTTCATTCTGTTTGCCCTCTGATGGATGAGGATAAGAGGTTCGGGTAAGCTTCCTGATGGTATGGACTGGGTATGGGGAAAACTGGGTCTTGTTCTGGTGGGCAAGACCAGGCTCAATAAATCTTTAATCCAATTTTCTGCTGATGGGCAGGCTGATTATAGCTCAGATCATAAACTCGTTATTGCCAAATTCAGACTTAAATTGAAGAAAATAGGGAAAACAACTAGGCTGCTCAGTTATTCCCTAAATCAAATTCCTCATGATTACATGGGCTTCCCTGGTGGCTCAGAGGCTAAAGCATCTGCCTGTGACACGGGAGACCCAGGTTCAATCCCTGGGTTGGGAAGATCCCCTGAAGAAGGAAATGGCAACCCACTCCAGTATTCTGGCCTGGAGAATCCCATGGACAGAGGAGCCTGGTCAGCTACAATCCATAGGGTCGCAAAGAGTCAGACACGACTGAACGACTACACACTACACTTATGATTATACAGTGGAAGTGACAAATAGATTCAAGGGATTAGATCTGATAGACAGAGTGCCTCAAGAACTATGGACAAAGATCTGTAATGTTGTACAGAAGGTGGTGATCAAAACCACTCCCCCAAAAAAAGAAATGCAAAAAGGCAAAGTGGTTGTCTGAGGAGGCCTTACAAATAGTTGAGAAAGAAGAGAAGCAAAAGGCAAATGAGAAAAGGAAAGATATATCCATCTGAATGCAGAGTTCCAAAGGATAGTAAGGAGAGATAAGAAAGCCTTCTTAAGTGAACAATGCAAATAAATAGAGGAAACAATAGACTGGGAAAGACTAGAGATCTCTTCAAGAAAACTGGAGATACCAAGGGAGCATCTCATGCAAACATGGGCACCATAAAGAATAGAAATGGATGGACCTAACAGAAGCAGAATATATCAAGAAGAGGTGGCAAGAATACACAGAAGAACTATACAAAAATGGCCTTAATGACCTGAATAAGCACGATGGTGTGATGACTTACGTAGGGCCAGACACCTGGAGTGGGTGAAGTCAAGTGGGCCTTAGGAAGCATTACTGTAAATGAAACTAGTGGAGGTGATGGAACTCTAGTCAACCTATTTCAAATCCTAAAAGATGATACTGTGAAAGTGCTGTACTCAATATGCCAGCAAATTTGCAAAGTTCAGCAGTAGCCACAGGACTGGAAAAAGGTCCATTTTCATTCTAATCCCAAAGAAGGGCAATGTCAAAGAATGTTCAAACTACCACCCAATTGTATTCATTTCACATGCTAGCAAGGTAATGCTCAAAATCCTTCAAGGTAGACTTCAGCAGTACATGAACTAAGAACTTATAGAGGTATATGCTGGATTTAGGAAAGGCAGAGGAACCAGAGATCAAATTGTCAATATCTGTTGGATCATAGAAAAAGCAAGGGACTTCCGGAAAAAAAAATCTACTTCTGCTTCATTGACTATGCTAAAGTCTTTGACTGTTTGGATCACAACAAACTGTGGAAAATTCTTAAAGAGCTGGGAATACTAGACCACCTTACCTAACTCTTGAGAAGCCTGTGTGAAGGTCAAGAGGCAACAGTTAGAACCAGACATGGAAGAATGGACTGGTTCAAAATTGGGAAAGGAGTACATCAAGGCTGTTTATTTAATTTTGCCTTTTTGCATTTCTTTTTCTTGGGGATGGTTTTGATCACTCCTTAGGGGAAGGAGGCTTCCCCAAGGCCGTATATTGTCACCCTGCTTATTTAATTTATATGCAGAGTACATCATGCCAAATGCTGGGTTGCATGAAGCATAAGCTGGAATCATGATTGCCGGGAGAAATATCAGTAACCTCAGATATGCAGATGACACTGTCCTAATGACAGAAAGTGAAGAGAACCTAAAGAGCCTCTTGATGAGGTTGAAAGAGGAGACTGGAAAAACTGGCTTAAAACTCAACATTAAAAAAACTAAGATTATGACATCTAGTCTCATCATATCATGGCAAAAAAATGGTGAATAAATGGAAACAGTTACAGACTTTATTTTCTTGGGCTCCAAAATCTCTGTGGATGGTGATTGCAGACATGAAATTAAAAGATGCTTGTTTCTTGGAAGGAAATCTCTGACAAACCTAGACAGTGAATTAAAAAGCAGAGACATCACTTTACCGACAAAGGTCCATATAGTCAAAGCTGTGGTTTTTCCAGTAGTCATGTGTGGATGTGAGAGTTGGACTGTAAAGAAAACTGAGCACCAAAGAATTGATGCTTTTGAACTGTGGTGTTGGAGAAGACTCTTGAGAGTCCCTTGGACAGCAAGGAAATCAATTCACTCAATTCTAAAGGAAATCAACCCTTGATATTCATTGGGAGGACTGATACTCCAATGTATCAGCTGAAGCTCCAATACTCTGGCCACCTGATGCAAAAAGCCAACTCATTGGAAAAGACCCTGATTTTGAGAAAGACTGAGGTAAGGAGGAGAAGGGGATGACAGAGGATGAGGTGGTTGGATGGCACCATTGACTCAATGTACATTAGTTTGAGTAAACTCTGGGAGATAGTGAAGGACAGGGAAGTCTGGAGTGCTGCAGTCTATGGGGTCACAAAAGTCAGACATGACTGAGTGAATGAATAACAACAAACCAAAAGATGTTTACTATGAATAAGGTATTAAGATAGTTTAATTTCCAAAATAGAATACTGCAGAGAGACAAAGAGGGAATTATGAATTCATTTAAGGATAGGAAAGACAGTCCCAACTAAACTGGGTCACCATAATTTTAAATTATGAAACAATTTCTGAGCAGAATTTCTCCAATGATTCATAAAATAATGGAAGGATGCTGGCTGGGCCAACTAAATCCATCTAGAATAGATATGGACTTCCCTGGTAGCTCAGCTGGTAAAGAATCTGCCTGCAATGCAAGAGACTCCAGTTCATTTCCTGGGTTGGGAAGATCCCCTGGAGGAGGGCATGCAACCCACTCCAATATTCTTGCCTGGAGAATCCCCTTGGACAGTGGAGGCTGGTGGGCTACAGTTCATGGGGTCGCAAAGCATTGGACATGGTTGAACAACTAAGCACAGCACAGGATATATATTTGGGAACCATGGGCAACAAATCCACTTGGTACATTAGTCATGATGGATTTCATTAGCAATTATTTGAGATGTGAGATAATAAGCTTGAGTGATGCAAACAATGAAAATACACATGAGAGGGCCAAAGACAGAGAGCACAGTGAGAAGTTCTAAAATATCTATTCTTAACGACCTAGAGAAAAGATGGGGACAGAAGCAATAATTGAAGAGAAAATAGCTGAGAATTTTTTGAAACTGTTGAAAGATACCTATCCACATATTCAAGAAGTTTATTTCAAAACAGTCTACAAAAAAAAAAAGAAAGAAAGAAAGAAAAGAAAAAGAAAAGAAATCTTCACCTAGATACATTATAGGGAAGCTACAGAGAACCAAAGACACAGAGAAAAATATTAAGAGCAGCCAGAGAGAGAAAAAGAGAAGATTACTTTTAATTAGCTGTCAAGAAAAGTGAGAAGAAAGTGGAATAATATTTTCATTATATTTCTTGGACAAAAGCCCATAGAATTTTATACCCAGCTAAAACATCTTTCAAGAAAGGTGAAGCAAAGGCATTTCCATAAAACAATACATTTAAATTATGAGTTTATCCCCAGCAGAACTTTACTAAAGATTGTTCATTCAGAACTAAGTAAATGTGCTCATGGGCTTTTCCATTGTATTCACTTTCCAATACCAGATGCACTCCCTTGTTATGGCTTTCCTACTAGACCAATTCTTAGGACTTTCTGAAGTAGAAAATAAAAGCACTGCTACCAAATGCTTTCAGAAGGTTGAGGGAAAGTCATTTCAAGGCCAGAGTATTTGCTGCCATTATAAAGACTATGACTGTCTTTATTTTGAAATATGTGATAGAAACCAGAGAGAGAAAAATATGACTTTAAGGAAAAACACTCCAGAATCATTTCAAGACTTTTCTACTGTTTAAAATGGAAATCTAAAAGGAACTCTTAATTCAATGACAAAACAAACAACCCAATAAAAAATGGACAAAGGATTTGAATAGACACTCCACAAAAGAATATATAGAGATGAGAAAAATGCACATGATAAGATACTCTACATGTTTAGTCATTATGCAAAAGCAAATTAAAACTACAATGATCTGTAACAAAACACCTACCATATTATCCAGCAATCCAACTGTTAGGGATTTCTTAATACTGGATAAACCTGTTCACACATATATCTATATGCAAATGTTTATAGCAGTTTTATTCACAATCTCCCAAACAAGCAAACACCAAAATGTCCTTCAACTAGTCAGAGGATAAACTGTGATACAGCCATATAATGGAATACTACTCAGCAATACAAAGGAATGAACTACTAATATACACAATATGGATAAATCTTACAGGCATTTGGCTAAGGGAAAAAAGTCAGTCTCAAAGGCTACCTGATGTGTAATTCCATTTTTTTGTTCCCCCAGAAGAAGTAAAACTATAGGGACAGAAAACAAATCAGTCAATTCTGGAGGGTGGTCGAGGGATAAAGTTTCATTACCAAAGGGCATATAACATAACTGTAGTGATGTTTCAAAATGTGCAAAACTGAACATGAAAAAGAGTGAGCACTCCTATATGTATTATAATTTATATCTTAAAAAAAGAAAAAATGCAGGCATCTTCAGGGTACAGTCTCTCTGACACATAAATAAATACTGTTCATCTCTTTCTTTCACTCTCTCTCACCCACCCACCACCACCACCAGCACAGTTCCCCAAAACAAAAACACTGATCCTTGTTCTGTCAAGTTTCCAGAATTACTTCCACTAGCCTTCTATCTCCTTTTAGCAAATGACTTTCCCACCTACTGTACCAAGAAAAATTGGACTAGATGAATACATCTGACCTTTCTCTCCTCTACCTCAAGGTGGTTTTTCTTATTTTTATTTATTTATTTTATTCCTTAACAATTTTTTTGGCTGTGCCACACAGCATTTGGGATCACAGTTTCCCAACTAGTGATCAAACTTGCTCCTCCTGCATTGGAAGCACAGAGTCTTAACTGCGGACCACTGCAGAAGTCTTGAAAATAATTATGAAAAAATAAAATAATCTCAGGAAAAAAGTATAATAACTTGGTGGTATTACCAGACACTAGTATCCCTTGACATTTTAAGATCATGTGAGGACTAATTAACCATTTAAGACTAAATGGAAGAAGCCAATTTGAAATTATTACATACTGTATGGTTCTAACTATATGACATTCTGGAAAAGGCAAAATTACGGAGACAGTAAAAGGATCAATTGTTGCCAGGGGCTTGGGAGGAGAGAGGGGTGAATTGGTGTAGCACGGAGATTTGGGGGGCAGAGGAACTATTATTCTGTATGATACCATAATAGTAGATATATTTCATTATACATTTGTCAAACCCATAAAATGTACAATGCTGAAAGTGAACCCTAATGTAAACTATGGGCTTTAGTTAATAATGATGCATCAAAGTTCAATTATTGACTCATCAATTATGACAAATGTACCACTAAAATGGAAAATGTTAAAAACTGGGAAAATTAGGAGAAAGGGTGAGGAAGTGTATAAGACTCTGTACTTTTTGCTCATTTTTTTGTTTCCTGTAAACCTAAAACAGTTTTATTTATTTATTTATTTTTGGTTGCACTGGGTCTTATTTGTGGCATGCAGGATCTCTCATTGTAGTGTGCTGGTTCCAGAGTGCGAGAGCTCAGTTGCCCCTCAGCATGTGGGGGTGTTAGTTTCCCGACCAGGAATTGAACCTTTGTCACCTGCATGGGAAGGTGGATTCTTAACCCAAGGACCATCAGGGAAGTCCCTAAACTATTTTAGAAACCTACTAATTTTTAAAAAATTGATGCAGAAGAGTTGAACTTTAGTTGTGAAGTTTTAGGAGTAATCAATTTTACTTCACTTGAAATTTATTCAAGCGAACAAATTTCACTTGAATACACATAAAAAAAAGACAAACATTAAAAAAGATACACATTACACATTAAAATGGCAATAGTAGTGATAGTTCAATGATCACACATTAAAAAAAACAAGATACACATTAAAAAATGTGTAAGATACATTTTACACATTAAAAGATACACATTAAAAAAATACAAACTTCTGAATCAGGACATATCTTAAGATAAATGATATTTTAGATTTGATGAAATATGGTTTGATAAGACATATATGTCTAAATATGTCTAAAGGTATTCTTTCGTTACGTTTAATAAAATAAAATCTAAGATTAGAACATACTGTTTCATAGTTTAATTGGTGCTGTTTTTCTTTTCAAGTGGGGCTTGCAGCCGATGGTGTCTCAGATTAGATGAAATATAGTATAGATGTACACTATAAAAACTGGATAAATAATTCATACTTAATTTATCTATTGTTGACTCTGGTGGAGGGATTAAGAGGGGATTATAATTTGAATTATAATATTTTATTTCTTATATTTAAAAATGCTAAAGCAACTGACAAAATATTTATGATGATTAAATCTCAGAAGTAGAAGCATGCTGTTATGTCTTTTCTGTCTATTTTTCATATTTAGACAACAAAAATACCTGAAAAACTAAGTTGAAGGACAACAAAAAGCTCAGAAACTTATTTTATTTACTCTGAAGTATTGGACAATTGGGGATAGTAGAGCTTGAAGGAAAAAGTTGGGCATGCATACACAAATATTGCATGATTTTTCTTAGATATCTGCTGCTGCTGCTAAGATCCTTCAGTCGTGTGTGACTCTTTGTGACCCCATGGACTGAAGCCTTCTCAGCTCCTCTCTCCATGGGGATTCTCCAGCAAAAATACTGGAGTGAGCTGCCATGCCCACCTCCAGGGGAAATTCCTGACTCAGGGATTGAACCCACGTCTCCTGCCTGCATCTCTTGCATTGGCAGGTGGGTTCTTTGCCACTAGTGCCCCCTGGGAAGCCCATATCAGATATATAACAATAGTTAGATTCATAGAAACAGCAGAAGAGTGATTACCAGGGTTGAGGCCAGAGTAGGAAGGTGGGATGGGGGGAAGGGAAGTTTTTACTGAACAGTTTGGGATGATAAAAAAGTTCTGGAAATATGTAGTGATGCGGCTGTACAACATACGTATTAATACTTAATGCCACTGAATTGTACACTTAATGTGGTAAATTTTATGTTATATGTATTTTCACACCCCAAACCCTCCCCCCTGAACCCTCCTCCCCACACACAATAGGTGGGTAGGGGAAATCAAGACTTTTATTTTATGCATGTTGAGTTTGAGATGCTCAAGGGTAGTTAGACAAAATTCCAGGCACAGGGGAAGTGATCATAGGCTATAGATGCAGATTTAACAGTCAGCATGTTAGAGCCCTGGGCTAGAGGAAGTGTAGGGAAGGGAAGTAGTCAGTTCCAAGACTAGAGCCCTTCATTATTCAGGAGGCACCTCCGGTGAGGTAGGTGGAGAACCAGAAGAGGGTGGGACCTAAGAAATCTAGAGTCAAAAATCTTCTCAGCAGGATGCTGGGAATGAGGGAGTGGTTGGGGATTCAGCAGAGTGTGAAGGAAGGAAGGCAGACCGAAGTGGATTGAGAAGGGAGGAAGTAGAGATGGGAACTATCCATAATACTTTGAAGGAGGTATTTTAAAAATATATTTATATTTACTTCTTTGACTGATTCAAGTCTTAGTGGCAACACATGGAATCTTTGATCTTTATTGCATCCTGAAGGATCTTTAGCGGCCTCATGGGTGATCTAGTTTCCTGACCAGGGACCAGATCTAGGCCTTCTGCATTGGGAGCTCAGAGTCTTAGCCACTGGACAACCAAGAGAAATCCCTTGAAGAAACTTTGCTTTCAATATTAGGTGAGGAATAGGATGGTATCCAGAGGCAGATGTGGAGGTCTAGGGAAATTCTTCACCTCTCTTTTTTTTTTTTAAAGATGAGAAATGCTGGAAGATGTTTGTATGCTTGTGGTAATGATCCAGTATTTTCATAAGAGAGAAAGTAAGGGAAGAAACAGGGGAAGAGGGATAACGAAAAGAGGAGGGACTTCAGTGACGTGAATGGTTTTTGATGGACACACATTCTCCTCTGTCTCTGAGCAGGGTGGGCAGAGAGAGTGGGCCCTGAGGAAGTGGGTCTGATGATTTGGTGGTGGGAAGAGGATGGCATCTGTTTCCTCAATAAAGAGTGAAGCCATGGAGAAGATGGTGTCTGTTTCCTCACTAGCTGGGCTGGACACATGAAGAGATTTGAAGACAGAGAAGACGTGAGCCGGTCATGGCAGAGAGTAGCAGCGGCAACACCTACAGGAAGTGCAGTGTGCCCAGCAGGCAACACAGAGAGCCCTGTATCCCAGTATGTAAAGAGACCAGTGCTTAGATTGAGTGACTCTCCCTGAAGCACTAGTTTTCCAAGTTTTCTGGGGTGTGTGCAGAGAGTGCTAGCAGGTGCAGCTAACTCAATCAGTTATTCTTAAAGTGTACCTTATCAATTAGCAGAATGAGACTCTCCTGGGAATTTGTTGAAAATGCAAACAGTTAGGTACTACCCCAAACCTATTGAATCAGAAACTCTGGGGTTCAGCCTAGCCATTTCTGTTTTGTACAGGCTTTCCAGTTTATCTGGAAAGTTTGAGAGGCTCTGAACTAGAGTTGGGGCTTCCCAGGTGACACCAGTGGTAAGGAACCTGCCTGCCAATGCAGGAGACTTAAGAGATGTAAGTTCAATCCCTGGTTCAGGAAGATTCCCTGGAGCAGGGCATGGCAATCTACTCCAGTATTCTTACCTGGAGAATCCCATGCACAGAGGACCCTGGCAGGCTACGGTCCATAGGGTCGCAAAGAGTAGGACACGACTGAAGCTACTTAGCAGCAGCAGCAGCAGCAGCAGTGAACTAGAGTTGAGGGCACGAGGGATGATCTGCAACTTGCAGGTGAGAACTACCATCCTCTGGGGCAGAAGTTCCTAGTGGTGTGAGCTCTAGAGTGCATGTCTTTGTGCTCAGTCGTGTCCAACTCTTTGGGACCCTATGTACTATAGCCCGCCAGGTTCGTCTGTCCATGGGATTCTCCAGGCAAGAAGATTGAAGTGGATTGCCATGCCTCTTCTAGGGGAAATTCCCATCCCAGGGGTGGAACCTGCATCTCCTCTGTTGCCTGCATTGAAGTCAGATTCTTTACCCACTGAGTCACCTGGGAAGCCCAAGTGTCTTCTCTCTTAACTAGTGATAGATCTATAAGCACACCTTGGAAATTGCCAAGAACAGAATGCTATGTAAAGTTAAGAGCTTTGCTCTTTATGATGAAACATTATTTCACAACGCACACATATCCTTCAAATACACTTTTTACTTTTCTGACTGAATTTGAATGAGTGTTTATATCTTGATCTTTGTTCCTGCCGTGGTATTTTGAAAGGACCGCAGACTCTCCTTTCTCTCCCCAGGTCGTGTCTTCCAGGGTTGTCACAGGGACGTTCTTGAAGCCTGCTCCATCTTTCCTTATGACTCAAATCCAGCTTTCAAGTCTGTGGAGAAACAACGATGAACTGGCCATTTTCCTTTGTGTGAGGACTTTTCCTCCTCCACTGAAATATAAAGACAAGGATGAGTCAGCCTCTGCCAACCTCCAGAACCTCCCAGTCTTTCCAGTGACTCAGAGGATGGTCTGTTTAATGGGTAAATGCTCCTCCCAGGAAGTTGGCAGCTCAAGCCTCCCCCAATCTGAGTCACCAGCCTTGAATGCTCCTATTAAGACACAATTACCACTGAGACCCAGGGCTGATGCTGCTTGGTTGCTTCAGTCATGTCCAACTCTGTGTGACCCCATGTACTGTAGCCCACTGGGCTCCTCTGTCTATGGGGATTCTCCAGGCAAGAATACTGGAATGGGTTGCCATGCCCTCTTCCAGGGGATCTTCCCAACCCAGGGATCAACGAAGTCTCCCACATTGCAGGCTGATTCTTTTTAAAAAAATTAATTTATTTATTTTAATTGGAGGATAATTACTTTACAATATTGTGGTGGTTTTTGCCATACATCAACATGAATCAGCCACGGGTACCCATGTGCCCGCCCCCCCATCGTGAACTCACCTCCCACCTCCCTCTCCTCCCCATCCCTCTGGGTTTTCCCAGAGCACTGACTTTGAGTGCCCTGCCTCATGTAGGCAGATTCTTCCCCGTCTCACTAGAGGTGCTCCTATTAAGACACAATTACCACTGAGACCCAGGGAGGCAAGCCAAGAAAGGTCAAGGATAAGTGCAAAAGGATAGAGGATGAGAGATGAAAGGCTAAGATGTAGGAGGCTAAATCTGTTCCGCATTTGCTGGTGACCCTGGATGGACCAACGAAAGGTACACTGTCCGTATACTGAGTATCCTACAATATTAATAGACTCAGTAGAGGGCCCCAAATAAGAGAAGATGAATCTTCCAGGAGTTTATCTGGCTGGAGACAGACACACTTTGGACCTTTTCTGTACAAAAGGAGGGGGAGCCCTGGAGATGGCTTATCTTTCAGAATTTCTAGGACAAGCTATAGCCTGAGCAGGGCTTGCAGGAGGATAGGGAGGCCTGCATGGAAGGAGGTACAGGAGGTATGATGTGGGGAGGCAGGCCTGAGGCAAGGGAGCTTGGCAAGTAGGGGCATCTTTGGGAGCACAGAGCATCTGGTGAAAACACAGTAGCCCAAGACCTTTGTTTTGGTATTGCCTACAATGCTGGCCCTGGTTTTCTTCTCTCTGTCTTCTTCGCTGCTTTCCTGTCCATCTTTGTTTTTCTCTATCCATTTCTTCCCTCTTTCCTATAATACAAACAGTTGTGAGGGGTCCCCTCCCAATGGGTTGTGTTTTCTTTCTTGTTCAGATGGTGACTGGTATTTGCTTACCAAGGCAGCAATACACCCATCCTGTTTAGTTATTGACACTGTGGGTTGTGGTCAGCAAGGCTGTCTGCCAGTGAGGGTGGTGTGGGTGGGGGCCAGGATGCTGACACACACAGGTAGACACACACACTCAGCCATGACCAGGTCAGCCTGCTCCACCAGAGTTGCGAGGTCCTGGGCTGTCCCACTCTGATGTCTGGGATCTTGTGAGACAGTCAGCTGCTCTGAGCTTGGTAAGGACTCAGAGCTCAGAAAAGATATCCTGACAAGTTGAGTGCATAGTACACAGCTCCTTGGAGGATAGTGGAGGTCTCAGGAGCCAGAAGGGCAGCACTCAAACAAGATAATGTAGAAGGCATCTTGCTCAGAGATCCCACTTCTGCCTGAGGAGGGCATTAAGACCAGAGACAGCAAAGAGCTTGGAGAATGGATCACCCTAAAGCACATCCCTTCTATGCTCTGCCTTTCTTGACTAGTTCATGTGGTCTGAGATACACATTTTTGTTTTTCTTGGTTTCCCCAAATCCTATGCCATGGCTAATATACAGGGGTAGGCTGGGGATTGACAAGGTCTTCAGGTGTTGGTGGTATGCATGGGGAAAGGGCGGGAGTAAGGCTAGACACATAGGGGATAAATGTTTTGTTGAGGCATGGAGGAATCCAGGCCAAAAAGATGGTACTCTGTTTTCAAGGTGCTTGCCCAGGAACTGACTTGTAAGCTATGAATATGAGAGCCCAAGTGGACAAAGACTGTCAAACAAAAAAAGCCAAGGAACAAATAAAACATACGTAAACTGAGAGTCTAGGTGGGTGCCTTTTGATACTTTGAGGGGGTTCTCAGAACTCCTGAAGTCACCTGGAGCTTGCCAGGGTCCGTGTCCAGGCCTGATTGCATACTGACTATGATGGTGAAGAACCAGACAGACGTGGGTTCAGGGGTCCAACTCCAACATTCACTACTGTGTGACTGGGGCCCATGCTTCCACTAAGAAATGACTCATTGTCTGAAACTGAGATTGAACTGGGAGTCTTGCTTGATCTGGCAATACTTCCAAACCCTTCAAAAGTCAGCCTCTACCTCCAACCTGAGACAGACCCTGAATTATTTTGAAGTCTGGGATTTCATGGAAAAAACTCACATAAATGTAAGTTAATCTCCATGTTTCTATCCTTGTTTTGGTATAAAACATGTATGAAACTATATGGGTTAGAAAGCAAACATATTCCACCTGGTTGTGGACTAGTTAAGGCCTTGTTTCCTCCTGCATTGGCAGGCAGATTCTTTACCACCTGAGCCACCTGGGAAGCAAGGCCTTGTCATCTCAATGGCCAATTTTTCAGGTGGACAGAAGGAGGCCCTGGGCTGCATGTGGGGCCCTGGAATTCTTTGCACCAGGCACCAGTGAACTAGGAAAAGAAGAGCAGGAGAGTAGGACTTTCACAAGGTCACATTAATTCAGTTTTAAGGACTTCATTTTTGTGTTCCTATTTTACCTTTTTGATAAATGGTTAATTGTCTCTTCTTTCACAAAATGGGAATTAGTTTAGTTGAAAAATATTATATTCTCTTACTTGGTAAAATAAAGGATAGTCAGGCAAGCAGAGAGCCTCCAGAAAACAGGGAGGAGGCAAGGGGGCACAACCCCCCTGGAAACAGCAGAGGGTGCTTTCAGAGCAGTGGCTATACACTGGAATAGCCAGGATGCCCAAGAGGCATCCCAGACCTCCTGCATCAAAACCTTTAGGGGTGGAACCCAGGGGAGGTTAATTTTTTTAAAGCTTCTTAGGTTATTGTGCAGCTAAGATTGTGCAACCAAGGTTGATACCCTTGCTTTGGAGCTTTGCTACTTAAAGTCTGGCCTGAAGATCAGAGGCATCAGTTTCACCTGGTAGATGGTTAGAAACGCAAAATCTCAGGCGCCATCCCAGACCTGCTAAATCAGAATATGCACTTAACAAAGTTCTGGGTGCTTTGTATGCAGTCTGAGAGGACCCGCTTTAGTGGATTTGTCAGGAGCCTAGTCTTGATGGGGTGGTCTTGGAAGCAGCTGGCCTCCTTCAATGGAAACCTGAAAGCCACAGGTGCTGGTCCCTCCACCAGCCTGCTCAGTATCTCCCGTTCTTGGGCATACAAAGTTGAAGACTTAAGTGATGGAACTTATGTTTGTCTGGGTCTGTTAGTGTCTTGTCATTAATGCATCACTATTCCATCAGAATAACCATACAGTGACCAAGGATGTTGGCTGAAGATCAGGGACTCCTGTCCTGGAGGAGAAACCTAAGGATTCCAAGTCAGGTTGTGTGGAGAGGACAAGCGAAGTGTACAGTTTGGTTTTGACTTCAGATGCAGTGTTCATTTACTGCATGCTTGGTGCTGAGCCAAGTAATCTCTTATTTTCTAACTCTTTCTTTAATCAGGTGGAATGGACATCACTTGGGCTTCCCAGGAGGCACAGTGGTATCTGCCAATGCAAGAGATACAGGTTTGATCCCTGGGTCGGGAAGATACCCTGGAGTAGGAAACCCACTACAGTATTCTTGCCTGGAAAATTCCTGGACAGAGGAGCCTGGTGGGCTATAATCCATGGGTTCACAAAGAATAGGACACAACTGAGCACTTACAAAAGGCTAGGGGGAATGAGGATACTCTATTTGTCCTTCGGTATCAGCAGCTATTGCCACAATAGTGCTGTGTAACAACCATGAAACCTCAGTGGCATATAACAACTAATATTTATTTCTCATGTGTATGTGGGTTGACTGAGATTACTTTGCTGATCTCATGTATCTACAAGTTGGCTGGGTGCTGGGGGATCTAAACTTGCATCAGACAGGCACTTCAAGATGATGGCCCTAGTGAGCTGGGCTTTAAGTGCTGCGTGGAGCTCTGGTCTTCTTCTCTTGTCTTCACTCTGCGGCCCAGGCTGAAGGGCAGTAATTATCTAGGGGAGAATTTCTAGTGGAGATGGTTAAAGCATAAGAAGAAACATGCAGAAACTCTTAAGACTGAAGCTCAAAACTGACACACTACCATTTCTACCTGATTTCAGTGACCAGAGAAAGTCATATGGTCAAGCCCAATATCAGTGGGTGGGAAAATATACTCCACCTCCCTGAGTCCATGGCAATATTATGGGTACACAGTACTACATAGGGAAGTGAAGAATTATGGCGCATACATCAACTCAATGCATCCTCTAACCAGAAACTATACTTCCTTGGGAATATGTGATCCAACCCTTCTAGAACTTTATAAACTCTCCCATGGGAGAGATTACTGGCTGTTCACCAAAAATCACTTTCCTACCCTTCCTGGTCTCCTAGCTAGAACACATTTCCCAACCTTCTTTGTAGTTAGGTGACTATGTGACTCATTTTGATCAATGGTATATGAGTTGGAGTAGTGCCATTTGTCAAGCTAAGGCTTTCCTAAGCTGCAGGCTTTGTGCAGATAACTATAAGACTCTAATAGTCACTGAAGGTGCAAAATAGAATGAGCCTAGATCCTTGAATCACTGTGTGGATGAAGACCATTATGAAACGGGAACACTTCTTTATCATGTGGGTAAGATATACATTTCTATTATGTTTGAACCACTGTATTCTTGGGTCTCTTTGTTATAGGAGGCAGTATTATTGTTACTAATACACTTATTTATTTTTTATTAATACACTTCTTAAAGTCCTTTCTTTGAGGGCTCTGTTCTTTTTTAAAAACTATGTATTTTGTATTGGGGTATAACTGATTAACAAACAATGTTGTGATAGTTTCAGGTGAACAGCAAAAGGACTTGGTCATTACATACATGTATCCATTCTCCCCCAAACTTCCCTCCCATCCAGGCTGCCACATAACATTGAGCAGAGCTCCATGTAGGTCCTTGTTGGTTATCTGTTTTAAATATAGCAGTGTGTACATGTCCATCCCAAACTTCCTAACTATCCCTTCCCCCGCATCCTTCCCCCACCCCACCACCAGCACCCAAAACTTCATTTTCAGTCTGTGAGTCTCTTTCTGTTTTGTAAGTAAGTTCATTTGTATAATTTCTTTATAGATTCCACTATAAGGGATGATAAATGGAGTATTTCCTGCTATGTCAGTAAATAAGTATGTCACAGTCATCAGTTATTCCAGCCCTTCAATGTGAGTTCCTAAGGGCACTCAGGAAGGAGAAGAATACCTGTGATTTAGCAGCCATCAGGCTGCAGTCACTCCCTGCCATGGCCCTTAAGAACTCAGGATGTGAAAAACACAGGATACTGGCCCCAGATAATTGAGATATATATGAAAGGAATGATTTCTGTGAGCGCAAACACTTGCATCTCCCCATACACAGAAAATCACTAAATTCCTTAACTTGGGATATCTAGTTTCCTTTAAGTAACAATAATCTTTTGATGTTCAGGCTACCTGGCCTTTGTTGCAAAACTTCTGTATTACTTGGCTCCTCCCCTCACCTCCTTGGAGCACTTCTCTCAGGTTTACTTGAGATGCTATCTCCTGGGCTTAAGTCCTAAAAATTCCCACTTAATAAAACATAATTCTCAACTTCTAGGTTGTGACTATTTTTTAAGTCAACAGGGATGTCATATAATATTTCTCTTCCTCTGTCTGACTTACTTTGCTCAGTACAACTACCTCCAGATCCACCTACATTGCTACAAATGGCATTATTTCATTCTTTTTAATGGCTTAGTGATATTCCATTGTATATAGGTACCCTATCTTCCTTATCTATTCCTCTGTTAGTGGATATTTAAGTTGCTTCCATGTCTTGGCTATTGTAAACAGTGCTACAATGAACATTGGGGTGCATGTATTCCTTTGGATCATGTTTTTCTCCAGATATATGAAGGACTCTGTTCTCATAAAACAAAGAGATCTGACTCCCTGAGATGATGGGTGTGGAAGTGCTTAGTAAACTGTGTAGTTCTCCACACAAATGAAGTCTTACTATGATTAATGCTTTACTAATGTTTCAACTCAAAATGTAGTCTAAGTCAGCTGTATTGTTGTGGTAGAGACTGATGCCAATAATTATGGCCATCTAGAAGGCTTCCCTGGTGGCTCAGATGGTAAAGAATCTGCCTGCTATGTGAGAGACTTGGGTTTGATCCCTGAGTCAGAAAAATTCTCTGGAGAAGGGAATGGCTATCCACTCCAGTATTCTTGCCTGGAGAATTCCATGGATAGAGGAGCCAGTGTCCATAAGGTTGCAAAGAGTTGGACATGACTGACTGAATAACACACATACACACACAGAAATCCTGATAGTTTAGACATTAGTTTTTACATAGTTTGTTCTTTTAAATTTTCACCCCCATCCTGAGAGACAGTCTTTTATCACTACTCCCATTTAAAGGATGGCAGACGGGAATCTGGAAAACCTGCTCAAGATCTCAGAGGGTCAGGTGCCTGAGCCTGACCTTTTCCTCTTATAGTTCTGGGAGAAAACAATGAGGGAGTGTTTTAACTTCAGGTCACACTGCACCAATCAGATTCCAAAGTCTCCCTTGGGGGAAGAGAAAAAAAGGTTATACCCAAGGCTGATGCTGGTGGTTAGATTTGTAAGGAGCATTTAAAGTTCCAGGCTCCAGTTAAAACTGCCTACCCAAAGAATCTGTTCTTGAAGATAAGAGAGAGGTATTTCTTGGAGCTTCTGCTTTGTGGTAGATATCTGCAAAGATGGTTACTAAGGACTCCTGTTCCTGTATTGCACATTTGTTATGGGTTGGATTATATCCCTCCTAATAGATATCTTGGATATGTTGGAGTCCTAATCCCCAGGACCTCAGAATGTGACCTTATTTGGAGGCAGTGTCTTTATAGATGTAATCGAGTTAAAATGAAGCCATCAGGGAAGGCCCTAGTCAACTGGTGTCTTTATAAGGGGGAATTTGGGCACAGAGATAGGCATAGGCACAGTGAGAGAATGCGTGTGAAGATAAAGGGATGAAAGCAGCAATTGCCAGAAAATAGTCAGAAGCCAGGAGAGAGGAATGAAACATATTCTCTCTATCTGATAAAAGGAATCAACCCCCTGACACCTTGATCTCAGACTTTTAACCTCTAGAATTATGAAACAATACATTGATTAAGCTAGCCAGTTTGTGTAACTTTGTTGCAACAGCCCTAGCAAACTAATATACCATCGTAATCCTCCCGTCAAGAGGTAGAGTAAACTTATTCTGCCCTTGAATCTGAGCTGGCTTTGTGACCTTCTGTAGCCAATACAATGTGACAGAAATAATGAATTGGCTGTTCTGGGCCTAGCTTTTGTGTTTTTTATCAGCTTTTCCCTGTAGTTGATATATAATCTTATAGCTTTGTGGTCAGAAAAGATGCTTGAAATGAGTTCAATTTTTAAAAATTTGCCAGGGCTTGACTTATGGCCCAAGAGGTGATCTATCTTGGAGAATGTTCAATGCGCACTTGAGGAAAAAAAGAGAAATCTATTGTTCTGGGGTGAAATACCTGAAATAAATTAGGTCCAACTGGTCCAATATATCATTTAGAGATTGTGTTTCCCTACTTATTTTCTGTCTGGTTGATCTGTCCATTGGTGTGAATATAGGATTGAAGTCCCCTACTATTACTGTGTTACTGTTGATTTCCCCTTTGATAGCTGTTAGCATTTGCCTTGCATATTGTGGTGCTTTTATGTTGAGTGCATATATATTAATAATTGTTATATCTTCTTCTTGAATTGATCCCTTGATCATTATGTAGTGTCCTTCATTGTTTCTTGTTAATAGTCTTTAAGTCTATTTTATCTGATGTGAGAATTGCTACTTCCACTTTTCTTCTGAGTTCTATTTGCATGGAATGTCTTTTTCCAGCCCCTCACTTTCAGTCTGCACATATCCCTAGGTCTGAGGTGGTTCTCTTGTAGACAGAATATATGTTTTTGCATCCATTCAGCCAATCTGGGTCTTTTGGTTGGAGCATTTAGCCCATTTACATTTAAAGTAATTTGATTATTGATATGTATGATCCTGCTACCATTTACTTTACATTTTGGGTTTGTTTTGTATGCCTTTTCTTTTTGTGTTTCCTATCTAAGGTGTCCCTTTAGTGTTTGTGTAGATGTGGTTTGGTGGGACTGAATCCTCTTAACTTTTGCTTGTCTGTGAAGCTTTTGATTTCCCCTTTGAATCTGAATAAGATCCTTGCTGAATAGAGTAATCTTTGTTGTAGGCTTTTCCCTTTCAATCTCTTTAACTATATTCTCCCATTCCCTTCTGACTTGCAGAGTTTTTGTTGAAAGATCAGCTGTTAGCCTTGTAGCTCTTAGGGATCTGCTTATATTGTGGCTTTTCCCTTGCTGCTTTTAATATTTGTTCTTTGTGCTTAATTTTTGTTAGTTTGATTAATACATGTCTTGGCAAGTTTCTCCTCAGGTTTATCCTGTATGGGACTCTCAGGGCTTTTTAGACTTGGGTGGCTATTTCCTTTCCTGTTTTAGAGAAGTTTTCAACTATAATCTCCTCAAATATTTTCTCATGCCCTTTCATTTGTTTTCTTTTTCTGGGATCCCCATGATTCAAATGTTGGAGCACTTAACATTGTCCCAGAGGTCTCTGAGATTGTTCCCATTACTTTTTATTTTTACTGTGTTCTGTTTCAGTTATTTCCACCATTCTATCTTCCCAGCTCAGTTATCTGTTCTTCTGCCACAGTCACTCTTTTGTTGGTTCCCTACAGTGTATTTTCAATCTCAGTTATTGTGTTGTTCATTGTTGATTATTTGTTCTTCTCTAAGTCCTTGTTAAACATTTCTTGTATCTTTTTGATTCGTGCCTCCCGTCTATTTATCTGTGTCTTCATTTTATTTTCAAGATTTTGGATCACCTTTACTATTATCACTCTGACTTCCTGTTCAGGTTGATTGCTTGATTCCTCTTCATTAATTCGATCTTGTAAGTTTTTATCATATTCCTTCACCCACTGCATTTTTCTCTGTCTTTTCATTTTGTTTAATTTACTGTGTTTTGGGTCTCATTTCTGTAAGCTGGAAGGTCACAGTTCCTCTTAATTATGGAGTCTGTCCCCCTGGGTGGGGTTGGGCCAGGGCTTTGTGATGGTTTCCTGGTTGGGAGGACTTGTGCCTGTACTCTGGTAGATGGGGCTGGGTCTTGTTTCTCTGGAGGGCAGTGCCCTGTCCAGCAGTGTCTTTTAGGGTGTCTATGGGTTTGGTATGGTTTTGGGTAGCCTGTCTGCCATAGGCAGGGTTGTGCGCCTGTTTTGCTGAAGGATTGGGGTGGGGCATCCAGCACTGGAGCTTGTTGTCTTTCGGGTATTGCTTGGCCTTAGTGTTGAGATGGAGGCCCTTGGGAGGGCTCTTGCCTATTAATCTTCCATGGGGCAAGAGTTCTCTGGTGGTCCAGATTCCTGGACTCGAGTTCCTTACAGTAGTATGAAGACTTCACAAGCCACACAGCACAGAAAACAAAAATCTCTAGACTAACGGTGAAAAAACTCTAAATAGCCAAGAACTCCTAAAGAGATTCACACACTTATATAGGGAAACAAAGGAGGAAGAAGAAGAAAAAGAAAAAAAGATGGGTAAGAAAAGGAGTCAGAAGACAGCAATCAAGATTATCAAACCCCTAATTGAAAATTAATAGTAAAAATTAGACTCTCAAAGATACAAAATTGGAAACAAAAGATCAAAAACAAAGATCAAAAGCATGGAAAAAAATTAGACTCAGAAATACGAAATCAAAAACAAAACATCAAAACCAAAAATAAAAAATATAGAATTTATTTTAAAAATAGTATTTTTTTAAAAAGGAAGAAGTAGGTCATAAAAAAATTAAGGGAGTAATAAAGAAACATATTAGGACAATATGAGAAAAAAGGGAATGGGGGAAATATATATGGAGCAGTAGTGAGAGTAATGACTAAATGATTCTTCCATTTTCCTGCTCCAGTTGATTTGCCTTCTCAGAAAGTCCTCCAATGTACCTAGGAAGGTCTCTGGATCTGTTGTGGGCAGTGTGGGATCAGTTCAGAATCAGATCTTCCCTTGCTCCAGCTTGTACTTGTTCTCAAAGTCTACAGTGGTCCCTGAAGTGCAGTCTTGGGCTAATTGCAGAAATTTAAACCATTGCACCTGCCACTTCCAGGGTGGTTTCCCCTTCTTTCCTTTGCTTACGCAGCCGTTGGTGTTCTGCTTTGGTTTTGGGCCTACCTCTACTTGTAAATTTCTCTCTAGTTTCTGTTCTCTGCCCAGAATGAGGTGGGTGAAGGTACCTGCTTATTAGGGCTAACTTGTTCAGTTGTGCTAGAACAGGGTAGAAGTGCAGCAGATGCTGCTAGGGTGTGTGGGGAGTGCTCGCCACAGTTGGTCCCTGCAGGATGTTGCCACAGTCTGAGGTGGGTCTTGTGTTTCCCTATGGGAGTTGGTCCTGGGTTGTGACACCCTTGGCAGAGCTGAACCTTGGGCTCCCAGGAGGACATGGGTAGCAACCCGAGGCAGCTCACAGCTTGGCGATAATTGTGATTTCTGGGGTTGGGACCATAGCGCCGCCCTGCCTTCCGCCTCTGGCATTCTCAGCAGCTTCTCTGCCTCTGGGGCTGTAGCCTGTAGCAGGCTCGCCCCCTTTAGGCATTAGCTAGTGCAGGGTCCCTTTGTTCCGTGAGCATGTGGAGTTAGAGCACTGCATTAAGGCCTTCCTGCAAGAACGATCTTCTGCTCCTCAGGTGGTTTTCCCTGGTCTGCCTCTGCAGTGTCACATTAGCCCCCTCAGAGTATTTTCATGGCAGTCAACCCTGGTCCTATTCCTATGGACCAACCCCTGAGGCCCGAGCCTCTGCACTCAGCCCCCACTCGCTGTGGGCAAATGCGAGCATGTAAGCTGCTTTGCAGCTGGGAAGTGCCATTTGGCATGGTCTCTGTGGTGAATTTTCTCTGTTTTGCCTTCAGAGCACCTGTCTCGCTGCACTCCCCTCTGAGGTTCCCAAATTCCCCTCTGACCCTGTCTGTGAGTGGGTAGGAAACTAGGAAAGTTGTGTGGAAAGTTTTCTTCCTTCACGACTCCCTCCCTGGGGGTTAGCTCTCTGTCCGGAACTTCTTTGTCTCCCTTTTTTTGTCTTTATCTTTTGCCCTACCTGATTCTGAGGAGATTGGTTTGTTTTTCTGGAAGTCTGGGGTCCTCTGGCAGTGTTCAGATGTTCTGTGGGAATTGTTCCACACGCAGATGATTTTTTTATATATTTGTGGGGGAGAAGGTGGTCTCCCCATCTTATCCCGCCACCATCTTGCAGGTCCTCCAGGGCCTAGGTCTTAAGATGCCTAGCACATTCCATTTTCACCCTCGGGGAAGCAAGCTGCCAGGTTGTTAGTATATTCTGTAGAGAGAAGCCACTTGGATTGTTTGATCTCCAGACAAGCTTTCAGTTGATGTCCCTGGTCAACACTGAATGCAACAGAAAAATTATCTAGCTGAGCCCAGTGAACCCAATGAACTCTAAGGAAGAAATCATTGTTGCTTTAAGCCACTAAGTTTTGGGTTGGTTTGTTACACAGTAATAGACAATTACACCAGGGGCTTCCCTGGTGGCTCAGATGGGTAAAGAATCCACCTGCAATGTGAGAGACCTTGGTTTGATCCCTGGGTTGGGAAGATTCCCTGGAGGAAGGCAGGGCAACCCATGCCAGTATTCTTGCTTGGAGAATTCCATGGACAGAGGAGCTTAGTGGGCTCAGTTTAGGCAGGGCCCAGCTTCCATGGAAGGCTTGACCCCTTGGACTGAGATTCTGTCACTACCAGGAAGCCCTGGAGATGCTCACAGGATTAAATAGAATGAAACTGTCAAAGACACTCCCTCCTCCCCGCCGCCAAAGTAGAGCAGTGAAAGATTACCAGGGAGCAGAATCTCAAGTAGAAATCTTTGGGGGTTTTTGTTTGTTTGCTTTGTTCCTTAAGGAAAAAATGACCCTCACACTTAGAGTTGCTTCAGGTTTTATTAAATTGAGGATGAGGCAGTGGGTACAAGTGAAAAATATTTTCTTACAGAGGCCACCTCCACTCAATGTCGTGTACTGTGAAGGGACAGGCTCCAGTGATTTGAATGATCCCCTTCCCACCCCACTTTCCTCTCCTTGCAGTTAAACGTTCGAGATTGATACCATGCAGGGTCCTGTAGGGCTTCTGGACACAAGGCCTTTCTGTATCCCCCATTTCTTTGATTATAGTAAATAATTTTCATGCAGCCTCCATGACCTTCCCTGAGTTCCAATGGGTAAATTCAAACAGTGATAATTGGGAAAGGGAGGAGGAGTGAGACCAGGGAGAAACAGTCAAGAGCAGCCTTGGGGCAAGTTCTTGTTTCCCCATCAAGGGATTGTTGTTGTTCGGTTACTAAGTTGTGCCCGATTCCTTGTGGCCCCATGGGTTTCAGCACGCCAGGCTCCTCTGTCCTCCACCATCTCCCAGGATTTGCTCAAACTCATGTCCATTGAGTTGGTGATGCTATCTAACCATCTCATCCTGGGCTGCCCCCATTTTGCTTTTGCCTTCGATCTTTCCCAGCATGAGGGTCTTTCCCAATGAGTCGGCCCTTCGCATCACGTGGCCAAAGTATTGGAGCTTCAGCTTCAGCATCAGTCCTTCCAATGAATATTCAGGGTTGACTTCCTTTAGGATTGATTTGTTTGATCTCCTTGCATTCTAAGGGACTGTCAAGAGTCTTCTCCAGCACCACTGTTGGAAAGCATCAATTCTTTGGTGCTCAGCCTTCTTTATGATCCAACTCTCACATCTGTACATGACTACCGGAAAAAACCATACCCTTGATTGTGTTGCATGGAAGAACCAATTCTGACTCCATGATGTATCTGTTTCTTTGACTTTAACCTTTGTTTTCATTGTTTTTGCTATTATAATCACATATAACGACCTGCCTTGGGGAACCTTGCCCCTCTGCCTGAAGAGATTAATACATCCCTGGGCTTCCTTTGTGGCTCAGCTGGTAAAGGATCCACCTGCAGTGCGGGAGACCTGGGTTCAATCCGTGGATTGGGAAGATCCCCTGGAAGAGGGAACGGCTCCCCATTCCAGTATTCTGGTCTGGAGAATTCCATGGACTATATAGTCCATGAGATTGCAAAGAGTTAGACACGACTGAGCAACTTTCACTTTCACTTTCCCTGAGGTTGGGGCTTCCCAGGTGGTGCTAGTGGCAAAGAATCCACCTGCCATTGCAGGAGACCAGGTTTGCTCCCTGGGTCAGGAAGATCCCCTGGAGGAGGGCATGGCAACCCACTCCAGCATTCTTGCCTGGAGAATCCCATGGACAGAGGAGCCTGGCAGGCTCTTGTAGCTCCATTGAGTTACAAAGAGTCGTACTCAAGAGAAGCAACTGAGCACAAGCACACACTCTCTGAGGTTGGTCATTCCAGGAGATATTTGCGAGGTAGTAGTCTTTACTTTAAGTAAGGCTTTCTTATCTCTCCTTACTATTCTTACTCTTCTTAATATTCTTTAGAACTCTGCATTCAGATGGGATAGCTTTCCTTTGCCCCTTTGCCTTTCACTTCTCTTTTTTTCTCAACTATTTGTATATACTGCATTTCTTTTTCTTGGGGGTGGTTTTGCTCACCGCCTCCTGTACAATGTTATGAACCTCTGTCCATAGTTCTTTGGAACTCTATCAGATCTAATTCCTTGAATCTGTTTGTCACTATCACTGTATAGTCACAAGGGATTTGATTTAGGTCATACCTGAATGGCCTAGTGGTTTTTCCCTACTTTTTTCAATTTAAGTCTGAATTTTTCAGTAAGGAGCTCATGATCTGAGCCACAGTCAGCTCCAGGTCTTATTTTTACTCACTGTATAGAGCTTCTCCATCGTCAGGGCTGCAAAGAATGTAATCAATCTGATTTCGGTATTGACCATCTGGTGATGTCCATGTGTAGAGTCATCTCTTGTGTTGTTGGAAAAGGGTGTTTGCCACGACCAGTATGTTCTCTAGGCAAAACCCTGTTAGCATTTGACCTACTTCATTTTGTACACCAAGGCCAAACTTGTCTGTTACTCCAGGTATATCTTGACTTCCTACTTTTGCATTCCAATCTCTTATGATGAAAGAGATTTTTTGGTGTTAGTTCTACAAGGTCTTGCAAGTCTTCATAGAACTGTTCAATTTCATCTTCTCTGGCATTAGTGGTGGGGGTATAGACTTGGCCTTTACTTCCTCTACTCCTCCCCCATTCTGTCCTATAAAAGAAGCTGGAATCCAGACCCTGAAAAGATGGTTATTTTGAGACATTTGTCAACCATTTTTTTCTGTCAACTGGCTTTCCGAATAAAGTCATATTCCTTGTCTCAATAGCTTGTTGCTGGGTTAACTGGCCTGTCATGCTGCAAACAGACCAAGTTTGGAATTGGAAACAAGTATATTGACTTCGTTGGCAAAGTGATATCTCTGCTTTTTAATTCACTGTCTAGGTTTGTCATAGCTTTCCTTCCAAGGAGCAAGGCATCTTTTAATTTCATGGCTGCAGTCACCATTTGCAGTGATTTTGGAGCCCAAGAAAATAAAATTTGTCATTGCTTCTACTTTTCCCCCTTCTATTTGCCA
The DNA here is from genome assembly GCF_023699985.2 of Odocoileus virginianus. Lineage (NCBI taxonomy): Eukaryota > Metazoa > Chordata > Mammalia > Artiodactyla > Cervidae > Odocoileus > Odocoileus virginianus. The sequence continues at coordinate 49,460,713 of NC_069682.1, forward strand.
TGAAGTGATGAGACCAGATGCCATGATCTTAGTTTTTTTTTTAATGTTGAGTTTTAAACCAGCTTTTTCAATGTCCTCTTTCACCTCATCAAGAAGCTCTTTAGTTATTCTTCATTTTCTGCCATTAGAGTGGTATCATCTGCATATTTGAGGTTGTTGATATTTCTCCTAGCAATCTTGATTCCATCTTGTGATTCATCCAGCTTGGCATTTTGCATGATGTACTCTGCATATAAGTTTCATAAGAAGAATGACAATATACAGCCTTATAGTACTTATTTCCCAGTTTTTGAACCAGTCAGTTGTTCCATGTCTGGTTCTTCTCAGGAGACAGGTAAGGTGGTCTGGAACCCCCATCTCTTTAAGTATTTTCCACAATTTGTTTTGACCCCCACACAGTCAAAGGCTTTAGTGGAGTCAATGAGTAGCAGTGCATGTTTTTCTGGAAATCCTTTGCTTTCTCCATGATCCAACAAAGGTTGACAGTTTGATCTCTGGTTCCTCTGCCTCTTTGAAATCTAGCTTGTACATCTCGCTTCATGTATTGTTGAAGCCTAGCTTGAAGGCTTTTGAGCATAATCTTGCTCGTGTGTGAAATGAGCACAACTGCCTGGTAATTTGAACATTCTTTGGCATTGATCTTCTTTGGAATTGGAGTGAAAACCAATCTTTTCCAGTCCTGTGGCCACTGCTGAGCTTTCCAAATTTGCTGGCATATTGAGTGCAGCACTTTAGCACCAGCATCTTTTAGGATTTTAAATAGCTCAGCTAGAATTCTGTCATCTCCACTAGCTTTTTTCATGGTAATGTTTCTTAAGGCCCACTTCCCTTCACACTCCAGGATGTCTGACTCTAGGTGAGTAACCATACTGTCATGGTTATCTGGGTCATTAAGATCTTTCTCATATAGTTCTTCTGTTTTTGCCACCTCTTCTGTTTCTGTCCTTATCGTGTCCATCCTTGCATGGAATGTTTCCTAGATATCTCCAGTTTTCTTTAAGAGTTTTCTTGAAAGACTCTTGAAGAGTCTTTCCCAGTCCATAGTTTTCATCTATTTCTTTTCATTTAAGAAGACCCATTTATCTCTCCTTCCTATTCAAGGGATACACACAACAATATCTTTGAGATATTTCACAGATACTGAAACCTGCTCCAGGTGGGGGAAGTTAATGATTAATGATGGTATGCTGCCCATAAGCATGTAGACCCCAGACCAGTTGGACCTGAAGGTTAATGATGCTGACTCCTACTTACCTCACTACCAGCCCAGCAGAAGAATGTCCAGGAGCTGATCATGCCCTCTTTAAACAATTAATATAGAACTTCTCACTATCTTCCCCAAATTGGGACACATAGTTTTGAGGGCACGAGCTAGCTGTGGCCTGCTTTGCCGGCAAAGCACTAAAGCTATCCTTTCCTATTTCACCCAAGACTGTCTCTGAGATTTGATTGGCACTAGTGTACAGAGATGCTGAGATTTCCGCACCAGTATTGATGTGAGGTGGCATGGGAGGGGGTGGTGATGGCTGGGTGCGCAGTGGTGTTGCAGACAATCTGAGGCTAGAGGTAGCCTCTTAGGGAACCACCCCGGCCCCCGCCCCCAACTGAGATCCAGTGGCTCTGCCAAAGTGAAGGCAGCTCTGGGAGGAGAAAGAGGCTCCTCTTCCTTTCGACGGCAGGGTTTGGAGTTCTGCGGGTAAACTGAGTCCAGGGGCTTAGCTCTGCTTGTTGCCTGGCAGGCAGCTTGGGCTCCACCTTACGCCCAAGCACAGGGCAGGCAGGGCTGGACTAACTGCTTTTCTTTTGGGGGACAGGTGGGAACGTTAGGTGCCCAGATTGAGGAGGGGACGTTGGAGCTCAGGTGGGGAGCGCTGAGTCCCGGTCCCTCTGCAAGAAGGGACACAGAGGTCCTCTGCCAACGCGGCCTCCAGCCTCCCCGCCCCTGGCCAGCCGAGTCTGGGAGGAGCTCGGCGCGTCCCCGCCTATAGGCGGAGCGGGGGCTGGGCCTGAACGGATTGGGCGGGGTGGGTCGGGGACGCGAGGCTGAACGGGGCCCCACACAGGCCGCGGCGGCTGGCTCGGGCCCCTAAGGTCCCAGCGGCGGCTGGAGGAGGAAGCCAGGCGGCGGAGGAGAAGGGGAGGCGGAGGAGGCCGAGGTGGAGCGCCGCTCGCGGAAAACTCTCTTCCCCGGCTCAGCAGGGAAAGGTACAGCGCACGCCTGCTCCCCGATCCTCGACCCCCGGCCGCCGGCCCCGTTCGGGCTCAGGCTGGGGCTGAGTCGACCGTGGGAGGGTGAGGGGCCCGCAGTAGCCCCGAGGGCTCGGCCGGTCCGGGGCTCCGGCAGCTAGAGCGGCGGTCACGCGGGAGGGCGAGGGTATCCGGCGTTCCCGGAGGCTGCCGAGGGCGGTGGGTGCCGCGCCCCTTTGCTCGTGTTGCGGGAGGCGGCGGTCCGACCCGGCGGCGGTGGTTCCCGGGGCAGGGGCTGCGCTGGGGTGGAGGGCAGGCGGGACCCTGGGGCTGCGTGCGGCAGGAGAGCACCCAGTGCGCCCGGCGGGCGTCCTCGGTGGGAGCAGACAAAGCCGGGCGCTGACGCCCCGCGACTGCTGGGGAGACCCAGAGGGTGGGCACTGGGGAGGAAAGAGAAGGCGCCAGGGCGATGGTCGGGACGCTGGAAGAGTCTGGGCCGTCCTCCCAAAGGGCGTCCAGGTAGTCTCCTCGCAGGAGGTATGGGGGGAGTCCCCCGGACAGGGTGGGGAGCAGCTCTCTCCGAAGAGCCAACTAGGTGCTCACAGGCTGCTGTAGGCTAGGCTCCCTACCTTCTCGGAGAAGGGTAAGGAGTGTTGAGTGCTCAATTTGGGGGAAGGGCTTAGAGATAGAGCTGGTGAGAGGCCTAGGGACCCCCTCGGAGCTTGCACTAGGAAAAGGCATGGCCTGATAAGACAAGCGCTGTAGCTGGCACCTGTGGTGAGTTGTGCCCACAGGTTGGTTGCAGGATCTGCCGGTGGTTGCACATCCCGTGCCAGACCGCAAAGTAGGTGGGTAACTTGTCTATGTTTGGAGCAGGCAGCAAAACGGCAGGTGTTTAAGGTGGGGTCATTGGAATGGGCATGCATGCATCTGAAAGTGTGTAGTGAAGGACCCACATCTGCATTTTGCCTCTTTGCCCCTCCTCCCCTTTCCTCTTGTTAGTTGAGGTTGAAGCATCCCAGTTCCTGCCACAGGCTAATGCCTCCACTAGGATTCCAAGGTAGTCTGCTCCCTGTCTCATTCTTCAGTTACCTCTCCTCCTGGATCATTCACAGCAGTACTTCTTAACATGCTTTGGCACCCTACCACTTCCATTTTATGATTCCCCCCCCCATCTTTTTTTCTTCATCCCTCATTCTCCCCCAGCTACAGATAACCTCACTTCCCTTCACAGCAAAACTTCTCCAGAGAGCTGCCTGTACCTATGGTCGCTGTGTTCTTCAGCTCACTTGACCTGGCTTTGGTCCCACCACTTCATTGAAACTGCCCTAGCAAAGGTCTCCAGTGGTTTACACTCCCCTACAAGCAGATATTCCTTGACCTCCCTTGGTCTAGTTCATTCTTTGCAATGTCCTCTCTTGACTGTTGGTTTTCTTCCTCACAAACCCCCTTTCCTCCTACCAAATTACTTGTTTTTAAGGATGACTCCTTCACACAGTTGTAAATGTTGGAGGATTCTGGGCTCTGTTCTTAGCTCCCTCCTTTCTCCTGAGTCCCTTCTATTTACGTTCCCCTCAAGCTCTCATTTTTTCTTATAATTTTTAAAATCATTAAAATCAAACATTAATTTACTAGCACAAATCTTAAATGTACATCATTTTCATTCTCATAATTTTATGTAGCAAATTTTATCTTCAGTTTCAAGCTATCTAGCCACAATCTAATGATTTATGATGTTATAGGTATGAAAACTTAATATGGATGAAACAGAATCCTGACTGCACTCCCCAAGCATGACCCTCCTCTGGCCTTCCCATCTCAGTAAAGGCCCCATAACTCACCTGCCATCAAAGACAGGAAACTAGGTGGCATCTTTTTTCCTTCTCTCCACAGCTGGTACTACATCAAGTTCTTTTGCCAAATCTATCTCAGGCTATTCTTCATACTCTTGACTCCATGCTACTGCCCTAGGCTACTGCCCCAGGCCAAGCTACCTTTTCTGTCTTGCTTGAATATTGTAGTAGCTTCTGCCTGCCTTCCCCAAGTCTGCAGTTGTGTCCTCAAATCCATTTTAACAGCAATAAGAACATTTTAGAAAAGTATTGAGTAGTCTCTCATTCCTCTAAGACCCTCAACAGCTCCCTTTTGCACTTGGAGTAAAATTTCAAAGCTTTCCCCTGGCCTTTCAGGTCTTCAATGATCTGGTCACTGCTGACCTCTCCTAGGCTAATCCTGACCACTGTCCCCTTTGCATTTTTCTGACAGCCACACCTGAATCACTTCTGCCATTTGAACACCTAAGCTTTTTCCTGCCCTGTGGCCTTTGCCTGTGCTGTTTTCTCTGCCTAGAATGTACTTCCAAGGTTTTCTACTGGACTGGCTCTGCTCCTTCTTATTTTTCAGGTCTTACCTCAAATATGTCTTCCCATCATTCTTTGTAATTCATCATAGCACCTGATTTACTTTCTTCATTATGCTTGTCACAGTTCACAACCATTTGTTGCACTTGTCTGTTTACTCCGTGTAGCGTCCTAAGGACTGGCCCACTGTTGCATCTGGAGCATCTAGCAGAGTGCCTGGAATGTAGCCAATACTCAGGCAATCTTCAGCCAGGTGGGAAGGTCAGGCAGTGCCAGAGCCCCCTGTAAATTTCAAGTGATCATAGGACTTTTATTTTCTTTCCTTGAAAGCAGTTGTGCAAATCATGCAAGAATCTGAGGGGGCCAGTGGGAAAAAGGGAAGTAGAGATGGTACAAATGGCTTAAAGGTAGGCCTGTACACGTAGTGGGAGACTGGCTGGATTTGGGGGGTGTGGAGTTGATGTGGATTGCTCTGGGTTGGGGATCAATGATTTCCTTTGCTCCCTTTGGTGGAAATCCAGATTAGGTCAACAGAAGGGTATGTACCTGTGTGCTTGTGTATGTTTTCTAACTCAGGAGATAGAGATGGCCTGCGCAGCCAGGGCTTTATTTCAGGTTAGGGTGACTGCTGGGTACCCAGCCCTGAGGGCAGAGAGTTGAAGGGGAGGAAGAAGCTGAGGTTGGGGGGGGGGGGTCCTCTAGTCCTTTATCTTCCCACCCACAGCTCTCCTCTTTGCACAGAGGAGCCCAGCTGAGAACTGAGCTGTTTGGCTAGTGCTCTCAGAATGGAGGGCTAGGAGTCAAGGGTCTTCAGATCTGGGAGTGGGAAGCTCAGCCCTAGACAGGGAGACTGGTGATGGACCAAGATAACATTGTGAGGTAAGTGCTACACCTAGAGGCTTGGGGTTCAGATCACAACTGGGTCGGCATGCGAAGGAAAGGCTTTGAGCTGGGATAGAGGGGGCAGAAAAGAGGGTGTCCTGGGTGGGAGAAATTGAGCAGAGGCCAAGAGGCTAGTCCAGGGCTCTGGTATACTCACTGGGTGCCAGGGAATATTCTAAGGACTGTGCAAATATTAGCTCCTTTCATCCTCTTAACAGCTCTATAAGGTAGGACTTATTCCCATTTTACAGATTGGAAGACCAACCGGCATAGTCATACAGCTCAGTAGTGACAGAGCAAGGATTTGAACTTAGGCAATCTGGCTTCAGAATCCATGCTCTAAGTCACTCTACTCTGTCACTTCTGTCTTACCTCTCAGATATGCAAGCTGAAGTCTTTTTAACAAGTGTTTTTTTCCTGATTCCCAAAGGTGTTTGGCCTTGGGGCTGGAGAGGTAGGAAAGAAGTCAAACCCTCTAAGGTAGAAGGGGTCCTTACTCAGAGTGGGTGGCTGAGTCTGTCTGTTTCATGTCTCCCCTTTTCTTCTAGGAGGGGCACTGTGCCCAGGCCAAGTAGGATGTCATGCATAATGTGATTTCGGGGAGCTAGGGAGGACATTTTGTTCTGGTACCAAAACAGCTCCCTGCTTGAGATGCCACCATTAGAATGTCACTTCTTTGATTCAGCATTGCCCCATTGCCCTCTTCATCTGCCTGTGGCCACTCCAGAGAGGTCAGATAGGAGCTCTGCAGATAAACTAGCCTGTTTTGGATTCCATCTAGGATGTTATGAGGTGGAGGTTCAGACTTGGCCTTGGGAAACCTGGATGAGGGTCTAAGTAGGGCTGGGTTGAAGGTGGGAGTAGAACTGGGGGAACAGAGAAATGGGAGCTGAAAAGAGCTTAATCTACTTCAGTATTGGCCCTGACCTTACTTCTTTTTGTGTCTGTAAAATGAGAGTCAAGAGACTTTTTTTTCTTTGATCCCCAGAGGCTGTGGAAGCCAGTAACTCCTTGAGGTCCATGCTTGAATACCTTCTTGCAGACCCAGGGTAAAGGAGGGAGGACTTCCCATGGGATGCCAGCCTGCAGGAACTGGGCCAGAAAGGAGGGGGTGGGCAGGAGGGTGTGGCAGCCTTGTCCTTTGAGGTTTTCCTGTTTGGTCATGAGGATGCCTCGGGGCAGGTGACTTGGCCTTCCAGGGGCCTGGCTAAAAGGCAGAAAAAAGGTTTGTTGACCACACAGGGATGGAGTCTCCTTGCTCCACATTCTGACCCCAGGTTTTAAGGGATCTGCTTATCTATCTCAGCAGACCTCCCAGTCCCCGAGGAAAAGAGGGAGATTCGGTGGTGTTCTCTTCTGCATTTTCCACCTTGCTGCTGGAAGCTCATTAAGCCCATGTTTCTGAGGAGTACTTCTTCTCTGAAGTATACAATGGGCTTGTCTACCCTGCCTGAGTCCTTGTCTGCTGAGTTGAGGTGAAGACAGGCTAGAGCTGAGGGTGGACTTCCCAATAACTGTCACTGGGCCTTGTTACCTGGAATTGGCATCTGACATCTTCTGTGCCCCATCCTGGTGCTTGGAGCCACTGGGAACACAGGTCAGGGTCCCCACTAATCAGGAAATAAGAGTGAGCCACGCCAGTTGTGATATGGTAGAACGTGGTTCAGGACAGCTTCTTGGAGGAGGTGATGCTTTAAGGGGGCTCTGAAGTCCTGGGTGACTTTGGCCAACACAGGAGGGTATGGTTTTCCTGAGGTGGAGTGGGAGCCCAAGCCTGGACAAGTCAGCTGAAGCATTGATTGCCAAGCCACTGAGTCTAGACTTGATTCACCAGGCCCCCAAGGAGCCGTCGAAGCTTGCCATGGGTGCAAGGACTTGATTACATCAGTGGTCTATAAAAGTGTTTCTCAAACTCTAGCATACATGTGTGTCATCTGGGCAGCTTGTTAATAATATTCAGGTTCCATTACAGCAGGTCTGGGATGGGGCCCGAGACTCTGCATTTCTAACAAGCTCCTGGGTGGTGTGATGCTGCTGGCTTATGGGTTATCTTTGTGTAGTGAGGGTTGAGACTGGGGACTTTGGGCCAGGCAGATGCAGGATTGGCAATGATCAGGTGAGACCTGAAACAGGTAAAGGAGACTGTCTTGGCTCCTGTGGACCGTGTTGGGTGAGGTGTAGAGACTACTTGTATGAGGGCAGGGCAGAGGGGAGTTATGAAGAGGGTATGGGATGGAGGGGCTACTCTGTTGGGAGGTGGGGCCAAGTGAGGGGCTGCTGGGGACTTGGGTCTCAGGTTGGGAACACAAGCCTGATTTCTAGGTTGCCAGACTTTGAGGAGCTCCCCAAACCATGAGAAAGTATCTTAGGTGACTGCCCCAGGGCAAGATGACATGCGGGTAGCATGTAGGGCATCTTATCTCTCCCCACAGCCAAGCCGGCCTATGGTTAGCCAATCTGGGGTGAGCACCCTTCCTCCAGCCAGGGTGTGGCCAAGGAGATTAGGGAAACAGCTGACTCCAGCCCTAGACATGCCATCTTCTCCTCAAAGTCCCGAAAGTCTCCCCAGCTGCTGAGCCATCATCCCCCAGCAAGTAACGCTTATCCCCGCCTGGCCTGCGTGAGTTCTTGTAGCTGCCCTGATGGTTGCATGAGTTGCTGCTGGGCCACGTGGGAGTGGGGAGGCCTGAATGCTTCTCTCTGCTCTGCCCCTGGCTGGGTCACTACACACAAGTGTCTGCTCTGCTTTGAGGCCTCAGTTTCCTGTAAATTGAGGGATTCAGTCCCCTCCTTGGGGAGCAGTGGGGAGAGTTGCAGGGTTTGTTGAGTGGAACACTGCATCTTTCCAGAATGGCAGCTTAATACATTTCAATCCTGGATTACTATTGAAACTCATGTGCTAATGATGGAGTAGAGTGAGTGATTTGCCTAGAAGAGCTATCCAGCTTGATTTGGGGGAATCTCCCAAGACCCCTTGTTCTCTGAGCTGTGCATAGCCTGAAGGGTAGTGTCTGAGGCCACTGGTCAAATGAGGTCCCTCTAGACCCTAGCAGAAGTGTAGGCAGTCACCTTACCCAAAGGAAGGTAGGAAGAGCAGACTCTAAAGACACTGGTTCTGCTGCCCCGGGCAGTTCCAAGAGGGGCTTTCAGGCTGAGCTCCCAAAATGTCACTCATAACTCCTAAAAGGGGACCCTGTGCTCCCCTCCTTGATTCCTACCCATGTGCTCCCTGCTGTGCAGGCTGTCCTGAAGGGGTGGACTGTTGCTGTTTAGTCGTTGTGTCTAACTCTTTGTGACCCCATGGACTGCAGCCCGCCAGGCTCCTCAGTCCATGGGATTTCCTAGGCAAGAATGCTGGAGTGGCTTGCCGTTTCCTTCTCCTGTGGATCGAGCCTGCATCTCCTGCTTTGGCAGGTTGATTCTTTACTGCTGAGCCATCGGGGGAAGCCTGAGGGGATGGGAGGAGGAAGTGTTTCTCAAAGACTGTTCTGAGAAGCCTCAAGGTTTCAGGGGACAAACACGGGGAAGAAACTGGAAAAGCTACTCCACAACTCTGTGGGAGACTCAGAAAGCGTTTAAAAGACTCTGACAAGTCCTGTAGAAAAGAAACTGGTATTTCCTAAACTGATTTGATCATACAAAGAAAATTTTTTTGAAGACAACTTATAATGACTAACTGACCAATAAAACACCTGGTGGGAAGGGCTGACGTGGGAGGATGTTGTTCCATGAGAGACTATAAACATGGGTGACAGGTGGGCCCAGAAGTGCCAGGGAGGGGAGGTAGGATGGAGCAATAGCTTCCTGGCAGAGGTGGACTTGGTGGTTTGGGTTCAGTTTGGACAGTCAGTGGAAGAAAAAGGTGCTGTAGAGGGAGGGATGGCCAGGAGGAGACTGGGACCCAGAACGAGTCCTGGGTTCTAGGAAGCTTTGCTTCACTTGGTGGGTGGGCAAGGGACCCAACAGTAGCCAGGCCTGAGTCTTAGGGATTCTGGGAGGGCCTCCTACCCCATCATTCCCTGCCGTCTTCTTGCCCTACAAGTTCTCTCCCATCTTTTCATCTCAGAGAGTGGGACTGTGATCCCTGGACAAGAAGCTAAAACCTCTCTATGCCTCGGTCTCATTGGTACTGTGAGGATAATGCTATCTCCTTCATAGGGTTGTGTGACACCCAGATTTTTGTTGCCTGCTCTTAATGTGATTGACATGGCTGCAGGCAGTGTCTCCAGGAGGATCCTGGGGAAGCGACTATCAGAGATTTGAAAGGTACAAAGGTCAGGAGAGAGCCTTGATAAGGCCCACATGGGGTCTCATTGTTAAGATGGCTCATTATGTTGACCTTGCAAACAATAAAATCACAGAGATCCTTGAGATGACCAAATTGCCCAAATGACATTCTGTTTTCTCACTGGCCTACCTTCTCAAAGCTACGAGACCACCAGATTCCAGACCTCTGGCTATGTGACCACAGGACTCAACTACAGGCTAAAAATTAACCACCTCTTCAGAGAATTTTTCATTGGTGGGGTATAAGAAAGACCCTGTCAGAAAGGGAGGACGATGGTTCTCCTTAAGGGCCAGTCACCCTCTCTTTTCACTCTAACAAATTTCCCTTTTCTTGCCTGACAGCCCGGCTTACTCTCTTTTTCTTTGCATTCACCTTGAGGCTCGGGGTAGGGTCTTGATTAGAACAGAAGAGTGATCTGGAAGGGCAAGAGAAAGAGTGAGTGAGGACTGGCTTTCTGGGGGAGTGGCTAGCAGGGTGGGGAGATCTGGGCAGAAGGCGGAGGTTTCACATGCCCTGTGGGCCAGGTCTGGGTGTGGGAGTCTTGGGGTCCAGTGGGTGTGTGCAGAAGACAAGGGGCCTGAGGGCAGGGAAGAGGTGTCAGGGACCTGTCTTCATTCATTAGGCCACTGGGAACTGTTGAAGGTTTTTGGGCAGGGCAGTGGTTTGATCAGAACAGTGTTTGAGTGAGAAAGGTGGCTGGGTGTGATGGTGGGTTAGGAGTATAGGACTCCCCGTTGGGCTTCCGAAGAGAATTGCTGCGCCCTTTCATGTCTCAAGCATGGGGCCAGGAGTGAGTGAACTGCTCATATGACTCTTAGGTTATCAGAGCTGAGTCATTTTCCCAAAAGGTTAAGAATCTCACTTTTGTCACCTTCCCGGAAGGGGTGTCTAAAGTGTAGGACAGGGAGAATCCCTGGGCCTGTGCTCCCCCTGCCTCCCCTGTCACTGGGACAGGAGGTCAGTGAGGTCACCCTGCCTTGTCCCTTGCCACACCTCATTTCCTCTGAGGTGTGAAGACCCTGTTCAGCAGCTCAGGTGGAGGCGATGGAGTAGGGCATTTCAAACAACGATCCAGAAATTGCCGTAACAGTGCATGTGGGTAAGCGCCCTATGTGCTGACTACAGCCCTCAGGGAGGCCCTGGGTGCTCCGTGGGCTTTCTTACCCAGTTCAGCTGCACTCTCTTCTTCCTTTGCCCCTGGTTCTTCTTCAAATAGGCAGGAACCCTAGGTTTCTCCTGCTCTCTCTAAATCAGGAGTCAGTAGGAGGGGATGAAGAAAAACATTTGGATTCAGCCAAACCAGGGTGGCTTAGCTGGGTTGGGGCAGGTAAATTCAGTACCCCTGCCTCTCAGTCTAGATTCCATTTTGTTTTTAATTAATTATTTTTGGTTGTGCTGGGTCTTCACTGCTGTGTGGCTTTTTCTCTAGCTGTGGTGACTGGGTGCTAGTCTGTAATTGTGGTGCCTGGGCTTCTCATTGTGGTGGCTTCTCTTGTTGGAGCAAGGGCTTTAGGCATGCAGGCGTCAGTAGTTGCGGCTCTTGGGCTCTAGAGCACAGGCTCAGAAGTTGTGGCATTCGGGCTTAGCTGCCCTGTGGCATGTAGGATCTTCCCAGACTAGGGATTGAACCCATGTCTCCTGCATTGGCAGATAGATTCTTTACCAATAAGCCACAAGAGAGGCCAGTCCAGATTCCTTTTATTGTCTAGCTGCTTCTTGGGGGAGGGTGTTAAGGAAGGTGTGATTTAAGGCTGAGAGAAGTAGCACTTGGAAATGAGTTGTAATTTATTAGGAAACAGAACAAAGAATCCAGCCACCTTCTGCAGCCTTGTCCGAGGCCCTGATGGACACATAATTCCTCTCCTTCTGGTGCATGGGGCATGAGCAATTTCCCAAACATGGGAATGCTGGCAGTGCCAGCAAGTGGCATGACTAGCTCTCAAATCTGGGTTCTAGGACATTGGTTTGATGCCCCTTTCTCAAGTCACAGACCCCTCAGAGCCTGCCTCCACACCTTCAACCATGCCTTCCTACCCACAACCAGAGCTCTTCCCCAGGCCAGTCCAGCCAAGAGGCGCCGCGCCGCCCCCCCCCCCCCACCCCGCCCCCTACCTCCCCAAACTACTGACTCCAGGGAGAGAGGACTGATGGATGCTCTGAGTGGACAGGCAAATAGCTAGACCTTAAGTCAACAAAGTAGGAGACACGCAGGACCACCAGTGGGCAAATGTTCATAGGAAAGATTTTTTAAGTGAGGTCTTTAAATGTTGAATGCACATATCTCTTTTACTTTCTTCTGTTTTGGAAAATTTTAAAAATCATATACAATTAGTGCAAAAATTTGAGTTAATCTGAGAAAGTAACTCAAGAAAAGATGATGAATTTGATTTTCATTCTCTGGCTTTAAGAAAGAGTAAAATCTGAGCCTTAATATCTTAGTATATCCTGGATTGCCTTATGTCAGATGACAGGTTGTGGAACCTCTCTGAAACTCACTCAGTTTTGTCCTCTGTAGAAGGGGGATATTGACATGATTAACCTAAACATTCCATGTGAAAAGCTTAGCATTGCCCTCTGTACCTCAGACATACTCAGTGAAAAATAGTGGTAACAGTGATGATAGAATTATAAGAACAGACTTTTCTTGATTCTAAATGCTGGTGAGTTTTTTGTCTTTGAACTCAACAAAAGAACTTGAAGAATATGTCATTGTCTAAGCTCAGTGTTTTAACTCTGTAGGTGTTTTATGGATTAATCATGGGGCCCACATATGCATTTTGAAATGAATACCATTGGCTTTTCTGACTTGGTTCCAGCTCTTTCTGAGGCTGGCAGGTGATAGCAGGGGAGGAGGGCGGTGGTGTTCTGCTTCAGGGTTGAACTTTATGAAGAGCTCTTTACTGGGTATAAGGAGAGCACAGTTAAACTACCTTGGAGTTACCAGGAGAGGAAAATCTTGGGCCAGAGAGAAGAGGTGACTGTTTAGAGGGAATTATCATTTAGCTGCTCTTAGAATTTTATTTTGTGCTACCAAAATCACCATCCTTGTCACTATTTATGGAGGGTAAAACCAAGGGCAAAGGGCTGTGGTCTGGCAAGCCTTAAGTCAGTCCCCATGGGACCCACAGCCCACCTGACTAATGCCTTGGCCAGGAGGCGAGTGGCCTCTGGGCAGCAAGTTTTGGCAGTGTAGCTAGGGTAAACTGCTGGGCTGGGGACACCTCCTGCTAGCCCTGGGTGCCTGGTACAGTTTGTACAGTGTCACTCTGTGGGGAGGGGTAAGGCAGAAGTGCCAGATCGAGGACTGTCCTCAGGCCTGTTGCCCCGGGTGGCTGACCGAGGGCCTGAGAGGTGGGCAAGTGCGGGGTAGAGAGCTGAGCTGGGCATTGACAAGCCTGCTTTGCCCTTCACACTGTCTGGGTGGCCTCCATCACACCTGTGAATCTTTCTGAGCCTGTTTCCTCATCTTTTAAATGGGCACCAGGGTGTTTGGGAGGATTAAATGATGCCATGAATGGAAAGTGCCCAGCACAGGGCCCGGCACACAAAGGGCTCAATAAATAGAGATTTACTCTGGGGTTTATTTAGTAACTGGACTGTGGAGGGATGTTTTCTTCATGATCATGCATGCCACCTGTGCTCTGTGATAAACCATGTTGTGTTTGGGGGGTGGTGAGCATTGAAGAGGGAGCTTTGCAGGAAGGGAGTTTAGAATGAAGGGGAGCCTCTTCCTGCAAATGCTGCCTGAACCAACAAAAGCCTTGGATAGCCCAACTATGCCATTAGGAGCCTGAGTCCTGGGCTGGGTAGAATGGGGACCCCACCCGTAGCTCCGGAGCCTCTCCTGGAGAGGAAAATCTTTCCTTGAGAGAGCCATGGGTGGGGTCCCCACTCTACTTAAGAGCTCCCCCACCCCCCGGGGTTGGAGGTGAAGCACAGATCGGCTTTGTGCAGAGTCACGAGGGGCAGGCAAGGGGGAACCGCGCCTGGCCGAGCTGTCTCACAAGCCTCAGTTCTTGTCAGTGATTTTGAAAGAGTCAGTGGAAACTGCTGACTGTGCTGTCTTCCTTCCCTCCAGAACAGTGAGGCTGCGGCTCCTGGCAGGGAGAGGGGAGAAGTCCTGCCGGGAGGCTACCTCTTTGTCTGCCAGCTCACACCTCCCTGGCCTCAAGTGCCCCATCTTCTGAATGGGAGGATCTCCATGTGGGGACACTAGCTCAGTTCTGGGGCTGGTTAAGGCCATGCCTGCCGGTGATGCCCTATGCAGTGGGGCTGGGAGAGGGGCCCTAGGCTGTGTGTTTGGGAGGTGATGGGAGGTGGCCCAGAGAAGCATTCCTAACTCTCCTGAAGTCCCAAGGAGAGAAGACCTGGGCTCTGGAATCAGGCCACCAGGGCCCTTCTCCTGCCTGTGGGTCCCTGAACCAATTTTTGTCTTTCCTACTTCACAGGCTTGTTGTGAGGGGGAAAGGAGATGACCAGTTGACAGAGAACTTGTAAGGGTTGGTCCTGGTGTCATGACTGGCCACCCAAGTCATGCTGACCCATCCTTGCTCTTACTTCCACATTCCTTCGTTCAGCAAATCCCTAGGAGGTCACCACAACACTTGCGGGCTCTGGTCCCCTCTTGCCTCCCACTTCCTCTGCTCTGGTGCCACTCTGTCAGAGAGGCTTCCCTGACCGCCCCATACAGAGCAGCTACCTCTCCCCTTATCTGCTTTGCCTTGTGGCACCTGTCACCCCTGGTGACTCAGAGAGTAAAGAATCTGCCTGCCAATGCAGGTGATGTGGGTTCGATGTCTAGGTTGGGAAGATTCCCCTGGAGAAGGAAGTGGCAACCCATTCCAGTATTCTTACCTGGGAAATCCCATGGGCAGAGAAGCCTGATTGATTACAGTCCATGGGGTTGCAAAGAGTTGAACATGACTGAGCGAATAACACACACTCAGAAACACACACACACGCACGCAGGCACACACAGGCACACACACACACATACACCTGTCACCCCAATCCTTGATGGGGAGGCATCTGGCTGTTTCTGTATCTTGAGAGCCTGTCACAGAGTAGCACTCACTCAACTTTATTGTTGTTGTTAAATACACAAAAAAATTATCATTTTATCCATTTTTGAGCATACAGATCAGTGGTATTAAATATATTCGCATTGTTGTGCTACCATCACCACTATCCATCTTCAGAACTATTTTTCATTTTTCAAAACTGAAATTCAGTACCCTTTAAACACTAACCCCATTTTTCCCCACTCCCCTGTCCCTGACAACTCCCATTGTACTTTCTGTCTCTGTGAATTTGACTATTCTTTGTGCCTCATATAAGTGGAATCATACAGTGTTTGTTCTTTTGTGACTGATTTATTTCACTTAGCATCATGTCTTCAAGGTTCATCCATGTTGTTGCATGTGTTAGAATTTCCTTCCTTTTCAAGGCTGAATAACATTCCATTATATGCATGTACCACATTTTGTTTATTCATCCATTGATGGATGCTTGAATGGATTCCATCTTGGCTATTGTGAATAATGCTGCTATGAAGGAGGGGGAAGCTGCATCTTGAGGGAAGCAAAACATATATCCCTCCAAGAACTTGAATGGGAGCCTAAGATCCATTAGAGAACAGAACAAATGTGATGGCAATACCCATTTTGCAGATGAGAAAACAGAGTCTTCCCTGGGTCACTAAGAGTTAGACCTCATCCTTGCACTTTGGGTCCTCTCTGAGGGTTTTTCCTGTGAACCATGGTTTCCATGAAAACCATGGTGCTAAAGGTAGTCCCAAAGGAGGAAACTATTTAGCAAGCTGAGTCATCAAGGGAAACATAAAAGTGTGTGTGTATACGTGTGTGTGTGTGTGGGGGGTGTTGGGGAAAGACAAAAGAGAATGAGAGGAGAAAGAAAAGGTGTCTTCCTGGGGTTCCCTAAGGGCCATGGTGATTTGGGTGCCTCAGAACAGGGCTAATATGGTCTCGAGGCTGATTTTCTCTCTCCAGATTCAGCCCTTCCCAGAGTACTGAGTGACTATGAGTACCATCTCCCATCAGCTCTCCCCTGCCTATGGCCTGATTGATGTCACCAAGGGCAGTCTCACACCAGTGTAGTCACTGGCATAGTAATCAGCTCTGTGGTCTCTTATACTTCTGGAGTTAATGGCTTCCTAGAGAGGTGGTTAGAGTTGGGGTGTCAGGTCCTGCTCAGAGGGAGGGAATCCAGGCCATGAGGTCTCATCCTAAGGGTGAGCTAAAGGGAGCCACAGTGAAACCTGTGCCTTTAGGACTTTGCTGGGGACACAGGACACCAGCTAATAGGGTCTGGGGTCCCAGCTGGCCTCATTCAAGGTACGGGTTGTGGATGTTGGCAATTTGATCTCTAGTAGTTTGATGTCAGAGCACGATCCACTCATTTTTGCTGAAGGTGGGTGGGATCTCTAGGATGGATACCCTGGTTCCACTGCCAGCTGAGCTTTATGCCCATCAGAAGGACCCTGCCCCTTCTCTGACTTCTCCCCTTCCTTTTTTCCCCTCCTCCACCCCTTCTCAGGTAGTCCCCGGTTTCTGTCTCTGCAGGCAGCTATAAGCTGGGTTCCTGAAACAATTCACTTAGTCTATCCCACCTTGCAGAGCATCAAGGGAAATATAAACTAGCCAAAGGACTCACCTCCCCAGGAATGCCTTCCTGTCCTGCCCACCAGTGCCTTCGTGGGTCATGCCTTTGGCTCTGACAACCCCCCAGACACTGAGTTTAGGGCTGTCTTTTTTCCATGCAGGGCAGGCTCCCCACTTCTCTTCTGAAAAACGCTTACAAAGCCTTTTAAAATTGTGCTTTTAGGGACTTTACACATGTGGTTACAGGGAAGAGATGTGGGTAATAAAGACATTATGCTTGGAGAAAAATCTAAGTGCCAAGAAGGAAGATGGGGCCCCTAGACCCCTTCCCCATCTTGGCCTGTGAGGGCCAGAGAACACTGCTGGTGGGAGGGCTCTGCAGAATGCAGCCCACATGCTTTGTCCTTTTCATTGATTGAGCTTACAGTTGGCAAATGGCCACCGTATCTGATGCCTACTCCCCACCCACTCCCTGGCAAGACTGGTGGGATAGTCAGGCTGAGTCAAGGTTGGGGGGTCGGTCATACACAGGCTGTGGGATAGTCTGGTTGATGCCAAGGCCAAGGTCCACTGATATTAGGGTTGGGGCCAAGGTTGACGCTGGAGTCTAAGCTCAGATGAAGATAGGTTCTTCTACACATGAAACGGAGCTCTGGGCCCTAGAAGAGGTGGCTCCCTCTTCTGTACTATTCTCTGTGGGTATCATCCTCCCTTTCCCTCCCTCTCTGAGGTGACCCTGGCAGATGGCCCCGTCTTTTTTCTGTGCTATCATTAAATTTTCCCAGCAGTCCCACCGGGTAGCTGTATCTATCCCCATTTTACAGAAGGGAAACTTAAAGACAGGAGGAGGCAGGCATTTACACATCAGATGGGGCTTCAATAAATATGTCCAGGAGAGGGGGTACAGGTGCTATGCCTTTGGGGTGAGTTCAGAGGTACTTGGAGGTGAGACCCAGAGAAGGGAAGACACTAGTCTGGGGTCACTGCCAAGAGAGACTGAGCTGGGGCCTGAATCCAGGTCTCTGGGTTCCCAGGCCAGTGTTCTCCCCCTTCCCCCTGTGTCTTCTTGGGTCACAGACTGCTCTTGCCTTGTCCCCACATTTACCCACCCAGCCTACCTTCCGTGACTGGCCAGGCCTGGCTCAGCAATCCTACTTTTTTCACTTCCTGCCTGGCTAGCCTGGGTGAGGAGGGCTGGAGAGGGTCTGGCTAGGAGGAGTTCAGGCTCAGTCCTTCCCTGGGGTTGAGGGTGGGAGGAGCCTCATGGGCAGACACAGAGCCCCATTGTCAGGGCCGCTGTGCAAAGCAGCTGGTCTGGGATTTCTGGGCGTTTTTTACATTTGAAGAATAATTGCATTGTCTAGGGGGCCCTTGAGACTCCAAATCCCTCCCCAGACCTGTCAGGCAGTCCAGAGAGATTCCTCAGGACCAGTATCCCAGCTTTCCTTCCCCTCCCTCCCTCCCTCCTGTGAGGAGCCTGAGGCAGAGAGGGGTTCCTTCAGAGAAACTGAGGTAGGGTTGCTTCCCCAGGGCACTAGGAGTATTTGTTGGGAGGAGACCTGTTTAAGTTCCTGAGTTTGCTTGAGGAAGGTGCAAGTGGCCCCCAAAGCTCTGGACAGAGCTCACATGAGCAAGCATGTGGCGTAGAGAAGCCTGCTTATTGGAAGGGCTAGGCCCATTTTGGAGTGCTTCAGCTCTTGGGAGTCTGGATTCTAAAGGGTGACAGGAGGTGAGCCAGGTGGGCTAACTGCTTTGGTCATACAGTTGTCTGGGATATGGTCATTCATCCTGGGGTGACCCTGAGAAAAGGACAGGGAGACAGACCATCTGGGAGCCTGAGCCTTCATTCAGAAGGGAGCCAAGGATAGGCAGACTTTGTCTTTTGTTTCATTGTTTCTTCTGAGAGACAATTCTGGGAGGGTGAGGGGCTCCTGGGAGGCTGGTCCCTTGTGGCATTGTTTTTGTTGCAGTGGTCACTATTAGGGAGGGAATTAGCCTGATAGGCTGAAGTGGGCTCCAACACTGGGGGGGGGCGGGGCGGGATGGGGCGTCCTGCACCAACCTGGGTCGTTGACACTCCTTGTGATTCACTCCCAGGGCTTGAGGAAGGGGTCACCAGTCTAGTCTGGGACCTCAGCCCCGCTCAGTGATTGTGGAACTGCAGCCTCACTCGAGTAATAGGCAGCAGGATTTCCTGGGGGTGAGATGCTCATGCTTTGGGAACAGGCTGGGGTTGGGTGGTGATGGCTGCAAAGAACTCTCATTTCCAAGATGTCTGTAGCTTCAGGAAATATCAGTGGAGCAGGCCTTGCTGGTGTTTCAGTCAGCACAGAGTTGTGCAGTTACACAGTTGCACAAACTCTGTATCCTTCACAAGGCTGTACATGTGTTCAGAGAACCCAGAGCCCCCTTCTCTAATGTGTGGGGAGGAGTGTTTTCCATAGGCCTTCAGAGAGGCTAGGCTGGGGATACCTGAGTCTTTGGTGAAGCTGGAGTACGTGTATATGTTTGGAGCAGGGAGGGAGTGTGTGTGAGTGAAAACTGAAACTGGAAAGAATAGCAGGGTTCAGAGGGGTCAAGGGCTGACATACTGAGGCCTTCCCCATAGAAGTACATAGTAGATGTTCATGAATTGTTAGATTTTTATCCCTGGCTATGCTTGTCTTGGTTGGATGGCATTACCGACTCAATGGAATGAGCTTGGGCGAACTCTGGGAGATAGTGAGGGACAGGGATGCCGGGTGTGCTGTTGTCCAATGGGGTCACAAAGAGTTGGACACAACTTAGTGACTAAACAACATGCTGTCTTTAAGGGATGGAATTTGGAATAGGTCCAACAATCCTCCAGGAGTGCGGTTCAGTCGGAGGAGGCAGGCAGGCAGGCACCTGGAGAACAGTGATATGGGGTGTGGGGTTGACAAGACTTGACATGAGGGGTAAGGGCAGAACTTCTCCTTAGGATGTTTTTGAGCCTTGTGAGTGCTCTGGCCCTTCAGTGGTTTTACTGTGGTTGAGAAAGCATAAGGAGATGCATGGTGTCCCCAGTTCAGTTCTGGGTCAGCAAAGTGGCTCAGCAAATTTAGATGTTGGAGGCCAGGACTAAAACATGTTTTTAGTATCTGGCAATTAGGAAATTCTTCTTGGCAGGTTGGGTAGGACTATCTCTTTTACTTTTTAAATTTCTTGGAGGGTAAATTTCTGAGGGTGACAAAATGAAACTGGTGAGTATGTTGAGAGAGGGCGGGTGGGAAAGTGGCAGTGGACATGTGCTTGGTGGCTGGTGCCCATTCATGGCACCTGGCCTCGTAGCCTTCACTCATCCTTCTTTGGTGACCCTGCCACAGGACAAGGCCCTTCTTCCCTTTATTCTCTCTTCTGTCTGCTTTCCAATTTGGCTACTTGGGTGGGTTCAGTTGGGGCAGTGTTGGCTCTGGCCTGCAGGGGGAGGTGGTGGCCTGCAGGCCAGAGAAAATGGGAGTGAGGGTAGGAGGGGGGTGGGGGTTGGGTGGGGAGGCGGTGAGGCATCTGGATATCTTGAACCGGGGTGGACCTGATTTCTTGAAGCGACTAGGCATGGCCTGCCTGGGGACATGGGGGCCCTACCCTCCTACCCCTGTTTCGCCTTGGAAACAGGAGCCCGAAGGCAAGAGTCTTTCGCCCTGTCCCTGCTCCTTCTCCGCCTCCTCCTCCCCCTCCCCCTCCCTGCCTGGCTGAGCCAGCACTTTTTTCTTCTCTCCTTTATCTGCTCCAAAAGTACAGGGTGTTCTGTTTCTCCTATGCATACAGATCAAGGAAGGGGATGTTATTTATTTATTTATTTATTTATTTACTGAAGGCAAGAGAAGGAGAGGCAAGCACCAAGGAGCATTAAGTGATTTTTCTTCTCCAGTAAGGCATTTTCTCATAAAATTTAAAAATTTCAAAGGAAGAGATGGCACAAACCAACAGAAAACAAATGTGCTCCCTCCTATTCTGAGGTAACAGAGGGTCCAAAAGTCCAGTTCAGCATTTACCTGAGGGCCCAGCACACAGTAGGTGTTGCTATGTATAGTTTCCTCTCTTCCCTTCAGTTTGTATCCCGGGGTAGACTGACTCTACGGGAGGATGGAGATGCCTCATTTTGCCATCTATGGACAGTGCTTGCGGCGTCTCTGGCTTAAGGGCCCCAGGGGTTGATAGGCCCATCTGGGACAAGGCTTGTGGAGACAGAGAACTAGGGTTAGCAGTGAGGGCCAGTGGAATAGGTGACTGATATGGCCCCTGTTTACCTGTTTCCACCATGACTTCTCTATAGCTCAGATGGTAAAGAATCTGCCTGTAATGCAGAAGACCTGGGTTTGATTCCTGGGTTGGGAAGCTAAGGAATGGCAACCCACTCTAGTATTCTTGCCTGAAGAATTCCATGGACAGAGGAGCCTGACAGGCTACAGTCCATGGGGTCACAAACAGTCAGACACAACTAAGCAACTAACATACATACCATGGCACCCTATGCATGATGTCTCTTTAAGTTGAAGGTCTCTGATATGTTGGGAACTTGGGGTCCTTTGAGGGTTCATCTTAAAGGCAAACTGCCTGCCCACATTTCCTACAATCCATTCCTGAAGCCTATACCAAAGGCAGTCTAAGAAAAATTTAGTTATTATCAATTTTCTAGTTTTTGTGTTAGATGATGAGTTCTTAGATGCTTATTTTAAAATAAGTAAATACAATCAAAATAAATAAATAAATAAATATCTTTAAAAAATTTAGCTACAGAACTTTACAAATGATTTTCCTGGACAAGGCTCTTAAAAATGCTGACAATCTCTAGACATCCATATAAGGCCTTATTTAACTGTCATAATAATGTAGGTTAGGACAAGCTGGACCGCTTGAGAGAGAAAGAAATGGAGATTGGAAAGCCAGGAAGTTTAGGTATCCCCCACCCCAATGTGCTGCCCCAAGCATTTCTTCCCTCCACAGGCCTCCCAAGGCTGAAGTTATCCTACTCCTCCACGTTTTCAGAGGTGGTGCTCCAGGGAGCCAGCGAGTTCTGCCTGAGACCTTAGGGACTTGAAGGAGTAGAGAGATCCCGTTTCATCCCAGTTACACCTTAGTCTCCCCAGGAGCTTTTCGAGAAGGGGTTCCATCTGTAAGGTCTGAGAACCACTGCAGTAATCCCACCCCTTTACAGAGTAAAAGTGGTTGTTTTGGGGGAGCAGCCTCAGGTTGGGGGTGGGGCTGGAGGCCTAGGGAGCAACGCCAAGGCAGAGCCCCCCAGGCTTGGAGAACTGGGGCGTCGGGGCAGGGTGGGCAGTCTCCATACTCGCATAGCATAGCAGAGTGCTCAGTGTTTACACTGGTTTACGCAGGTGCTCCCTGCGTGTTTACAAACCTGATGTAGAACACACTTCTTGCCTGCGCTGCGGGGTGGACTCTTCCTCTCAGTCGGCCGCTGGTACAGGCAGCCACACCCTCACCTCTAATTTTAGTCCTCCCAAGGAGAACCTGGGGAGGAAGCGGAGGGAGGCAGAGGGGGAGCGGAGGAAGGGTAAGGGGGAGGGGAGGAAAGGGCTCGAGCCAGCTCTGACCTCCTTGCTCCCAGGAGGCTGAACCGAACATCACTGGGGTGGGGGTAGGCGAGACCAAAGACGCACTAGGAAGAATGTGGAAGCCGGGATACAGGTTCTCCTAGGAGGAGGGGAGCCCCTGCCTCTGAAGGTCTCCGTGTCTCGGGCGCCACCTTCCGGCCCTCTAGGGAATAGGTCCTCCACCGAGTCGGGCAGCAGGGGGATGGGGGGTGGGGTGCAAGTTTGGAGAGAGTTTGGGGGCAGGAATGGGGTGACACTCCTGTCCGTGTCCAGGTGTGACATCGGCAGGTAGAGTGGGAAGAGGAGTTCAAGGAGCAACTTCTCAGCCTGAGCATATTTAAAAAAATAACTCTTTTAAAATCTGTGATAAAAAAATGTTAGAGGTGGGATGGAAACCTAAGTGGTCAGACCTTGAAGTGTGGGAAGAAGGTTAGTGCACAGCTTTTATTTTTTACAGTGAGCCAGGAATAGTTATTGAGGTGTTTATGCATACATATATATAGTGGCACTAACCACCATTCATAGTACATTTCCTTCCAGTCCAGAAAGTTCCCTTCTGACCCTTTCACTCATTCCCCTCCTCCCAATCTCTCTTCTAGCATCACAGATTCATTTTACGGCTTCATGAATTTCACATAAATAGAGTCATACAATATGGTGCTCTTTTGTTTCTGGCTTCTTTTGTCAATGTAATGTTGTTGAGAGTAGGTTGGTTCTGTTTGTTGCTGAAGAATATTACCTTGTATGAGTACACTACAAATAGCACAATATATTTTTCTATTCTTCTGTTGATGGACCTTTGGGATATTTGTTTTTGGTTATCATGAAGAAAGCTGTCATGAACATTCTAGTGTATCTGTTTGGTGGAGTATACCCTGTTTCTCTTGGGTGTTTTCTTAGGAGTGGAATTGTTGTGTCATAGGAAGGGTTTTTCTGAGCTTTATTAGATTTATATGCCCCCTCTCCATTTCCCAGCAGCTACTTTCCACTCATGAATTCATTTCCTTGTTGTTAGGTCTTGAATACTCTGGATAGTTTGAATAACTGGACAGTATGCAACTTCTGCCTCTGAAAGCTTAGCAAAGGCAGCTTGGGTCAGGAAGGAAGTGGGGACAGGATCTGAGCTGAGTGGCCCCTTGGGATGGCCCAAAGATACCTTCAAGCCCTTATAGTCACTCTGGGAATAGAAGGGCAACCTCTCCCAGCCCTGGGGCCAGATTCAGGGACACCTTTGGCCTCTCATCAGCTCCCTAGACTGGCGTCTCTGAGCAAGCTGGCTTAGTGTAACTGTCAATTTGATGTCTGGCCTCTGGTGCCACAGGTCCTCACGGTCCACTGTTTCCTGGGCTCTTTGCTGCTTTGTGGTGACTGAGGGGCTGGGTGGCCTGGGACAAAAAACCGGAGACCTACCCGGAATAGCAGAGGTTCATTCAATACCAGCCTCGTGGCACTTTCTTGGGGGAAGGTGGGACTGTGTCCTGCCCACCAAATTGCCACCTCATTTAGGCTCTGAAAGACTAACAGAAAGCAAGAGGAGAAGAGAAGACAGCGGAAGGGAGAGTGAGGGCCAGGGAAGGGCCAGGCCAGGGAGGGAGAGTAGAGGGTCTAGTGCAGTGGGTACAAGTATCCTGGGCTTGGTGCCAGCACCCTGAGGTCTGTACAGCATCCTGGGGTCCATGTGAGCATCCTGAGGTTGGCGTGAGCTGGACCACAGCAGTGATGCTGGGCTGTGCTGGGTTGTGCTGATCCGGGGTCAGCAGCACCAGGGTCAGTTTCTCCTAATTTTGACCTTCTTGATCATCCTCTTTCTTGCTGACTCTTGTCTCGTCCTTGAGGAAGAGGCAGTACCTAGTTGATCTGGGGTGGGATTGATGGATTTCAGGGGTTTGGGATGGGCTCTCAGCTCTCCTACTTGCTGATGAGGGCCCACAGTACATAACCTCCTTCCTATTTCCTTCCTTATGGCTCCCTCTTTTCCTCCCTCCCTACATCCTTTGGAGATGGCTCTTCTTGCCCAGATCCTCAGAAGAGAACGAGAGGGCTCAAGGTCCCCCCTTGAGGGCAGAGGCTGGGAGCATCTCCTGGGGCAGGTGTGAAGTGAAGGCAGAGCAGGTGAGCTGTGACCCCCTCCCCGCTCCAGGTTCCTAGGAGGCGAGTGTGGACGGTATGCAAAGTTGTGAATCCAGTGGCGACAGCGCGGATGACCCTCTCAGTCGTGGCCTGCGGAGAAGGGGACAGCCTCGTGTGGTGGTGATCGGCGCTGGCTTGGCTGGCCTGGCTGCAGCCAAAGCACTTCTGGAACAGGGCTTTACAGATGTCACTGTGCTTGAGGCGTCCAGCCGCATCGGGGGCCGCGTGCAGAGTGTGAAACTCGGTGAGTGCCTCGTTCATCTCAGTCCAGTCATCTCCCTAGGTCACCTCTTGCCTCCCAGAGCCCTGGCCTAGCCTGAGATCTTGTTATTTTAGTTTTTTCCCCAGGGTTTAGTGTTCTGCCATGCATGCTGCCTGGGCATTTTCCAGAAACTTCCTTTGCCTACTCAGCACCCTTCTGAGGTGTGCGGAATGGGAGTCTGGCCTCTGTTTTTGGAACAAAATCTAGAGTTCACAGTGTTTAGGTGGGAGAGGACACCCAGAACCCAACTGTCTTTGTAGTGGGTAGACTTGTTTCTACTTCACAAGAAGGGGAATTGTGAAAGTTTCTATTAGTTGTTAACTTTTGAATATGATTTAGTATACCATTACTAAGAGCTAGCCCTGGGACAATAGGAACTCAGCGCAGTGGAGGTGGAAGAAGACTTTGGGCCTCCTTGCGAGTGATGGGCAGGTCTTAGGATTGTCTGGGAAGAGGATCTGTGTAGGTTTCAGAGTATTAAGGCTTCTGGAGAAGGCAACCAGTTAAGAGACACACCCCAGGAGTGGGCAGATTTAGCTAGGGGTCCTAGAGGGTGGGGGATTGCCTGAAATGCAGCCAGAGGTCAGGGTTTCCTAGCCAAGGGGTCTGACAATGAAAATGGCCCAGTGGGACTACCCATGGTGGCCTGGTGTATGTGGGTTACACTGACCCTCCATAGGATTTTGTGTCTATTGTTACCTGGGCTGCAAGGCCAAACAGATTCTGTGCATTTACTTTTGACGAATGGGGCAATTGGTTCAGAAAAGTAGGTGGTCAGGCTTAGAACAAGCAGAGGTTGAGGAGACATGGGAAACTTTTTGATTTTTTAAAAAACTTTGATCACATTAAAAGTCTTCCTTAGAGCATTTCCTGGAAGGTATATGTGAAGTTATATCTGTCTTCCCTGGCAGACACAGGAATATGTGTTGGCAGTGAAGACGGAAGTGTGTCCCAAAGCACAGTGGAAACCTGAGGACAGTCAGCTGGGGGACCTCCTGGGGGAAGCCTGGAGACTGCTCAACACCAACTGGCTGGCTAGGAGTCTTAGGGATTGGCTGGCTAGGAGCTTTAGGGATGGGATGGCTCCATTTGTGGTTCTCAAGTCTTGATGAGACATTCAGGGTCTGACATAAAAGCGGAAGACGGGAGGACAAATGGCCCAGTCTCAGTGGTAGTTGACAACTGAGATGTGCTTTGCAGGGAAGTTGGTAGAGGGAGCGAAGTGGAAGGAATGGGGCTACAGGAGGCTGAGGAGATGCATGTGGCTGGAAGCCTCCCTCGGAGGGGAGGGAGCTTGGGTGGGCTTTAGGTGATGAGGGGAATTGGATAGCTGGTCAAAAGAAGGAATGGATGATGTATATGAGGAATCAGAGCAAGGCAGACTCTGCTAGACTATGGGAGAGCAAGTCCAGGCAAGCGTGTATGTGTTGTGTGTGCAGACACCTGGGGCTGAAAGCCCAGGCTGCAGTTGGACCTGCAGCAGTGTGAGATGCTAGCTGTGAATCCCAGTGATAAGGGCAGTGGTGATGACCAGAAGCCCCAAGGACACTGTAGGGTATTTGTAGAGATGGTGCCCGCTACCCTGTGGTTACAAGGACGGCAGAGGTGAGAGGCCTGTGGGGGAGGACAGGAAACATCCTAAGGCTGAGGCTGCTCGGACCACCCCACCTCCTTGTAAAGCTTGAGGGATAGGGTGGAACTCTGATGTTGCTGACCTTGAGCTGTTCACCTCCTTCCTGCTTATGCCTGGATACCCCATGCCTGGACATTGCTGCCCAGTGACTATGACTTGGAACTCTCTGGTGTACCCTGGGAAGGGTCCATGATGCAAGCCCATTTGCTTCTTTTGGAAGCTGAAAAGAAGCAAAACAAAAACAAAAACAAATGCCTTGGGGAACTTGAGGCCCTAAAGGATAATTAGTGATAAATGTCCCCAGTGACCAGCCCCCCTCCCTGAACCCTGTGGAAGAAGGGCACTGGGTTTCCAGCTTTTCATACCTTCTAGTCTGCCCACTTTCCCTGGACAAAGGGACCCATACATTCCTGCCCCTGATTCCAGAGTCACCAGGAAGTTCTGTCTTACTGGCTGTGGTTTGAGGTTGATTGTTTTTTCTCTTGCTCTGTGTTTGGCACATAGATGCATACAGGGCTACAGGGCTTTTTTTTTTTTTGTTTTTGAACTGATGGTTTAATTAGAAGCAGCCCAGGAAAGAGAAGGCACAAAAAAAGAGGAATGCCCAATTCCTGGGGTGAGGGGTGATTGTTGTCTGTTATTGTTTATAAGATAGCTATTGCTGCATAACAGACCAGCCTGAAATATAGTGGCTTAAAACAATATCACTTTATTTGCTGATGTTCTGTGGTTCCAGAAACTTGAGTTTCTCTTCATGGTGGTCACAGTCTAAGAGGGTGAGGATAGAAGGCACAAGGTTTTTTGAGGCCTAGTCTCTGAAGCCACAACATTGCTTTCATTGCATTCTATTAATCAAAGCAAGTCATAAGGCAAGCCCAGATTCAAGGGGTGAGGAAAGACTCCATCTCTTGATGGGAGGACTGTCAAAGTCACATTGCAAAGGGCCATGTGTGTAAGGATAGGAGGAATTATTGTGTCCATCTTGGCAAAAAAGTTATCATACATGATGTGTTGAATCAGGCCTCCAAAAACAAAAAACAAAACAAAACACCAAAAAATGTTCCTCTATATTTTCCTTTCTTTGTTTCAACTTTCCTGGGAGATAGGCAGGGGAGGAGGCAACTATATCACAGGCTCTGCAGCATGAGAAAAGGAAATTGAGCCCCAGAAGAGGAAATAGGCCCAGGCACAGTGGGAACTTGCCTCAGAGTATCTGGTCCCTTGGCTATGGATGGGGTGGTAAAATGAGCCACCAGCCTTGTCCCAGTTTGGGCCCAGGAGTTTCCCTTACCCCAAACAGTCTCTTAAGTTTTCACCACCTGTGCCATAGGATGAGAAAGCTTAGTTTTTTCCAGAAGTCTGTTTTAGATTGCCTTGGGGAGGAGTCTTCAAAACTAGAATGTTTTCCCTCTTTCTTCTGCCCTAGACTGAGTTAGGAGTTGGCTGTTTTCCATCTGGGTGAGTGGCTTAAATTCCTGAACCACTGGATTTTGAGGAATTGGAATAAGGCCAAATGGGGACCTTGGGTCTGGAAGGCTGGGCCTCCTCACTGGGTATTTCAGGTACCTGTACCACGTGGTACCCTCTGGTACCATAGAATTTCTCCTGAGAGGGAGGCACCACTGAGGAGGGAGGGCCTATTGTCTGATGTTATCACAGAAGGAGAATCTTCTAATTATTCCAGTGAGGCGACTTGGTGTTGTTAGAGTCACTGAGGGTGGAAGTTACCTTATTTATAAAGTGGAATCCATTTTGTGCTGCATGTGGTTTCTTACTGGGTGCTTTTCACTGAAGACTTTGGTTCGTTGCCAGAGGGGGACCTAATCCCCTTCCTTGGCCTGTTGTTGGGGATGGAAGGATCCCCTTGGAGAAGGAAGATGAGGCAGTGTTCTGGCCCTGTTTGAAGAGTCCTTGCCGTGCTAAGAGCCTGTTCTTGCCATCAGGACACGCTACCTTTGAGCTGGGAGCCACGTGGATCCATGGCTCCCACGGGAATCCTATCTATCATCTAGCAGAAGCCAATGGCCTCCTGGAAGAGACAACTGATGGAGAACGCAGTGTGGGCCGCATCAGCCTCTACTCCAAGAATGGCGTGGCCTGCTACCTCACCAACCGTGGCTGCAGGATCCCCAAGGATGTGGTTGAGGAATTCAGTGATTTATACAACGAGGTGAGGTATTAGGGGAATAGTTGAGCACAAGGGTGTGGGGGACAGGGAGCACACCAGCACTGTGTGTGTGTGTGTGTGTGTGTGTGTGTGTGTGTGTGATGGCCGTGGGGGGCTAGGCAACTTACTAGGGTTTTCTGTGACCCTGGTCATGTCTGTACATTCTCTGGGCCCTAGTTTGAGGGTAGAATGAAGACAATGAGAGGAGAAGTACTAGGGAAGAGATTATTGATACTTATGATTAAATATTTCCCCAGAAAGCCCTTAAATATCTATTAGATTTGTTACCAGGTAAATGTGTATGATTATTGTTGTTAATGTTCTTAGACACTCTTGTAAATGATAACTTTAAAAAAACCCTTATTTTCTAATTGTTCCTGGTATATAGAATTATAACTGATTTTTTAAAATTGAAGTATAGTTGATTTATAATATTATATTAATTTCAGGTGTACAGCATAGTGATTCAACATTTTTATACATTATACTCCACTTAAAGTTATTACAAGATAATGGTTATACTTCCCTGTACTGTACAATATATATTTGTTGCTTATTTATTTTTATACATAGTAGTTTTTATCTCTTAATCCCATACCCCTGTTTTACCCTTCATTCCTTCCTTCTCTCCACTGGTAACCACTAGTTTGTCTTCTATATCTGAGTCTATTTCTGTTTCATTATGTTTGTTTATTTTTTAGATTTCACATATAAGTGATGACATAGAGTATTTGTCTTTCTCTGTCACACTTATTTCGGTAAATATAATACCCTCTAGGTCCATGCATGTTGTTGAAAATTTCAGATTTCCATTCTTTTTTTATGACTGAGTAAAATTCCAATGTGTGTGTGTATATATACATATATATAACAATATAGTTTATATCTATCTAACATGTATATAAAACGTGTGTGTATACTACATATGTAACTATGTTTTATATCTATATCTATCTAACATCTTCTTTATACATTCATCTGTTGATGGGCACTTAGATTGCTCCCATAGGTTGGCTATTATAAATAATGTTGCAGTGAACTTTGGGGTACAAGTATTTCTTCAAATTAGATTTTCTTTTTCTTTGGATATATACACAGGGGTGGAATTCCTCAGTCATGTGATAGTTAAATTTTTAATATTTTGAGGAGCCTCCATATTTTCCATAGTGGCTGCATCAATTTACATTACTGGCAACAGGGTAAAGGGTTCTGTTTTCTCCATATGTTCACCAATGTTTGTTACTTGTATTCTTTTTGATGATAGCTCTTCTGATAGGTGTGATATCTCATTGTCATTTTTAATTTCTCTGATGATTAACTATGTTGAGCATCTTTTCATATGCCTATTGGCCATCTGTACTTCTTCTTTGGAAAAATGTGTATTCAGGTCTTCTCCCCATTTTTTAATCAAGTTGATTTTTTTAAAAATTGAGTTGTATGAGCAGTTTATATATTTTGGATATTACCCCTTATTGGTCATATTATCTGCAAATATATTTTTCCATTCAGTAGGTTGTCTTTTTGTTTTGTCGGTGACTCCCTTTGCTGTGCAAAAACTTTTAGATTGAATTAAATTTGTTTTTGATTTTGTTTCTTCTGCCTTAGGAGAAAAAAGGTGCTTCAATTTATGTCAAAGAGTGTTCTGCCTATGTTCTTGTCTAGGAGTTTCATTATTTCCATTGTTACATTTAGGTCTTTAGTCCATTTTGAGTTTACTTTTGTATATGGTGTGAGAAAATGTTCTAATTTCAGTCTTTCACATATGGCTGTCCAGTTTCCCCAGCACCACTTGTTGAAGAAGCTGTCTTTTCCACATATATATTCTGCCTCCTTTATCATAGACTAATTGTGTGTGGGTTTATTTCTGGGCTCTCTAGTTTGTTCCATTGATCTGTGTGTCTGTTTTTGTGTCAGTACCATGCTGTTTTGATTACTGTAGCTTTGTAGTATAGTCTGAAGTTAAGGAATGTGCCCTTGTCTTATTCCAGCTTTAAAAAAAGTTAATATTTTTAGTAACTTTGCTGTGAACTGCAAAAAACAAGCAAGGTAACTTGTAGGTCTTGCCTTCTGATAGCTTCCATTTATAGTGTAATGACCCTTCACTTTAGGTAAGTAAACTGGTCAACACTTACCTGTTATACATTTTTTATATTTCGTGGGCATAGGAAAGGAGAAATGACCCTTGCTTTGGGTTGTCCCTGCCCAATGGAAGGCAGGAACACTCACTGTCTTATGTGTGTGCACTCATACAGTATGTTGTGTACAATCCTATAGTGTTGTGTGTTCTCACTCAATATTTAGCAAGTAAGAATTAGTATTCTTGAAAGTAGACCTTCTTGGTGTACTGAGAATCAGTCCTGTCCTGATTCCTATGTTACTGTGAGTGCTTCAAGCATGGATGCCTCTTGAGAATGACATTCAGGGTTCATAACTTACTGGTTCTTTTAAACGTTCTTGAAGGTAGATCATCATCAACTTCTGCTTGTGGGTCTGATTTTTGAAAGCCAAGAGTGTGAGTCATGGGAAGTAGGACAGATAAAGGTAGATTATCATTGGAGAAGGAAATGGCCACCCTCTCCAGTGTTCTTGCCTGGAGAATTCCATGGACAGAGGAACCTGGTGGGCTACAGTCCATGGAGTTGCAAAGAGTCAGACATGACTGAGCGACTAACATTACATTATTATTATTATCATTCTAAGTGGTGCTGCTTTGAGTCAGAAGGAAATGGTGTTAACCATCAGGTCAAGAGAGAGATTTCCTTATATAGCTCTTAGACAGTGCTGGAGGCCATTCTGAAGAGGTGTGCTCTAAGCATGTGAAGCCTTGCCTGAGGGTGGCTTAATAAATAAGTAGCCTCCCTCCCAAGGCGATGACTTTGAAGGGCTACTCATTTGAATGTGTTATATTTGTTAACAAATAGATGAATTTGTTCGGTAGTTATCATATAGAGCTTAATTTCTGGAGCAAGATTACCTTGACTCAGGTACCAGTTTTACCATTCATGTAGAATGGTATATACTTGTATATTCATGAGCTAGTTATTGAGCCTCTCTGAGCTTTACTTTCCTCATCTGTAAAACAGACACAGTTATACCTACTTCATAGTGTCTTGAAGGGTAAATGAGATCCCAGTGAAAAGTGCTTAATGAGAAATGGGGTGAATATTGTTAGCTCTTACAGACCCATCCCATTTCCCTTGGGTCACATTAGGAAGATGTCATTTAACCTAGGACAGGAGACTACTCACATGACAAATTCATGTTCAATTATGGCAGTCCTAGTCAGTGGCTGACACAAAGAATCATGTAAATCTGTTAGTCCTCAGCTGGGCATTTTGGCCTTTAGTTGACACAAGCTGACTGGCTGGCTACTCTGTTTCTTATCGCCAAGGGGAAGAATCTAAGGGGGAGGAGGCAAGTTGAAAGCCTGACTCCTTGGCAACAGTACTAGGTGAGGAATTTGCTGAGGACTTCAGTTAAAGCCAAACACCCAGCATTTTGTGACTGTTGGGAGAAGAAAAAGGAATAATTTAACTTGCTTTCTTTATACTCAGAGAAATGTTTAATTTATGTTTCTATCTTATGTGGAGGCTTTTCCCTTGGGGGATTGGTGGGGGTTGGGCCATACCACCTTTCTTCCTCAGCAGTCCTAGAGCTGGGTTGCAGGGTAGACACATTCCTGTCAATGTATGGGCCCCTTTTGCTCTTTCCCCTGCAAAACATCAGCCAGGACACAGCTCCATACTGCCTTCCTGGGAGAGGGTGAAGCAGATACACTTGGACAGGAATGTCAGGGGAGAGTCTGTGCATTTGGTTCTTGAAAAAGGGTTATCTGTGTAGACGTGGGTTCTTTAGTGGGCAGTACGCTTGGCTATGTAGAGCGCTTGAAAGGGCAGCTCCTTTCCCACACACTGTACAGGCAGCAGACATTTCACTTTGTTCTAAGCAGGGGTTCAGTAAGAGAGCTTCTGGGGCCCATCCCACCTCCTGTGTCTGGAGGCAAGGAAGCCGACTGCGCAGGTTCAGTTTGCCATCCCCAAGCCTCCATTTTGTTGGTGCAGCCTCAGTACAAAGCTGAGCACCACATTAATTCACCACGAGGCTCAGCATATCCGGGAACACTTTGGAGATGGTGAGTATTGTTAGAACCCGTAGGTCTGAGATGGTGGTGGGATGAGTGAATGTGTTTTCAGTCTCCTGGGATCTCTTTGCAGGTCTATAACTTGACCCAGGAGTTCTTCCGGCATGGTAAACCAGTTAATGCTGAGAGTCAGAACAGCGTGGGGGTGTTCACCCGAGAGGAGGTGCGCAACCGCATCAGGGATGACCCTGATGATCCAGAGGCCACCAAGCGCCTGAAACTCGCCATGATCCAACAGTACCTGAAGGTATCTTTGCCATCTCGGAGCTCTGTTGAGTACAAATGCCAGAATGAGAAAGACTGACCCTGGGGAAGTTGGGTCCGAGAAGGGCAGCACTGCCCTAAAGTCCTGCTTCTATCCCTGCCCAGCCTTGGCGGTCACCTGGCTCCCCTCTGGCTCTTCCCACAGGTGGAAAGCTGTGAGAGTAGCTCGCACAGCATGGATGAGGTGTCCCTGAGCGCCTTTGGGGAATGGACTGAGATTCCTGGTGCCCACCACGTCATCCCCTCGGGCTTCATGCGGGTTGTGGAGCTGCTGGCTGAGGGCATCCCAGCCCACGTCATCCAGCTGGGGAAACCCGTCCGTTGTGTTCACTGGGACCAGGCCTCATCCCGCCCTCGGGGCCCTGAGATTGAGCCCCGGGATGAGGGTGACCATAATCATGATGCCGGGGAGGGCAGTCAGGGTGGAGAGGAGCCCCGGGAGGAGAGGCAGGATGAGGATGAGCATTGGCCAGTGGTGGTGGAGTGCGAGGACTGCGAGGTGATCCCGGCAGACCATGTGATCGTGACCGTGTCGCTGGGCGTGCTCAAGAGGCAGCATGCCAGCTTCTTTCGGCCAGGCCTGCCCGCCGAGAAGGTGGCTGCCATCCACCGACTGGGCATCGGCACCACTGACAAGATCTTTCTAGAATTCGAGGAGCCCTTCTGGGGCCCCGAGTGCAACAGCCTACGGTTTGTGTGGGAGGACGAGGCGGAGAGCTGCACGCTCACCTACCCGCCCGAGCTTTGGTACCGCAAGATCTGTGGCTTTGATGTCCTCTACCCGCCTGAGCGCTACGGCCATGTGCTGAGTGGCTGGATCTGTGGGGAGGAGGCCCTTGTCATGGAGAAGTGTGATGACGAGGCAGTGGCCGAGATCTGCACAGAGATGCTGCGGCAGTTCACAGGTGCGTCCCGGTCCTTGTCCCGCCACCGGCTCAACAGGCCTCGCTCTGTCTGTCCTCCTCCTCTAGACCCTCTGAGTCTCCTGAACCAGTACTAGCATCCTCATCCCCAGGTTGTGAAACTGAGGTGGTGCACCCCTTGGGAGAGATGCTGTAGGTCACTGTATCTTGGCTTTGGCCTCCTAAATTGCAAGCTTTCTCCATTTGGAATTTGAGACACTCAAGATCACAGGCTCTGTGTTTCTTCTCTGTTTCTAAGGCTGATGGTGAAAAACTCAGATATCACCCCCAAAACCTCCGATTGCCCTACTCATGTTGTCTTGCTAAGAGATGGACTTGTGGTTGTTTTGTCTGATTTTTAGTTGAACATCTTTCCTGCACTATCCCAGAAGAGCCCCACAAGAACCCCTGAAGTTGGAAGGGGGAGCATGATTATCTGGGATGTTTTTCAGATAGTAAAATTAAGGCCCATGGAGAGGAGGTGTTTTTCTGGGGGATTACAAGGAGACTTTGAGGGGTATACAGCTTGAACCCCAGCCTCCCTCCCTCCCTTCTTCATGCCTGGCCTTCCTGGAGCCCCCGAGGTACAATGGGAGTTGTCTGCTCAGGAGTGTCTTCTTTGTACAACCATTTCTCATCCTCCCTCCCCCTGGCTCTTCTCACTCCCCAACAGGGAACCCCAATATCCCAAAGCCTCGGCGAATCCTGCGCTCGGCCTGGGGCAGCAACCCCTACTTTCGGGGATCCTATTCATACACACAGGTGGGCTCAAGTGGGGCAGATGTGGAGAAACTGGCCAAGCCCCTGCCGTACACAGAGAGCTCCAAGACAGCGGTGAGTGTGGGTGTGCTGGGTAGGCGACGGCTGCAGGGTGAGGGGTCTGTGAGGGTGGGTGTTTGGTATGTGTGTTCGGTCCAGGGGAGGAGTGCCAAGGTAAGATAGGTGGAGTAGCTCCTGTAATGATGGAGAAAATGAGAAAAAGGACACTTAACATCTGGAAGAACAGACAGAGTCAAACTAGGATATCTTAAATGCTTTCTTGAGACTATAAAAACCGAGCCTTTTAATTCTGTGCTGTCCTATATGGTAGCCATTAGCCACATTTAATTTAATTAAAATCTAAAGTAATAAATATGACATTTTGTTTCTCAGTTGCATTAGCCAGATTTCAAGTTTGAGAGCCACCTGTCACTCATGGTTGCCACGTTAGAGTGTGTCTATGGAGCATTTCTGTCATTGTGGAAAGTTCTGTTGGGCAGCACTGACCCAGTATGTTTTGCTTATTTCTCCCAATTTATTTTAGAAAATAAAACAAAATACTGACTTCCCCCAAATTATAGTAACTATATTGTAAAACATATAGAAAAATAATAAATTGAAATTATTTATATATATTTCTGTTCCTATAAAGTAGATTTTGAGTTCCCCCCACCAAGCATACCCGTACAATAAATGTTAAAACCCCAACAGAATTATATTTAAAATAATTCTCTGGTGTAATTGATGAAGAAGATGGCAGTTAAACAATGTGTTGTGCCTGTCCTGGCTGTGCTTAGGAAAGGCTGCTGCTATAGCCGTCCTCCTTCTCTTGTCCCCTGCATCAGTTAGGACTAGCGCACATAACAAAAAGCAAAACAAACTGCAGTTTAAACAAGACAGAAGTTTAACTTAGGTCACACAAGAGGAAATCTGGAGGTAGATGTTGGGGCCCAGTATCAGTAGCACCTGGCCCCATCTTCCAGGCCACCTTGGGATCCAAGAGGGCTGTGGAGGCTGCTGCTCTTGTTCTCATGTCTGTGACAGGCTGATGAGTGAAAGAAGGGAACCCTTGGAGGAGTCTGTGTCCCTAAGCAATAGTGCACTTGAAGTTGATTGGCTAGAACTTAGTCACATGACTCTACCAGCTGCTAGAGAGACTGGGATACATCTTTTTTTTTTCCTGGATGGCAGTGGTGGTGGTGGTTTGGTCGCTAAGTCATGTCCAACTCTTGCGACCCCATGGACTGTAGTCTGCTAGGCTCTTCTGTCCATGGACCCAGTTAAAGGTCAGGATTTTTGCTACTGAGGAGAGAGAGAAAGGATGTGGAGTAGGCGGCTTGCCCTCTGCCACAATATGTGCCCCCCTTTCAGCTTAACCACCTCTGCAGACTCTTTATTGGTGGGTTAAAACCTCACTACTCAAGGTGGGTGGTCCATGGACCGGCAGACTGGCACCATGTGGGAGCATTTAGACATGCAGACTCACAGCCCACCCCAGACCTGATGAATGAAAACCTCATTCTACAAGGTCCCCAACACATTCAGTTTGAGGTACATTGGAATAAAATCCAAACTCAAGCTTGGAATGCAAGCATTTGTTCTATGCTTGGACCCCACCTAAACAGCCTGCTTTCTTGATGTTAAGCTTGGCTCTGCCAAAATTCTCACCATCTCCTAGACAAGGCCTAGGAGATGCATTTCTGCCCCCATTTTTCCTTCTTCCTGAAACATCCTTTGCCTGTTTATTTATCCAGCATCTTCTGAGAAGAAGCCCAAAGGTCCTGTCCTCTGGGAAGCTTTGTGTGATCTCCCTGACAGAGGGCCTCTTTTCTGGGCTCTCAGCACCTCGCCCACACACCCATCACATCACGTATGATGCCATTTAGTAATTGGGTTTCGTGTCTGGCTTCCCCACCAGCAAGGAAGCTCCTCAAAGCAGCTGCCTGGTCACCTTTTATCTTCCAAGTGCCCAGAACAGTCCCTGGAACCTAATAGGGGCTCCATAAAGGTTTGTTAAATTACTGCCTAACTTTATTGAGTTCTTATATTCCTTCAGGTTCTGAGTCCTTTAGATACATTATTTCACTTAATCTTTACAATCACCCTCAGAAGTAGATGGTATAAACTCATTTTGAAGATGAAGAAATCAAAGCTTAGGGAGGTTAAATCATTCCCCAAGTTCACTAGTAAGAGGCAGTGTGAATTTCTGAAATTGTAGAACCAGGACTCACAAAAACCTCAGAGCAAAAAGGACTGAGGCCCGGATGTTTGGGGAAGAAGCAGGGGAAGATGGGCAGGTGGGATGGGCAACTCCTCATCCTATGGAAGTAGCAATACCTGCATCTCAGATGCCCACTTATTCCTTTCTAACTTGTAGTATGGATGGGGGTTCTGGGGCAGACAGGTAGCCTTTCTTGCTCCTCCATTTTCACTTCCCTGTCCCCCTGCCCAGCCTATGCAGGTGCTGTTCTCAGGTGAGGCCACCCATCGCAAGTACTATTCCACCACCCATGGTGCTCTGCTCTCTGGCCAGCGTGAGGCTGCCCGTCTCATTGAGATGTACCGAGACCTCTTCCAGCAGGGGACCTGAGTGCCTCATTGCTGCCGAGCGTGTTCCTTAAAGAACCACTAACTCGTGACTGCCAGCCCTGCTCCTTGCTGCTGTGTACTCCTCATTTCTGAATCCTCTCTAGAATGGATTTGTGTCTTTTGTAGAGCTGACATCTAACTGGCTTCAGACCTGGCCCTGTAGCTTCTTCTTTTCTCCTTCCTGGGTGGTGACCAGGGTGGGGTCCGTTGATTTACCTCTGTGCTCTGATCTCTGACCTCCCTATGCTTCCCCTCATCTCTAACCTTGTTATTGTAAGTGCCTTCAATACTTTGCATTTTGGGATAATAAAAGAGGCTTGCCCTTCCTGTGCTCCTCAGCTTCTCTCTTCCATTTTTCTTAGCCTCATGTGTGTGTGTGTGTATGTGTGTACATGTGTGTGTATGTATGTCTTTGTGTGTTTGTCATATCTTCTTTGAGGGGGTCATGGGGCCATCTATGGTCTGGATATACCCCCAGAAAGGAAGATGTCTGCCTTTAGTGGAAGGGGCATCCTCTTACCCCAATCTGTTTGTGATTGTTTCCCTTCCTGCCAGTGAGACCCCTTAGGAGTAAGAGTCCCTCATTATCCAGCCCCAACTCCTTCAAGATAGGCCTGGGTTGGACTGGCCTTTTGTTGGACTTCTCAGAGCCTGATTGGGTAACATAGCCACATGGAGTGAAGGTGAGTTTTATGGGAGGGGACACCTGTTGTGGGTCCATGCCAAGCTCAGATGTGTTAATTATTAATCAATGTCATCTGGCCAGAAGGCCCTGGTTCTGCCCTTGGGATGCTCCAGTTGACTTCTGGGAAGTT
Source organism: Odocoileus virginianus (assembly GCF_023699985.2). Classification (NCBI taxonomy): domain Eukaryota; kingdom Metazoa; phylum Chordata; class Mammalia; order Artiodactyla; family Cervidae; genus Odocoileus; species Odocoileus virginianus. The sequence continues at coordinate 49,498,285 of NC_069682.1, forward strand.
TTTTCCCAGAAAAACTTCTGGGAAGTACAGAAGTACAGCCACTTTGGCGGGTGAGAACATACAAACACATATATACCCCTTATATATCCACACACACATACATCACTCCTACACAGATACACTACCCCACACCCTTACACCTATACACAAGTACAACTATACACACATGCATAAAACCTTAAAGAACATTTAGTCATTTTCTTACTCCAGATTTCTAGTGACAGAGTTTGAATTCTACAGAGTTGAGGGGTTGGGTGGTGGAGGATGTGATGAAAAGCTGGGTACACCCCCTGGTTTAACTCTGGGTGAATTTAGGTTGGGTTAGCTCTTCAGAAGCTTAGGGCACTGCCTTGCATATGACTCTATATCCTTTCCTCCCTCATCTTAGGCTGTGATGATGTCCAACATATGGATATGCCTCTACACACCCCTACATGCACACCCACCTACATGCACATGTCAAAGAGGCATTCTTGTTTTGTGAAGGTTGACCTACCCGACACCCCTCATGGAGTTTATGTTAGGGATTCATATTCACCTCATGGGTAACTTGAAAAATTGTAAGTATATGTATTAAAATATTTTTTGAATAGAGGATCAATGTAGTTCATGTTCAAAAGTCATAAAAGGATACACTGAACAACTCCTCCCACAGCTGTCCCCAGTACCACTGCTGCTCCCAATGGCAGTATTATTATATTATATATATTAGTATGTTGGGTATCCATTTCTAAGTATGTTATTATAAATATATACCCTTCTCTCTTTTTATGTGAAAGTGACAAAGTAACCATCCTGTTCTGCGTTTTGCTTGTTTTAGTTAACATAATGTGTCTTGGAGATCTTACCATAATGGTACTTAAATGGACAATGTAAATTTGGATCTTACTTTGGTCAAAGAGTGTCTGTCTCCTTCCTGGCCAGAGTTGTGTTGCAGGAAGCACCTCCTATTAACTTCACCTTTGGAGGCACTGATCCAGTCTTGACCCCTCCCCATGTCCTGGATTTTCCCCACTAATTGTGCTGGGATGGACAGAAGTGGCCCATCACATAAGTATGAAGGATGAAAATAATATGTAGAATTTCCAGATCACAAGTGTAGGAATTTAAAGAACTCTATGAGGGTGAAGTTTATTTGGTGATTGCAAGTTGGGGAGCTTCAGGTGTGGGCAAGTCAGGAGGGTAGTCTGACTTGCCCACACCTAAGGGCTAGACATAAAGTCTCTTAATTTAACATGGATGCCACCTCAGACTAGGGAGGGTTATTCACCCCAGTGAGGGAACAAAACCTCCAGAGGGTTATGTAATGCAAGTAAAGCACCTAAGTTCACTCAGATAGGTGGTGTGAGACTTAATCCAAGGTCTGTGGTGCTACGTGCATGCTAAGTCGTTTCAATCGTGTCTGACTCTTTGCAACCCTATGGACTGTAGCCCGCCAGGCTCCTCTGTCCATGAAATTCTCTAGGCAAGAATACTGGAATGGGTTGCCATTTCCTTCTCCAGAAGATCTTCCCGACTTAGGGATTGAACCCACGTCTCATGTCTTCTGCATTGGCAGGCAGGTTCTTTACCACTAGCGCCACCTGGGAAGCCCAGATGCTACACTGTTTGGTGCTACAGTGAAGGGTTATTCTAGTTATTGTGTGATAAAAAGAGGCTGGTGCCATGAAAAAATAAAAAATCTTTGGCCATTATGGACAGGGTGGAATGGGTGCAACCACACTAGGAGACTGTGTGGCTGACTCTACTAAAAAAACTGGCCTTGTGCCTGGCAGCATTTCTACTCCTGGCTATACACCCAAGAGAAATCAGTGGATATGCCCACCTGAAATATGTACCAAAGACTAGATATATGCAGGATGAGTTCCTTGCTGTGACTAGGTTTCTTAAATAGTTGTGGCATTGATTGATACTCAAATGACTCTATTAGGGGTGTCTAGTATGGCATGCTCAGGCCAACACCTTGTGCCAAAACCGCTACACAATTCTTGTCACTTGTGGGAGGTCACTTGAGAGGCAAGTTCTTTGCTGGCACTGGATTCTGCGTAGAACTGGTTGCATGGTTTCTTGTGCTGTGGGCATCAGTGAATCCACGACCAACGTGTTTGGTTTGTGGCTTTGTGGAAGCCTCTGAAATGTCCCTTCAGGTTCCCTGGGATACTCGGCAAGTACTGTCTCTTTCTACTTTTGCTGCTCTGGAACAGGTATTCCTCTTCAAGGGAGCCACTTGGAATGTCTATCCTACCTACACACAAAGGTAGGAGTGAAGTGCCTCTGGTTTGAGTCACTCTGAGTTTGCTTGGGCCTGTCAAAATGAGCCCATGGGTGATCCCAAGGTGCAAGAGTGAAGTGGGCTGTTGGTTCCGTTCAGAGAACTGCCTGTCTAACTAATGGTCTGCCAAACATAATGGTAGATTCACATGAAGCATGTTTTCTCATACTGACCAGCTGGTGTCCCTTCTTCCATGCTTGGCCCTTTTAGCCTGTTCTCCACGCAGGAGCCTGTATGATCCTTTTACCAATATGAATCCAGTTATGTGCTTCCCTAGTTCCAATGACTCCCATCATATTGAGCATAAAACGTGATTTCCAGCATCCTGTGAGACCTGTTCTTTGGCCCCACTTCCTTCCATGGCCCCCTTCTGTTGACCCTGGCTGTCCTGTTTATCTGGAATGCTTGCCTCCAGTAATGCAGGTCTCATTTCCTTGCTGCATTCAGCCCTCTAATCAACTGTCACTTCTCTAGGAAGACTTCCCTAAGCACCCAATTCACAGCACTCTCAGCACTCCCTATCCTTTCCTTTGCCTGTTTCTTCAGAGTCCTTCTCTTTCTATGATGTCATATTTTTAAATTTATATGTCTATTTATTTGTCTGTCTACTCCCCTTCCTCTTCTCCCAGGTTGTAGCTTTCATTGTCCAAAATAGTGCCTGGTATAGTGGGTTATCAATGAATATTTGCAGAATGAATGAGCAAGTGAAAGAAGAAGCTGAGCTGGATAGTGTTATCCTCCAGACACATCCTTGGTGCTGGCCAGCAGTCCTCATGGGCTTCCCTTGCAGCACCCCTTCAGCTCTTGACACCTCCCCTCCCCTACCAACTGTCAACAGGCAGAATGGTCTCCTGCTTCACAGACAAAATAGAAGCCACCTGGAGGCAACTTCCTTGACAAATCTACAGACTGCTAGCCTACACACCCATCCTTTTAGACCTTTCCCAGACACAATGGAAGTGTGTGATCCATCACTTGTGTATTCCATGCCCCAAACTCAGGGACTTTGCTTATCATTTCCTATCCCATTCTGTCTACTCCGTCCTTCCCACTTGAATTTCAGTTTCCTAATGTCTTTCCCATCTCCAGCCCTCATCTTGCTCCCACTTTTCCTTGCCTTTTTTTCTGGTCAAGCATCACACTAGCATTTTCTACACTTTCCTCTCTGCATCCTCACTATCCTCGCTCTAGCAGTGGTTGGTGGGGTTCCTCAGACCACAGAGGGAAGGACTAGGCTGGCTCTCCTTGCCATGGCTGGGAGAGGTAAGGTGGACGCCTAAGGTTTATGAAAGGACAGCCTCATGGGCTGAACCACATCCTCTGGTGCCATCTGCTGGCCATGTCAGAATGCAGCCCTTTCGCTGCACAGAGAACATCTGTGTCTGGGATTCTGTGAGCTTTTCTGAATAAAAAAAATTTTTCAATAAATCATAGAAAATACCTTAAGTTAATACTGAATAAAGTTAATAAAGTAATACTGCAACTTATTCCAGAGCATCATTTATTTTTCATTCTTAACCTTCTGTAAAAAGAGGCTTGTTGGCCTCCAGAATGAGACCACCTTACCTGCCTCCTGAGAAACCTGTATGCAGGTCAAGAAGCAACAGTTAGAACTGGACATGGAACAATGGACTGGTTCAAAATTGGGAAAGGAGTCCATCAAGGCTCTATATTGTCACCTTGCTTATTTAACTTCTATGCAGAGAATATCATGTGAAATGCCAGGCTGGAGGAGTCACAAGCTAGAATCAAGATTGCCAGGAGAAATATCAATAACCTTAGATGTGCAAATTATACCACTCTAATGGCAGAAAGAGAAGAGGAACTAAAGAGCCTCTTGATGAAGGTGAAAGAGGAGAGTTAAGAAGCTGGCTTAAAACTCAACATTGAAAAATTAAGATCATGAAAAACAACCCCTAGAATGGGAGAAAATAATAGCAAATGAAATAAGGCAAAAGATTAACTTCCAAAATATATAAGCAGCTCATACAAGTCTATATCAGAAAAATAAGCAATCCAATAAAAAAGTGGAAAAAGACCTAAACAGACATTTCTTCAAGGAAGACATACAGATGGCTAACAAACACATGAAAAGATGTTCAACGTCGCTCATTATTAGAGAAATGCAAATCAAAACTACAATGAGATATCACCTCACACCAGTCAGAATAGGCATCATCAAAAAGTCTATTAACAATAAATGCTGGAGCAGGTATGAAGAAAAGGGAACCCTCCTGCACTGTTGGTGGGGATGTAAATTGATACAGCCACTATGAAAGACAGTATGGAGATTCCTTTAAAAAAACTAAGATTAAAACCACCATATGAACCAGAAATTCCACTGCTAGGCACATTTTGGTTTGAGGAAACCAAAATTGAAAAAGACACATGTAACCCAATGTTCGTGGCAGTGCTATTTATGATAGCTAGAACATGGAAGCAACCTACATGTGCACTGACCGATAAATGGATAAAAAAGCAGTGGTACATATATACAATGGAATATTACTCAGCCATAAAAAGGAACAACACCTTTGAGTCAGTTGTAATAAGGTTGATGAACCTAGAGCCTGTTATACAGAGTGAAGTAAGTCAGAGAAAAATATCATATACTAATGCATACATATGGAAATCTAGAAAGATGGTACTGATGAATTATTTCCAGGGCAGCAGTGGAGACACAGACATGGAGAACAGACTTATGGACACAGTGGGGGGGGCAGGCGGGGAGGGGGTGGGAAAGGAGAGGAGAGGATGGGATGTATGGAGAGAGTAACATGGAAACTTACATTACCACATGTAAAATAGCCAATGGGAATTTGCTGTATGATTCAGGGAACTCAAACCAGGGCTCTGTAAGAACCTAAAGCGGTGGGATGGGGAGGGAGGTTCAAGAGGGAGGGAACATGTGTATACCTATGACTGATTCATGTTGATGTTTGGCAGAAACCAACAAAATTCTGTAAAGCAATTATCCTTCAATTAAGAAAAAAAAAAAAAGCTAAGATCATGGCATCTGGTCCCATCACTTCATGGCAAATAGATGGGGTAAAAATGGAAACAGTGACAGAATTTTTTTTCCTGGGCTCCAAAATCACTGCAGAAGGTGACTGCAGCCATGAAATTAAAAGATCCTTGCTCCCTAGAAGAAAAGCTATGACAAACCTAGTGTATTAAAAAGGAGAGACATCACTTTGCAGACAAAAGTCCATATAGTCAAGGCTATGGTTTTTCCACTAGTCATGTACAGATGTGAGAGTTGGATGATAAAGAAGGCTGAACACCAAAAAACTGATGCTTTTGAACTGTGGTACTGTAGAAGACTTGAGAGTCTCTTGAACAGCAAGGAGATCAAACCAGTCAATCCTAAAGGAGATCAGTCTTGAATATTCATTGGAAGGACTCATGCTGAAGCTCCAATACTTTGGCCACCTGATGGGAAGAGCCGATTCACTGGAAAAGATCCTAATGCTGGGAAAGATTGAGGGCAGGAGGAGAAGGGGGTGACAGAGGATGAGATGGTTGGATGGCATCACCGACTCAATGGACATGAATTTGAGCAAACTGGGAGTTAGTCAAGGACAGGGAAGCCTGGTATGCTGTAGTCCACGGAGTTGCAAAGAGCTGAACACAACTGAGAAACTGAACAACAAGATATTTTCTTTTTTGTTCCTTCATTCCGTCATTCATTGACTGTTTCATTCATTCATCAGACTTTTATGCCAGCTTCTGTGCTAGGAAGATTTAATTATGTTTCAGTAAGTAAGTTTACTAAATAAATAAATAGGAACTATGAACTTATTTATTCCCCAAGTGAAGCTGAACTGTATGAGTTCAGTTCTTTTAAGTTTGTTGAGGTTTATAGAGGGATGGGAGGTGGGAGGTGGGAGGAAGGTTCAAGAGGGAGGGAACATGTGTACCTAAGACTGATTGATATTGATGTATTGCAGAAACCAACACATATTGTAAAGCTATTATCCTTCACTTAAAAAGAAATAAATTTAAAAAATTTGTTGAGGTTTGTTTTATGGCTCAGGATATGGTCTATCTTAGCATATGATCTATGGTGCTTGAAAAGGATGTGTTTCTGCTATTGTTGGGTGCAGCATCCTACAGATGTTGATTAGATCCTGTTGGCTGATAGTGTTGTTGATTTCCTCTATATCTTTGCTGATTTTCTGTCTAGTTCTTTTGATTGTTGAGAGAATAGTTTAAATGTCTAAATATAATTGTGTATCTGTTTATCCGTTCAACTCTATCATTTTTTTTGTATTAATAGCTTTTTAAAGAACAGTTTTAGACTTGTAAAAAAAGTGAGTATTTAGCCTCTACCCCCTATTCCCCATTAACATCTTACATTAATATGGTATATTTGTCATAACCAGCGAACCAGTGTTTTAACCAGTGAACCAAAGTTCATAGGTTAAACTAACAAAAGATGAATTAAACGAATGTCTTTTTCTGTTCCAGAATTCTGTCCAGGATGCCATGTTACATTTAGCCATCATATTTTGTTAGATTCTTCTTGGTTGTGATGTTTTCTCAGACTCTGCTTATCTTCAATGATCTTAACCATTTTGAGTAGTATACTCAGGTATATTGTAGGGTGCCCCCTATTGGAATTTGTCTGATGTTTTTCTCATGACTAGACTGGGATTATAGGTTTTTAGGAGGAAAACCACAGAGTAAAGTGCCTTTTTCATCTCATCATATGACCTTGATCACTTTGCTGAGATAGGCTTTGTCAGGTTTCTGCACTGTGAAGTTTCCTCCCCCACCCCCCTGCCATCATACTGTCCTCTTTGGAAGGAAGTCACTTTGCAGTCCTCACACTTAGGGAGAGTGGAGAGTTATGTTCCCCTCCTTTAGAGAAGAGTATCTATATAATTTATTTGGAATTCTTGTGCACAGGTAAATTGTCCCTTCTCTTCCTTTCCCCCTTTCATTTATTAACTTGTTCAGTCATTTATTTATATCAGAATGGACTCGTGCATATTTATTATATATTTTGGATTATAATCTAATACTACTTTATTTTGTTGTTAAATTATTCCAACTTTGGTTGTTGGGAGCTCTTTCAGTTGTCTCCTATGTCTCTGACCTTCTGCCATCAATGTGTGGATTTTTTTTTCCTTTCCATTTTGAACACTTCCTGACTTTCTGGCACTATAAGGTGCTCTAGGCATGTCTTGTATATTTCCTGTCTCTGCCATTGAAACAGCCATTTCTTCAGAGAACCCTGATTCCTTTTGATAGAGCTTGGTCTAGCTTGGGGCAAAAGCTAGATTGGTGTTGCCATACGGGGTTGGTAATGGCAAAAGTGACCTCAGTTTTTATTTCTGCTTGCTTTGCTATGTGAACTCACATCTCCTCTCACTAAAGAGGTTGTTATTGGCTGAATTGTGTCCCCTCAAATTCACGTGTTGAAGTCCTAACCTAACTCCCTGTGATGGATTAAAGATTATCAGCAAATACTGATATTGATATTCATTGAAATTGATATTCAGCAAATATCAATCACTTTTCTTCCTCTGGGAATAGAGTATATTTTCCTCCCTTTTGACTTTGGGCTTAGCCATCTGACTTGTTTTGGCCAACAGACAAATGTGAACAGACACATTGTAGTATAAGCTGAAGCTTCCAACATGTTAGCACAGTTGGGTTTCTGCCTCTCATGTATTTGCAATTTGTCATAAGAACAGGTCCCTGATAGCTGATGTTTCAAGGAGAATATGGAGAAAGGGAGAATAGATCTGAGCTTATAGAAGCCTGGAATCAAACCTACGGCCTGTAGACAGACACATAGACAAGAAAGACAAATGCTTGCTCTTCTAACCTATGAATTTAGGGGTGGCTTATTTTGCAGCATTATCACAGCAGGAGTTAACATCTCTCTTTGGGAGAGTCATTTAACCCAAGAGGGATATTTGTTGGCACTAGTGATAGACTGAACAATGGCCCATGCGTTGGGAAGCCACCCAGGGTGGCACAGTTCTAGCAAAGGGGCCTGGCAGGAATGGGCCAAGGGATTCAGATTCCTGGAGGATTCATTTCACAGCTTGACTCTGGCTCAAGGAGCTGGAAGAGACAGAAGCTCTTTTTAGTTCTGTCCTACTTGACTGAGGAAAGATCTAACCACTGCCTAGTTTTCAGCTCATTGTTCGAAAAAATCAGAGTTGCTGTGACTCCTTTTCTAGCAAATGGAGAATTTGAGAAATTACAGTGTTTCCCTCCACTCTCAGTGTCCTTTCTGACCCAGACCCACAAGCCTGGACAGTATTGAAGTCTTTGCTAAAGGTAGAAAGTTCCTGCAGGGAGTCAGGATTATGGGTGATCATAGACTGTATTCTTGGCTTTTCAGAAAGCAATTCTTGGCAGTAGGACAGTGGTTGAGATTAGATAACTGGGAAGGCTCTTCTTAGAGTTAGGAGTAGGCTGTGAGGGGCTCTGGTTGAAGAGGGTAGAGCCTTTTCCTTACTCACCCTCAGCCAGTGGTGCTTTTGATACAAGGGATAGAACTTTGGCTAGCCTTTTAATTCTGTTTCCTTACCTTTAGAGTTCCCACTGTTAATGCCAAATGGTTGGCTGATAGCCTTACGTTTCAGACATGTCTTGAATTTCTATCCTATTTTTAAGTATTTATGGGTGTTTTAAGGAGAAGGGTTTTATTAAGGACTTGACAGGATGTCACTTTAAGTTGGAAGTGGTTTTGATTTAATCATAGTCTTTCCTGAGATGTTAAGGGCTCCTAATAAGGCAGGCAGGTATAGATGGTAACTTGGGAAAGGAAAGCTGAGCGTGGATGTAGCCCATGGAAATGCCATCTCCACAATATTCAGAATCTCCCTCTTCTCATTCACCTGCATTCCTCTGGCCAAGCCATCATCAGCTTAGATTGTTGCTGTCACTACTCTTCAACTGGCCTCCTGCTTTCATTCTGGTCTTTCTTGGTTTCTTTTCTTTTTTTTTTTTATTTCCACACAATAGCTAGAATAACCCTGTCCACCCTAAGTCAGACCCTGTCACTTCTCTCCTCAAACTCTTGTAAGGTACCACTTCACTCAGAAGGAAAGCCAGAGTCCTGTGTTATTTACATGGCTCTGTGTACTTTGGCACTCATCACCTACTACCTCTGGCACCCTCATTTTCTGTTCCTCTACTTTGCCTGATCTGCCTGATCGACCCTGTCCTGCTCGCTAATCTGAACACACCAAGTCTTCTCCTAAGTTAAGACTTTACACCTGTTGTTCCATTTGTGAGGAGTGCTTTTCCCCAACAGTCTGCATGGTTTACATCATTACTACCTCCAGGCCTTTTCTCACATATTACCTTTTACCTGAGACTTTCCCTGGGTACTCAATCTGAAAGTACAATGTTCCACAGCTTCAACATTTCCCGTTCCCTTTCCCTGTTATATATTTTTTGCTTATCACCATTTACTATATATTTTGTTTGTGTTATTACCTCTCACTCCTGAGGAACAGAGTAAGACAAACAGCTAAAATGGGAAAACGAGATGGGAGGATGGAGAGGGAATCAGAGGCACAATGCATTGGGACATGGAACCCTGTCCTGGGAACCAGTCCCCATAACTGGTGTATGAAATAAGTGACTTTTCCCTTTACCTTCCTGGCTCAGCCTCTGAACTCACTAAGCATCCTTCAGACCACAGTTTGGCTTCCCATTAAGTTCATTTATCATCATGAGAACACTGGCTTGTGTGATAGTTAAGTTATAGCTCCCATTAAAAATGAGAACATTGGCTTTGGGCTTATGAACTTCATGTCCTAGTGAGGTGGGTCATCTGTGTAGCTTATATGAGACTGGTAACTGTGGGACACTGACTAGACTCACTTTCTACACCTGTAATACCAAGGACCAGCCCCTTGGCTGAGGGCAAGTTCATTGAGCAAATAATAACTGATTGAGCCTTTTGAGGCATAGCCAGACAGATATTTCATTGTGTCCCCTTTTACTTTTTCAAAATTCCACACCTTTGGTCAGTTTGGGAAACTCTCCTTGAGGTAGAGGGCTTCCTAAAAAACCCCCTTGGTTAGGTTCCTGATGAGAGGGGGAGCTCTTATCTTATGCTATTGCAGATTAGATAGCTGACAAAGGCTTGCATTACGGTGACTGGCCTATGTGACAGACACTGAGAGTTGCCTGCATGATATCCATTGCTTCCTCCTGCTGCCAGAATTGTGATTTTGTTCAGAATAGCAGTGGTTTCCAATGGGAGGCAATGATCCATGTTGCCCTAAAGCAGGGTCAACAAACTTTTTGACAAAAAAACCCTTTTTTTAAATTTAGGCTTTGTGGGCCAAGAGGTGACTTTCATATAATACATCTGTCATGAAATAATCTCTTGACTTTTTTTCCCCTCAGCCATTTAAAAATGTAAAACCCATTCTTAGTTCATAGTCTGTATAAAGTCAGGTGGTAGACTAAATTTGGCCCACTTTGCAGACCTATCACTCCGTTTTGTTTTTTGTTGCCACTCTCCCTTGCAGGGTGGTCATGGCATCCACTTCTGGAGGTAAGCTGGGGAAGGGTGGTTTGGGGAAAACTTTTATTATCTTGATAAAAGGAGGCAGATGCCATAGCCCAGACCCTTCTCCTTTTTTCTCTGCCTTGAATATGAATGTGATTTATGGTACTATTGATCACGGTGAAGCGACAAGGAGGATAAAAACCAACACACCAAAGATTATGAAGCAAAGATAGAAAGAGCTTGGATATGTGACTGACAATGCCAGAAACTACCTACTTCATAAGTTGTGAAGTGAGAAAAACAATAACCAGTGTTTAAGCAGCTTCCTTATTACTTGCAGCTGCATTTTCAACATATCTAGGGCACTTATGTCCTTTGTTATCTGCTTCACCCCTCCCCCATCTAGGAGAATTACTCTACTCACAGACACTGGTACCCAGGCAGCTGTGTTTTGTACTACGTGCTCCACCTCATGCCTATCTGCCGCCCAGATGTTCAGACCTGACCTCTAATTAGTCTATCCATAGGCTGGCCAGTGAACCATGGCCTTTGTGGCTTGTCTCCGGAATGGAAGCTGAGAGTCCTATGGTTTCTGGCAGGACAAAAGAAGGTGGATGCAAACAGTATGATGGAGTCACATGAATGTCAAACTCCTGGAAGGAATATCCACAAATTTCATAGGTGAAGTCCTCTTCCAATGGGTCCTTCCTTCCAGCTCCTGGCTCTAAAAGCTCAGCCTGTTGTGGTCCCAGTTCCTATATTTCTTCTTGGTTCCAAATTCACCCTGCAATTCGTGCTTCATTTTTCTCTAGACAAGAGCAACTTGAGAATGTAGGGCAGGGTCTTGTTCAACAGTTTCTTTGTTTCCCTGCTCCCTCAAAGTGTTGGGTGGGGAAGGGAAGAAGTGACTGCCTAGACCTTCAAGAGAGCCGAGTGCAGGCCCTCTTCCCAAAGTTACCATCCCCAGCACCACCTGGATCTACTGGGCTCCCTAGAGAGCCATTCTGAGCTGAGAGGCTATGGGACGGGTTTAGCCTTTATAAGCATCTGGTTTTGTGCTTCATTGGAACCACAAGAAGAAGAAAAAAAAAAGGAAATTCTTTTCCAAGTGGACAGTGAACATGTAACCCCCTGGGGGTATGACAGGATGGGAATAGAAACGGGGTCAGGAGGGCACAGAGTTGAGCTCTGACAAGTCACTGAAGTCCAAAAACTTTCCCCAGGACCTGTCAGCGCCTGGAACCAGAGGGACTAAGGGACTGGCTTGTAGTGCTGGTGGTGGTGATGGTGAGTGACCTGCAGAGTTGGGTTCCAGGAGGGGTCTGGGCAGCAGGGCATGTGGAGCAGGAGACTTCGTTCTTCAGAAGTCCAGGGTGTATCTGGCTCTCTGGCTGGAGAAGGATGCAGGCTGTAGCTCCTTGAGAACTGGTAGAACCGGCTGTGGGGAGGGTCTTACAAAGACAGTGATGTTGGCCAGCCATCAGGTGGGCATGGGAGCAGTGTGGCAGGAAAGGGTAATGGGGCAACTCCATCGATCCAGGATTTAATGAACATTCACACCTAGTCTTGAGTAGCCCGGAGTCAGACAGCCCACTTCCTCGTAGTGGATGAAGATGTGGATCCTATTGGTTAACTCTAAGCCTGGATGACCTTGGTGTGAACTACCAGAGAGGCTGAGGGCCACTCAGGGCTTAATTCTGAGCCAGGGGTCTGGGAAGGAGGTCTTGGAAAGATAAGGGCAAGTAGAGAGGGCAGGCAGGCTCAGGGCCCCTGAGAGCCTGAAGCTTCAGCATCAGTGCATTTGTCATGCCTGCAAGTGGAGGACATGACTTTGGAGAAGGCTGAAGGGCTTGTATGTGAGGTGTCTGAGGTCATCTAGGGGAGGAGCTAGAGACACATTTGGAGCTAGAGACAGACACTTTGGGAGCCATTTATGTACAAGTGGTCATTAAGATGATTTGGAGTGGATGAGACTGGGTGGCAAGTTGAGATAAGAAAAGAACCTTGGGGACATTGAAGAGCATAGAGAGGCACCTGCACAGGAGGTAGAGAGAGAGAGATGGAGAGAATGTGGTCAGATGATCAGAAGATCCCAGGGGTGTGGATCAGGCAGGGAGAGGAATATTTCAGGAAACAGGGAGTGGCCACCAGTGTGGACTGTGGCAGAGACAGAGGGGGAGGAGATTGGGGAAATGAAAGGTCCCAGGTGAATTGCAAAAGCAGCCCTGGGCGATGCTGGGACAGAGGTCCTGGAGACTGTGGGAAGAAAGCAAGATGGGTCGCAAGAGCCTAGCTGGAAAGGGAGGATGGACTGGAGCTGGGACCTTGGGATGGAAGTGGGGATGCAGCTTTCTAAGGAATTGGCAGGGGGTGGGGTGGGTGGTGGAATTGGGCAAATACCAGTGCCCTTGGAGGCTTGCTTCTGTCTCTGTCACTTCTCACAGGAGCATTCTCCTTCTCACTCACAACTCCTTCTGGCTTCACTCCATCCCTTGAGGATTGTGTAAAGGAACACTTAGTCCCATTTTCATGGGCACTGAGTCTTCTCTACTCCCTCAGTCGTGGATGGGGCTGGGGCACCTGAAGACCCAGAAAGTGGTGCAGTGAATGCACTTCTTCCAGATGTCCCCAAACCACTTGCAAGAGGCTCCTTCCTTTAGAAAGGCTGTTGCTACTCCCTCCATTCCTCTTGGCTATTCCAGGACTCTGCCACGTCCTGAGAATAAGGTCAGCAAGTGCTTTATTTGATGTTTAGAACTGGGTCACTGGATGCCCTTGCTCTGGCACAGCCTCTCTAGGGGCTCTGTAGCCCCACCCCCCTCTCCCGAAGGCTTGTTCCCTAGTATGGAGGGCATAAGAGGAGGCCAGCTTTGTGCTGAGGGCCCCATTTGCAGGAGACCGAAGCTGAGGCTTAAAGGTCAGATATGTTTTGCTGATTGGTCATCAAGCCTAGAGCAAGTACTGGGCAAGCTGCTGACCCCCCCTGCCTCTACACCCACTGTCATCCAGAACAGGGAGCCCCCCCAACCCCACCACCACTTAAATCCTTCTGATGAAAGCTATCTCTACACACTTATCCCTTGTCCCTACTACAGACCTCCGGTGGGCTCAACTGCCTTGGCATGTGGGAACCCTCTAAGAGACCCTCCCCTGCTGTTGAACTCTCCTGCTAAGAAGCCCAACATTCAATACATTGATGCAAGGGTCTGCCTCCTTGCTTTGACAGATGGCCCCACCTCTGTGAGAAGATTCTGGGGGCTGTGCCAGTGTTCCCAGCGTTAGGGCAGCCAATGTGCTGTAAGATGGGGCCCTCTTTAATGTATGCAACATGCTCCCAGTATCCGCTTTTAACTGCTCCTCCTGTGCCTTGGGGGATGCCAGGCCTGAAAGTCCAGTACTTGCTATAGATCCACAGGGTGAAATTTCTGCTCCTGAGCCCAGATGATATTGGCTGTCTTTTTACCTTGTAATATTGGGATGAGGAGTCTGAAATTGTGATGACCTTTTCAACAGACTACCTCCCTACTACAGGAAGCTTCTGGTTGAAAATACTGGTCCATGTTGGCCCCAGCAGTTGGTTCTTCCTGTTTTAGAACACCTCCACCCCAGAGACCCCAGGGTATTATCTAGCAGTTCTCCTTCCAAAGGTCCACTGGGCTACCATCATCATTCCTTTGCTGGTTGGACATGTGTGGTTGGTATTATCCAGTTGAAAACTGAGCTACCTATAGCCTCTTGGGAATATAACAGATTTTGGATGATTTGTTGAACCATCAATGCTAATAAGCATGGTTCCAGGTAAGTGTTCCCTCACTCACCATGTACACATGTCTACTTGGGCTTGTATATTTTTTCATGTAATGTTTCACCAATTTCACTGATGGCCACCTTCCAGACTGAGGCCCTGAGAGCATCACAGATGCATCTGGTGAGACTGAAAAAGTTAAACTTTGTTTGCTTTCAAAGACTAATCATGTGAGTTTTAAGAGCCAACAAAATTCCCAAATCTTTTGGTCATGCTGAAAGTCCCAAAGGACAGAAGCCATCAGTTAAAGAGACAGTTAGGCTGAAACTAGAAAGTGAACACAGATCACAGGATAACTCAATTTATCCTGTTGTGGGCCTTTAAAAAAGGAGTTCTTCATGGGTTGTAAGCTAAAGAGGAACAGTTTGCACAGTTTGGAGAAAATAGAAGTACCCTGACCAATAAATATGCCTAAAAATGACAAAGCTCTCCCTATTTGATGGTTCTAGATCCCAGCAAGAAGTAATGGGCACAGGCATAAGGAGCTATATACAGAGTGTAAACAGTAAGGCCCTTTGGAAGACAAAATGAGGGGCAGGGCAGGGCCTCTGTAGGGCAGAGTGGCCTGCAGGTTATACAATAGGCTTGTAGGACAGTCATTCATTCTGCCACCAAAGCATGCCGGTGGCGGTGCCAGGCTCACTGGATTTCTCCAGTCTGCAGTAAGGAGAAATTATGTCCATTGAGAATCCTTGGCCCCAGTGACCTTTCCTGGAGGGAAGGCATTGGGGACAGCCAGGCAGGGCTTCTGTGCCCTTTCCTCCCCAAGAGGAGGGACAGGGCTGCCTGGCTATACTTGGGGCCACCTACCCAGGGTTCACAGCATGGATGCGGCAGTATTTCTCATGCAGGGATTGGAAGCAAATGGCCTCAAGGAGCCCGTAGCCCCTCTCTTGAAAGGAGGAGCTAGAGGCATCTGTGTCCAGGAGGGGGAACCCATAACTTTCAAAACCCTCATCCCATCTCAGTTCCTCACGGATGCTGGAGAGCAGTTGCCAAAACTGATGCTGATTCGTTTCTGGGTCTCTGATTCTCACCAGCCTCTTGAACAAAGACAGCTTCCTTCTCCATACCCTTCCCACCACTCCAGCATACTCCTCGGCCTAACTCAAGGTCCTTAAATATCAGTCTCTTGGAGATGGCTGTAGTCCTCCAGTTTATAAGCCTGGCAGGTGGTGCCCTCAGCTGCATCACGGGGGACACCTAAGAACACCACTTCTACCTCTGAGTGCAGGGCGCACATGGCCTCTCTGGTGTGGATCTTTTGCGATGGGCTGGAGACTTTGGCATGCAGCTGGGTAGCAGGTCTCTGGAATGGCCGGAGAAGCCTCCACTCACGGAAGGTGCAGGGCATCTTTCGACAGGTGACAGCTGGAGCCTGTGCTTTGGGTGTGCCCAGGGAGCCAGGGGCTGAGGGCACCATGAAGGCCTGTGGGGCCCTGGTAGGTATGGCACCTGGGCCAGGCATGCAGTCTGGGTGTGGGCTGCCATTTGAAGCTTGCCAGTTGCGACTGTAGATACTCCAGAGGGGGCGGCGGCGCTGGCGACTATGATGGCACCGGCAGCGCAGGAGGCGGAGGAAGGCACGCTTGAACTCCCTGCTGGAGCAGGGGTAGATGAGTGGATTCACACAACTGTTGAAGTAGCCCAGCCAGAAGATAACCTTGAAGACGCCCTCTGAGGGCTTCAGCTGTGGGAACAGGGAGCCTGTGGGGAGCAGAGACCCAGGCTAGTTAGATGCTCAGGAAGAGGGAGCCCCAGGGAGCCCCAGGCTGCTCCTGGTGCAGCCCCTCTCCACAGGCAGCCCCTCTCCACACCACTCCCCCTCCCACGCACCTTTCCTGAGCTCTGACCATTCATCAACTAGGGGCTATCAAGATATTTCTCCTCAATGAGTCCCTGATATAATTCAAGAGTGTCCATGAACTTTGATGAAGAAAAACAACCATCTTCAGTTTTACTCACATTTACCTGAAATCAAGCATTTCCTGCAAATGCAAGCAACAAACCTGAGTAGAATTAGACAAGATGATATTGAAATCACTGTTTTGTAGCTCCAAACTGCAGCTACAAAGCAGTGCAATATTGTCAGTTTTCTACCTAATATTAGCAGTTGGCAGAGATGTTTTGAAATATTGTCTATGCTCCTCCCTATTTGGAAATGTTGGTCACTAGAACACACCAGTGGATCCTGTTACTTAAAGCCTTCATGTGGAAGTACATTTAATACTAAATCACAAATTTTAATTAAAAATAAATGAAATTGATTTCATCTGTAATCCTTTGTATTTTATTTTATGCATTTCAAAGAGTAATTCTGATAAAGGCTCCATACACTTTGTCAGATGCCCAAATAGTCCCTATCTTTATAAGAAGGGTAAGAACTCCTGAACTAAATGTTGACCAAGGCTTGCTCCATGCCAGGCAGTGTCCTGGACTCTCTTCAAATACCTGAGTCCTGCTCACTCAGTAGCAATGTGGATCAAAGATCATGAGAAAGAAGATGGGATGATGGTGGTGCCCAGTATATTGGGGTGGGGGGGCTTCCAAAGTCTCAGGATAGACAGGAGTCAGGCAGGATGAGGAAGGGTAGAGGGTATCAGGAGTGGAAGGGAGAGGTAGGCAAGAGGATAACAAGTTTGGGGCAGGGGAATGTCCTATAGGATATGCTCAGAAAACTTCATTTGGGACAGATGGTAAAGGACCTTAAATGCTGGAAAGTTAGGCTTTTAATTTTTGGATAGTTAGGAGATATGGATATTTTTGAGCAGGCAAAAGATAGAACCTAGAATTAAGCCTCAATAAACACAATGCCCAAATCACTGTGGACAGTGATTGAAGCCATGAAATTAAAAGACACTCCTTGGAAGGAAAGCTATGACAAACCTAGACAGCATATTAAAAAGCAGAGACATCACTTTTGTTGACAAAGGTCCATCTCATCAAAGCTATGGTTTTTTTCAGTAGTCATGTATGGATGTGCGAGTTGGACCATAAAGAACGCTGAGTGCTAAAGAAGCTTCAAAAGAAGCTTTCCAACTGTGGTGTTGGAGAAGACTCTTAAGAGTCCCTTGGACTGCAAGGAGATCAAAGCAGTCAATCCTGTAGAAAACCAGTCCTGAATATTCATTGGAAGGACTGATGCTGAAGCTGAAGTTCCAATGCTTTGGCCACCTGATGTGAAGAACATCATTGGAGAAGACCTGATGCTGGTAAAGATTGCAGGCAAAAGGAGAAGGAGGTGGCAGAGGATGAGATGATTAGATAGCATCAGCCACTTAAGCGACATGAATTTGAGCAAACATCTGGTGTGCTGCAGTCCATGGGGTTGCAAAGAGTCATAAACGACTTAGCAACTGAACAAATGCAAAGCCCATGGGCTGCTGGAATGCAGGATAATGGGGCTGTCCTGGTGGAAGTGGGAAGTGGTCAGGGAAGGCTTCTGGGATGGCTTCAAAAGGGAGCAGAGTGCCTGGCAGGAGGGAGTGGGGGCACTGGAGATCTGAGTTGTGCCAGAAAGACCCTCTTCCCCACAAACCTCTCCCCTGCCTTCCCCACCATGGACCGTAAGGAGTCATATCTCCAAGGACAACTAACAAAGTGCAAAGACATCATCCAGGAAGCACAGGCCACTTTGTCACCCTCACCATCCTCCGCAGCAACAGCAGCAGGGATCAAGGATAGGTGGCAAGAGTGTCCCATCCCAGGAAAAAGCCTCACGTGTCTGCCAGGGTAAGCAGAGCAGGGGTAGTGGTCCTTGACAAATCATGATACATGCTTTCTTTTCTTGTCCTCAAAGAAATAAGAGCAAGGTCCCGTACTGAGGGAGCAGAGGCACCATGCGTCCCTCTTTGACCTGTGGGCTCTTGTATATCACCCACCTCCCACTTGGTGAGATTCCTGGTGCTAAGAGACAGTGTGGAGAAAGAGGAATGTCAGGTAGTATTGTGTGGCACAGGATTTTCAAACTCTGGTCATGCAGGCTTCAGCAAGTTATTTGGCCATCTAAGTCTCACTTTCCTTTTCTGTGATATATACATAACAATGTTTCTCTGGAAGGGATTTTTTTGACGAATCATAAATTTCAGGGTGTAAGACTTAGCAGGTTTGTACTAAATACTGGAGTCTATTCACTTCCCCTTCCCCTATTTCTGTGGCTTTTTGAGAGAGGAGACCTCAGTCCTGAAGGGACTTCGTTCTCAGCTCTGGATAGTGGCCAGAAACAGAAGCTGAGATTTGGTGGGTTTGGGGGAGGCTGGGGCATCAGTCAGAATGTGTTTAGGAGATAATTTCCCTTGGGAGAAGTATTGGGCAGTTGTCCCTGGAATCCAGGGGCCACCAGGGTTGACCTCAGCCTCCAGAAAGACAGCCTTCTGAACAGCATCCTTCAATGGCTGCAAAGTAAGACCGAGTGCTGAAAATAACTTTCTGACTCAGGCTAGAATTCTTTTATATTTAGCCCAGGATGACAAATCAGGGGACTATGCTTTCAGCAGTAAGCCAAAAACCAGCCAAGGGGCTTTGTTATCAATGTGGTTTTGATTTGAATTTTGTGGGGAACATGGCATATCTGTAGGGTGTCCTGGGCCTTGTTTTTAAGAATTAGAATTCTAATTTATGCTCAACCAACCTATGTGGAAGCTTGCTGCCAGCTCAGAATTCCTTACACACAAAGGAGCTGGGATTCAAACTCAGCCTTTCAGCCCCACATTTTTCCTACTGCATCTTGCTGAGGTTTCTGTCTTACTTTGGTCCTCCCAGAAGCAGACCTGAGACAAGGATTCAAATACAACTTGTTTATTTGGAAGGTAAATGAAACACTAGTAGTGAAGTGTGATAAAAAGAGGGAAGAGAAGGAAGCCAATGAAAGGAGAGTTTACAAGTTAGTCACTGCTATGGGCCACTGGGGTGCAATCTCTCTGGGAGCTCTGGCGGACTGTAGCTGTGGCACCAGTGGGGTGAGGGAGGTGAGGTAGCTATACTCCCATTCCCATCAGTCAGTGTTTGGGCTGCTCCCTCAGGGTGTTAATTTTCCATAGTTCTGTCTTCTGTGTGGGTGGACAATGAGGATTTTGCTGGTCAGAGAAAGTAGAGTGCAAAGAGATGGAGGCAGCTGCTGGGGTGGAAAGTGACCAATTTACAGGGGGGCAGAGTGGGGCACTGATAGCCTCCACAATTTTGTTTCATTGGCTGTCTGCCCTCTGTGCACAGACATCTTGCATGTAAAATACAGATATCTATGTCTTGGGCTCCAGCTTCCACAGGCAGGAGCTCCCGAGAGATTTCACTCTGTTCCCTTCACATATGGCAGTACTGAGCTTCACACCTACCTCTGCATAGAGTGCTGCCGTCCACCCCCTATGCCTTCTTACACCCTGCCTTACTCTTTGCTGCCTGCCTGCCCCAACCTTCTCTCATCTGCCCACAGCCTCTTTGAAGGTTTCCTGGGTCAGGGGACAGGGGGGCATGTGGACACTTCCTTCCCTTTGGCCATGGGCAAGGTAGGTAACTGAGACTCCCAAGGGTGCTCACTTGCATTATCCTTACAGGGCTGCCCGGGTTGGGGTCATCAGTTGACCAGCCCCTTCTCAGCCACTCCCAACTTTCTCCTACTCCAGCCACCCTAAGTTATGGCTTCTTAGGCTGACCATTTATTTTGCCTCTCTTGCCTTCTCATTCATCTCCAGCTGCCCAGCACAAGCCTTTGCCAGTCTTGGAAGCCCAGTGACAGGAAAGCCTCAGTGGGTTCTAGAACCACAGGGGTTCTAAGGCAAGGCCTCTGTCTCTCAGTACCTGGCAGCCCCCTTCTCTGCCCTGAGCTGAGTCCCTCTCCTACACTATCCATGGCCTTTCTTGCAGGCATATAACCCAGCTGTGCTAACTCATCTTGGCAGTTGTTACTGGAAACAGGTGCTTCTGGGACTCCCTCCCTCAGCATCCTGCCATCCAGGCACCTAGCACAACTCCCTTGTTCTTTCTCTTGTGATTCCTATTTCTCTTCCACCTTCCTGTGCATCAGCTAAGTAGCCACCCTGACTGCTTGCTGCCCTCTGGCCACAGTGGGCTCCCTAGTCTTTTTTTTTTTCCATTTATTTTTATTAGTTGGAGGCTAATTACTTTACAATTTTGTAATGGTCTTTGCCATACATTGACATGAATCAGCCATGGATTTACATGTATTCCCCATCCCAATCCCCTTAACTCTGCACTTTTGCACAGTCATCCTGGAATGCACTTCCTCTTTCCTCCACCTGGTAGGGCTGGCTCCAATGGCATCTCCTCCTGAAAGCCTTCCTCCCACCACCCCCTCCCAACCCAGCAGAGTTAGCTGTATTCCCTCCTCCCCTAGCATATCTACTCACTTCTAAGTGCCAAGAACACTACAGGTAACTACTGGTTTCCCATCTATTTGATTCTTAAATGGTGAGCTCCCAACACCATGCTCCCAACACATCACAGGTGCTCCACACATTCTGACCCCTCTCTTTCTATCACACTGTGTATCCCATCCATCACCAATTCCTATTGGTCCTGAATCCCTCAATGTGCACCATCCCCTGTTATCACCCTGGTACTATCATCATATACTTACAATTCCCTCCAAGTGGGCTCCCTGCTCCTGGCCCTGTGTCCCCCATAGTAACTGTTCTTCACACAGCAGCTGGGGAGATACCTTTTAAGACATAAGGCTGAGCATTTCATTTCTTCACTTCAACTTATATTCCACTGCTGACTGCAGCTTTCTACCCTCTCTCTCCCACTTTGTTATTTGTACTTTGACCTGCCAGCCCCTTGAATTTCTCCTAATATCTGTGCTTAACTGAGACTTCTGTTCTCTTGCACCCCAGCTGTTCTTTCCTCAGGCCTTCCACGCCCATGTCCTTCTGGATTGGGTTGTATTTATTCAGCCAGATCTTAACTCTGGAGAGATCCACCCACTCTCTGAACATGCTTAGGGTCTCCGACCTCAGCTCTGTGTCCTGGCTTCCAGCAGTCTTGCTGCCCATCCTCAACCCAGTCTCCCATGATTCCTCCACCTTTGAGCTTTCACCCCTCTCCACAGGCCAAGCAGTCTTCTGCTGCTTCACCTTCTCCAGAGCAGCTGATCTTACTTCCTGTTTTGCAGAGAAAACAAGACAAAGAAATACATGTATATGTATGGCTGAGTCCCTTCACTGTTCATCTGAAACTACGACAACATTGTTAATTGGATATATCCCAATACAAAATAAAAAGTTTAAACTTTGAAAATAACAAGAGAACAAGACAAAGAAGTTGGACACTCACTCAAACCTTCTTTGCCTCTCTTCCTTATTGTTAAGAAAGGAGTCTCTCTTCCCACTCAAGGTTCACATCTCTACTTGCGTTGTGGAGCTCTTGACCCATCAATCACTTGTGAGCTTGCCTCTATCCCAGTTGCAACCTCTTTGCTGATTCTCTGGCTGTTACTCAATTCTCTCCACACTTTCTATCCACACAGGCCATCTCCTCTCCCCTGTCTGCTTTCCACTTCACTGCTTTGCCCTACTGCCCTACTCTACCCTGGACCACTACCTGCAGATATTGCTCTCATCCATCCTGGACACTTCTCATCTCACCTGGGGCTTCTAGGGCACTGTTCTCTTGGATTTTCTATTCCATGTCAATTGCCTTTGCCCCCCCTTTTTTTCATGTCCCCACTGCTTTGTGTAGGAGTGCCCTTGCAAGAAGAGTCTTGTAATCTTTTCTTTTTGCATTTTCATTGCAGTTTCAACCAGGCTCACTGACTTTTGGCCAACTTCCCCAGTTCTATCTTCAGCTCAGTCTATTTTGCCAAATTCTAGACTCATAGGTCCAATTACCTCCCAGACATCTCTATTGGATGCCTACTGGCATCTCACACTTATCTGGCCCTCATGAAGCTTACATTTCATAGGGCAAGACCAGCAATACATACGATAAACAAGGAAAATACAAGCATATCAGATAATAAGACATGCTACTAAGAAAAAACAAAGCAGCGAAGATAGCTAGTGTGTGTTTATGTGTGTGTGTGTGCATGTGGCTGGGGGTGGCAGTATAAATTTTGGATAAAGTGACAAGAGAAGGCCTACTAAGGATATGACATTTGAGTAAGAGACGAATAAGCCATGTAGACATCTCGGGGAAAGCATTCCAGATAGAGGAGACAGCAAGTGCAAAGGCGCTGAGGTGGCCCTGGCATGCGCGCAGAACAGTGACAAGGCTAGTGTGGATAATGGAGTGACTGAGGGTAGAACGGAAGGAGATGAGGTTGAAACTCAACCACTACGTTCCACCCTGTGCCCTCCTGCCTTGTCTGAGACACCATCATCTCACTCCTTGAATAATTCAGCAGCCTCCCCACTGTCTCTTGTTTGTACTCTTGCAGCCTGAAATCTATCCTCAACCTGGCAGCTGGAACAATCCTTTATAAACAGATATGTCACTCCTTAGGCTCAAAACCCTCTAAGGGCTTCCATTCTCCCTCACATAAAAATCTATGACTACCTAGCTCAACATGTGGTCCCCCGACCCCCCTGACATCCTCTCCTACTCCCTCTTTCAGCCTCACTGCCCTCCTTTTGCTTCTTGGAAGACACGCTCCCACCTTGGGCCTTTGAATTTGCTGTCCCCCAGAATCTTTGCCCCCAGAAATTCACATGGCTCCTGCCTTCATCTTTGCAGCGAGGTCTGTCTAACCTCCCATTTAAAATTGCAATGTGCCTGGAAACAACCCAAGGGTCCATCAACAGATGACTGGTTTAAGAAAATATGGTATGTATAAAAAATGGAATATTACACAGCCATAAAAAGAATGAAACACTGCCACTTGCAGCAACATGGATGGACCTAGAGATTATCATATTAAGTGAAGTTTCAGGAAGAGAAAGACAAATATCATATGACTTACATGTGGAATCTAAAAAATGATATGAATGAATGTATGTATAAAACAGAAACAGATTCACAGACATAGAAAGGCAAACTTATAGTTACCAAAGGGGAGAAGGAGAGAGGGACAAATTAGGAGTGTGAGATTAACAGACACAAACTACTACACATAAAATAGATAAGCAATTTACTGTATAGCACAGTGGACTATATTCAGTATATCATAATAATCTAGAAAGGAAAATTATCTGACAAAAATCTCTGCTGTACACCTAAAAATAACATGATATTATAAATCAACTTTAATAAAAAATGGCAGTGTCCCCCACCCCATACTCATTTCCCTCAACTATATCTGTGACCCTTATTACCTTCTCTTGTACTATTTGAGTTATTCTTCATTGTGTCGCAGTAGGAGTGGGGCAGGACTAGTGTCTGTTTTGAATGGCAATGCACTCCCATTGCCCAGAAGACCTCATGAGTACACTGAACACACCATAGGTGCTCAACACTTGCTGAGTTTACTGAATGATTCTCTCTTTTCTACCTTTTATGTCACCATGTCTGGTACATTCATTTTTCTCTCTAGTGGGGTCCCTCCCTTTACCTCGTTCCTGAAGCCTCTGCTTACTCTGGCATCTCATTGTATTTACTTGGCTGTGACAGCCCCCAATGGTCCCTTGTCTCCTCTACTCTGCACATGGCTGCTGGAGACTTATTGTAAAAAAGAAGTGTTTCTCTCCTCTCCCTTCTGAAAACCGTTAGCGGCTTCCTATGGCTTTGAGGAATAAGCCCAAAATTTCTTGTGTCTCATTCAAGTCTTTTTAGACTCCCATGCTGAATTCATCTTACCTCCTTCCCAAATTGGCCACACAAAGCCACAAGCATGTCTTCCCATAGGGACTGGACTCCTGCATTTCTGCATGACCCAGACTTCTCCCAAGGTGCTTTCTGCTTCCTCCCACCCATCCCTCCAGCCCAGGTCAGGTGTTCTCCCTGAACAAACCTGAGTTAGGTGCCCCTTTATGCATGTCTGCATTTTAACAAATAAAATTAGTTACTGTTCTGTCTATTCTCCCAGACTCTAGGTTTCTTGATGGCAGCTGTAGGATTCTTTTCATCCCAGCCTCTAACACAAGTGCCTGATCCAGAGCAGAGGTTGTAAAGTGAGTGAGTAAGTGCCGTGTGGGTAGGTGTAGGTAGCCTCTAAAGTGACAAAGAAGGAAATGGGAGCTCATGCTTGCTTTCTGAGTGTTTAGTACCTACCAGGCTGCATGCTGGGCCCTGTATGCAGCACTTCTCACTTAATTCTCATGGCATTAGCATCCTACTTTGTAGAGATTCTAATTACCTCCAGAGGACAAGTGGAAGGGTCAGGATTTGAACCTGAGTCAATCTAGTCCTAAAGTGCTTGGTCTTCTCATGACATCATGTAAAGATAGGAAAAAGACTTCCCCTGGTCCTCCAGGGGTCCTGGAGGTCAGGATCCACAAAGGATCACTTAATACCTTCCAGCAGCTACTCCACAAACAGCAAGCCCATCCCTACCTCTGGTCTTCATACAACTGGCCTGGCCTGGAGGATGGCCTTCCTCTTTTCTCCACAGTGGGTCCCTCCAGTTCTTCAGACTCAGGCACAGAACTGCCTCTCCAGGAGCATTTCTGTGATTAATTCCACTCCTAGGATCTGCCGAGGTGACCATGGTTTCTGGAGTGTGTGTGCCTTGAGCACCTTGATTCTGCCTCCACATAAGTGGCATGTGTTGACCTTCCCTATGACCTTTGGGGTGGCCTGTGGGGCCTACCACATCAAGTTCAGCTCCTGTGCACCCATAACCATCCAGAACATTCAGAAAGTCTGGGCTGTTGCCTGCTTGCTGCATCTCAGGAGGGAGTGTCAAACAGACCCCAGCCTCCTGGGAGGAGCCCCAGAAAGCCACTTGGCCATCTGTCCTTCAAGTCTCTGCTCAAGTCACCTTAAAGGTTTGAAGTTGATGTTAGTGCCCCGCCCAGGTGCCCCCAGCGGCTGTGACTGTTGGCTGCTAATGGCTTATAATTGCCCCTTCTTTGGAGAATTACTCTTTTTTTTTTTTTTAATTGTACATAATTACCTTTGAAAATACTTTATTTGCATTAATCTTATATTTTCTGCTCAAACTAGGGCCATTTCTAGAATTTATTTTTTTTTTTTCCATTTCTTTTTATTAGTTGGAGGCTAATTACTTTACAGCATTGCAGTGGTCTTTGTCATACACTGAATTAGCCATGGATTCACATGCATTCCCCATCCCGGTCCCCCCTCCCACCCCCCTCTCCACCCCATCCCCCCGGGTCCTCCCAGCGCACCAGGCCCGAGCACCCGTGGAGAATTACTCTTGACCAATGTGAGCTGCTTCAACTGGGAGATGATACTTTCCCACCAAGGTGGTGGTCCACAGCCAGTGACAGACTGAGTGGGAAGGAAAAGGCCAGCCTTCGTGTCTCCAGGTGGTGCAATTCTGTTGTCATTCTCGCTCTAGGGCTCACAGTGGGATCAGGCTGAGGCCAGACTCTGAGACCACATCCTGGGGTTAGGTCTTTTCTGACCTATCCTGCTTCCCTCCCTCTCTCCCAAATACCACCGGAGTGCTTCCCTCAGTCCATCACTTGCGTAAGAACCCCTGCCTCAGGCTCTGAGTACAGAGACATGACCCAAGACACTCTTTGCATGGATGTGTCTTCAAAGTTCTCTTGATTGGTCCCAAATCTATAATCCAGGGATTAGCTCTTGGTCACTGTTTCAACTCTTCTGCCCACTGCTGGGAAAGGCAGGGCGTAGATGTGCATGTTCATGTTCATTTCTCTCCACTCAACAGGCAGGCTGGAGCATGGGAGTGGACACATTGGCCTATGAGGAGAGGTGGTCAGCATGTAGTAGGAAATGACTGCAACCACAGCCCTTGCTGTTTCTCTCTGCTCCTTGACCTTGTTTTCGCATGTGTCCATCAAGCTTGCTCCCACTTGCCTTCCTCTATTCTCTGTATTGGGGTGCCTCTATCAGGAAACTAACCCAGTGTCCAGGATGCTGAACATCCACTGATCAGAAGAGGCAGGGCCTTGTCTATGAGGGCAGGTTACCCCACTCTCTGGCACACTTGGTCGGGCCAGCCTGGCCTACACATTACTGGGGAAACTAGGACAGCCTGTGAGCTTTGTGGGAAAGTCTGCAGCCTTATCACAGGTCAATCCCCTCTCTTAAGTAAGAGAAATGTCCAGGCCCAGGAGATGCTAGGGCTGGCCAATCTGGCCAAGCCTTGCTGAGGAGTGACAGTGCTGAAGGCAAGAGGGGAATGTGTGATTAACAGCTTTCTTTTGGCATCACCAGAAGTGAACTTGTTCTTGGAAGAATGTCAGAATTCTCTGCCACCAGACTTGTTCATAGCTTGCAGTCAGCAACGAACTATCATGCTACACCCCAGGCTTTCCCCTTTCCCACTCCCTCCCCAACTAGTGACTTTTCTATCCCAGGCAGCCATTTCCTCTAGCCAGAATGAAATATAAGGGTTAAAATATCACGTTCTCTCAGATATTAGGTCTCTCCTGCTTCCCAGGAGGGACTTGCCAGGTGGTGCAGTGGTAAAGAATCCACCTAACAATGCAGGAGACGCAAGTAATATGGGTTCAATCCCTGGCTCAGAAATACCCCCTGGAGTAGGAAATAACATCCCACTCCAATATTCTTGCCTGGAAAACTCTGTGGACAGAGGAACCTGGCAGGCTACAGTCCATGGGGTCACAAAGAACAAGATACAACTGAGCACACACATGCATGCGTGCGCACACACACACAGACACACACACACTGCCTAGGAGAAAAGGAATTCCCAGTCCTAGACTCCCTTTCATTCTTCCAGTTCTTTCAGCTGCTCACTCAATGCTTCTACTCTTCAGAATTCAATTTCACCTTCCCCAAGAGAGGCTGGAAGCAGTGGACCTCTTTGCTATATTTTAAAGGGTCAGCCTCTCTCATAAGGCACACTTGAGCTGAGACCTGAAGACTCTCTGAGGGAGTGAGTCATGCATCTTTCTGAGGAAAGAAAATTCCAGACAGAGGAAAGGGGATGTGCAAAGGCCCCGAGGCAGCAGGGCACCTGACAAGTTGGAGGACAACCAAGAAGTTAGGACTGCTGGAACAGAGAAGGGGAGACAGAGATGGTAAGAGATAAGGCCATTTTGAAGCAGAAATAACCATGGAAGGCTGTCAGAAAGAGGTAACCTTAATAGGGTCCAGATCTCAGATGGATGATGAAGACAGGGAATTGAGGGTACTGTGGGGCTAGCTGTGTCAAGCTAAATCTCTTGAATTCCCTGTGTTGACAATTTTCCATGCTGACAGGTAACTGGTGGGTATCTGGTTTGAGATAGGAAAAGAATAGATCAGAAGTCCTTCTGTGTCCCATGTCTTTTTCAGGATCCTTGAACTCTGTGGGGCTGGCCTAGAACTACTGGTCTAACCTTGGATATCCTTCTGCAGCCGTAGGGTTTGACAGGGAAGGCCAGTTCTTAGATCCACAGAGGATGCCTGGTAGGGCCCAAGGCAAGGAGATGAGTCATAGACGTATTCGGTGTCCTACACGGGGTCCCATCCATTTCCCTTCAGTTCTTCTCCCTTCCCTTCTCACTTCTCCAACATCTCTCCCCCCGCCCCGCCCCCATTTCACTCTTGTCACTTTTTAACTCATTTCCTGATCTGTGGCCTTGGAGGAGTCATACTCCAAGCTCCATGTGCCCAAGGCCGAAGTCCCTGCCAAATGGCCCTGTGCTAAGCTGAACATGATCCTATTCTGAGCATGAACCTTTTGGTTCTTGGGTCATACTGACAAATGGTTCCTAAGTCGGAGCAGATCAGTGCTTGTGCCAGAGGAGAGAAGGTTTCCAGTCAGTGGTCATTTTGTCCAGGAGTCCCAGCACTGAGTAGGTGGTGCATTGCCCATTAGGTCCCAATGCTGGCTTTCAGGGGCCCAGGCCAATGTTCTGCTGGGTCATCATCTGCAAAGGAGGGCAGGGGAATCCTCTAGTATTCAGGAAGACCTTTTTGTGGGCATATAGCTCAGGATGGGGCAGGGTTCAAGTGGGGTCAGAGGTAGGCTCAGGAACTCAGAGGTTTTCTCACAAGGAGTAGGCTCAAGGGCTCTGGGGGTTTGGGAGGATCAAGACAGACAGGAAGTGGTCATGTCCTATGGTGATGCTCAGGGCCCTCATGGCCAGGATCTGGGGCAGAAGGGAGCCTGGAACTGAACGTGAGGGGAGTAAGCAGGCACTGAGGCATTTGGTGAGAGTTAAAGCTTAAAACATGGCAGATCCCAACTGATCCTTAACCCTAGCTTCAGCCTGGCCTCTGTTCTCTGACCTATGGAGGAAGTAACAAGGACTGTAAGGGTCATAAGTGCTTGGGTTCTAAACTCAGCTCTGATATTTAGGATTAAGATTAATATCAGAATTTTTTTTTTTAAAGAAGTAGCATGGGATATTCAAGAAGATGAAAATTTCAAGAAGGTGAAAAGGAGAAAACGTTACAGTGAGAAAGTGGGAGTGAGTGAGGGTGAAGGGGCCACAGGTTGAGGGCGAATCATTTTTAAGAAGTTGTGGATACATATACATGCTGTATGAGCACGCAGAGGAGAGGTGGAAGTTAAGGAGGGATGAGCAATAACTTACAGAGGGAAATCCCTTGGGAAGGAAAGAGGGTTGAGAGGGATTCAGAGCTGACAGAGACCTGCAGGACTTTAAGGACATCCTGAGGACTGCCCTGAGGAGGAGACCTACCAACGGAAAGTGGGATTTTTCTTTTCTTTCCTTTTTTTTAAACGTGTTCTTTTAACGTGTTCTTCCAGTATTAGACTCTGGTTTGTTGTGGTCCACAAGAGCTGATTGATAAATTTTCACGAACTTTGCAAGCTGGCTGTCTCTTTGGTAGTTTGAAATTGACCATGGTGGGAATATTTCCATCACGGAAATGGACAGATGTTACAATTTAGCCTGCATTTCAAAGCCAATCTTAAACACTTGCCAGCACACCTCTGTGTATCACATGGAGGAATGACTTGATTCAGGGTCTGGGGCTCACAGAAGTAGGTGGAGGCAAGGGAGTTAAAGATGGCAAGAGAGGGTGAAGTGATGGATTATGGTGCCAGTTGGAAACGGAGGCCTAACTGACAAGAAGACAAGGTGAAAGGCAGGGAGGTGAAGGCTTGGTCAAGGCTGGAGTCAGTAAGCAGAATGAGCAGGTGGACTCAAGTGGCGGAGATTTACTGAGGATTTAGGGGCTCATAGATCAAGGTGGGCACATAGGCCAGGGCATGACCCTGGGAGAAACAGTGGAGGGAGAGTCACAGGGTGTCAGCATCGGTCAGCTTCGGTACAGTGGAGTCACAAAGATAACCAGGGTAGAGATGAGCATGGGAGAGAAAGTACATGACCCCCGTATCTAGTTTTAAAGAATGAGGTGGAGTGATTAACAGCTCATCAGATGTTTGGGACAAACATATCAGCAGGAGTTGGGCAGAGTACAGGACCCTAAGCGGAGGAAGGATATGTATTCACCCAAGAACAGGAGTCTACCCTCCACCAGTGGTATATTTTTCTTTTCCAAAAAAAAATCTCCTAGCTCTGTCCACTGAGTCAGTGGCCAACTTAATATCAATGAATATCTGAGAGCTCAGACTGTGGGCTTTAAATGACAATTTTTCACTAAAAGAGACCAGGCCTCTTTAGAGAAATGGGACAGGTCAAAAAAAGTACAAGCTGAGCCTGAAATATCTCACCAGACCAGGAAATTCAAGACTCTCTGGGTTATGCCATAGGTCTCATGAGTCAACCTGAAAGGGCACCCATTGGCTAGCCCTCAAACAGTGACATATATAATGTGTGACAGATTAAAAAGTCACTTTATCATGGTACTAAAAAATCTCTTGGTCCCTTTTGGAAACATTGCTAGGAAATTGACTTTTTTGATAATGGAGAGCATTGAGCAGCTCTCCTACTTTTCTTGTATAGACTCTATTTCAAGTGACCAAACATCTAGTGGTGAATTCTTTTTAGAATTTTAGTCTACAAATGCAGAAGGAATAACAGAATTTGGATGTCACCACTTTAAATCCCAGTGATACAACGGCTCCTGGCCATGGTCAATGGCTGCTAAAACTAACAGGTAAAAGGTAGATGGGACATTTTATAATAAATGAATCAAGATGACTGCATCTGAACCCCTGGTCAATCTTAACATTACAAAAGAAGAATTTTTGTCCCAGACACTGAGTTTGACTCTGCTTAAGCCAATTTATATGATATACCAGGAACAGCAGGACACATTAAATGGCACTGGCAACCCACTCCAGTAATCTTACTTGGAGAATTCCACGAACAGAGGAGCCTGGCAGGCTACAGTCCATGGGGTTGCAAAGAGTCAGGCATGACTGAGCAACTATCACTCACAGGGATGCAGGGCTCCCTCCCCTGGTGGCTCAGACAGTAAAGAATCTGCCTGCAATGCAAGAGACCTGTAGTTTGATTCCTGGGTTGGGAAGATCCCCCGAAGAAGGGAATGGCTACCCACTCCAGTATTCTTGCCTGGAAAATTTCATTGACAAGGGAGTCATTGCAAAGAGTTGGACATGACTGAGCATCTGAGCACACAGGGATGTAAACTCCAAACTGTGGGCAACTCCTTTGGGATGACCAATCTGATTTCTTCACCAAATAAGCTAAAAGGGGAAAGGTGGGGAAAGGGCAATCTTATCAATTAAAGAAACAGTGGAGGCAAATCAACTGCATGTAATAGATCTAATTTTTTTGAGACCCTAATTCAAACAAACTAGAAATGTATGAGGTAATCAGCTACATATGAACACAAAGACATTTGGTATCCATTAAAAAAATATTTTTATGTATCATAATGGATTGTAGTTTTTTTAAAGTTCTTCTAAAAATATTGAAGAATTTACAGATAAACTGATATGGTATCTTGGATTTTCTTCAAAATAATAAGCAGTGGTGGAAAGCAGGTAGGGGTTGGAATGAACCAAGATCAGCCTTGGGTTGATATGGCTGGGTCATAGGTACTGGGGCCATCACACTGTCTACTCATGTATTTGAAACTATCCATGACTTTTAAAAATGGAAA
The DNA here is from genome assembly GCF_023699985.2 of Odocoileus virginianus. Classification (NCBI taxonomy): domain Eukaryota; kingdom Metazoa; phylum Chordata; class Mammalia; order Artiodactyla; family Cervidae; genus Odocoileus; species Odocoileus virginianus. Next base: position 49,529,905 of record NC_069682.1, read on the forward strand.
ATAAAACCCCTAGCTCATTACTTGTTCATAAAAATCACACAATAAATGTTAGCTGTTATATTTAAAAATTTGGGGGTCACATAAATAGGGGGGTCACCCCCAATGCATTGCTAGTAAGAGGGGGATCTACTTTATATAGAGGCTGTTATACTAAGTGAAATAAGCCAGTCACAGAAGGACTGCATGATTCTACTTCTATGAAGTATCTAAAACAGGTAAAATTCAAAAAATCAAAGAGAGGAATGGTGGGAGCCAAGGGCTGGAAGGAGGGGGAGAAGGGGAATTGCCAATCCATAGGTATAAAGTTTTAGTTAAGCAAGATGAATGAATTGTATAGATCTGCTGTAGAAATTTGTGCCCAGGGTTAACAATATTCATGTTTAGAAATGTTAAAAGGGTAGCTGTCATGTTAAGTGTTCTTGCCACAGTAATAATGATAATAATAATCATAAAGATACAGGGCTATGCTTTGTCACCCAGATCCTTGGCATGGAAGGAAGTGAAGAGACCCTGGGTTCTGCCACTTCTTCCTTCTACACTCACTGACTGAGGACCTGCTATGTGCCAGATGCCATAAGGGCACAGATAGAGATGTAATGTCAGTTTCTTCCTTAGGCTTTTGGGCCACGGCACAGTATGTTATTCCTGAACACTTGCCACAGTACACCCCCTGCCTCCCTCCGTGCGTCTGTGGACCTTGTATCACCTCAGGGAGCCTGTGGAGATGGGTCCCTCTGTGCTTGGCCAAACTCTTGAGATGCAAACACTGATTCTACCCTCCATGCCTGGCTGCTAAAGTGTGCTTTCCAGCCTGGACACCAATTCCTCAGATAACTCACAGCCTCCTCCTGCCTCTTCCCATCTCTCTTCCTCTCACTTTCTCTCTCATTAAGGCATAAGATACTGACAATCAAATTTATAAAGTGGGTACATTTTATGAATACAGACTGATGACTTTACATATATATTCACCAACGTAGTCCCTGTTCAGATAAAGTCACAGACAGGGCAATGGAGGTGGGGGGAATGGCCCCGAGTCCCTCTCTGAGCCCCTCAGGACTTTAGCCCTGTGTCTGTGTCCCGGTCTTTCCTGCCCGGCCACTTAGGTCCCAGTGGCCCCACAGCTTAGCATACCTTGGCTGTATGTCTCTCTGCTGCAGCTCTAGCTTGACTAAATCATTTTAGGTGATAGATGGCCTCTGTGCCAACTTCCCCATGGAACCCTGGGCCCACTCCTAAGGCTTTTGATACCCTCTGGGGCTGCTCCCTGGCCATGTCACTGTTGTGCCTGGGGCTCCTGCTTCCACTTGGCTTTGTGTGTGGTGATGTGGGTAAAGAACACCCTGGGTCTGCTCGACAACTCCCAGGTTGTTGCCCTACTGGGTGCCTTCATTTCCTGGCCTGTGGCCCTTGCTGGCATACAGTACTCTTTTTCAATCCTCCCATCTTTGCTGCTCCTCACACCTTACAGCCAGTAAAGAGGGAGCTACCACTTCTCTTGGCTGCCCCCTTTTCTGCCTCCTCTGGTTCTTTCAAAGTTGGTGCTCCCTAAGGCTCCTTCCCCAGCCCCTCTCATCTCTTTGTTCCTCCATCCTCTTCCTTGGAGACTGTACCCTCACACCCACCTTTTGCAAACACATCCATCCTTGGTCCCCTTATCTAAGTTCCCAACACCTTCTTCCCCAAGCACATACTGCCACTTCCTACCAAAATGTGGCAGACCCATGGATTCCACATTCACTCCAAAAGCTGTTGCTCAGAATGTTCCCTGTTCCTCCAAAAGTGCCTCCCTTCTTCCAGGCCTGCCTCAGAGCTCTTGGAGGGGGAGGCTTGCCCTGTCCTTCCTGCACAGCCCTCAGACGACTCCTGCTTGTACTGCAGGCTCTGTCCTCCTGTTCTTTCTGTTGTCCTGCCCTCCGAGCCACATCATGGCAGATCAGAATATTCTGTATCCTTGCTTGGCCTCAGTCCTGCTTGCTCATTATTGCCAGATTCCACTCAGTTTGGCTCCATCAGTGGCCCTGGGCTGTGTTCCAAAACTTGGTGAGGTGCCCAGTGCAGACTAGCAGGAAGGGAGAGGCAAGGATAGCCCCTGGGTTGCCATTCCAGCTGTGAGGAGCAGCAGAGATGAGGGATTGAGGAAGAGCAGTGCATGCCAACAAGGGAAGAGGCCACAGAGATTTAGGGATGACTTCCTAGAAGAGGCAGACGTGATCTCAACCTCAAAAAATAGTAGCCTTTTGCAGTGTTGATTGTAATAGTGGAAAATTAGAAAAACTGAACATTCAGCAGGAGACTCTGTCAACACACCATGGAATACACTCAAACAGAATACTATATTGTTGCTAAAATAACCAGAATGGATAAATCTCAATGACAAAACATTGGGTAAAAAAGGCAAACTGAAGATGAATGTGCATAGCTGGTACAACTTATATAAGTCTGCAGGACACATAGGACAACACTGTTTATTATTATGGATTCAGGTGTTTGTGGTAAGAGTATAAACATGTGTGTGGGAGTGATAAACACTAGATTTACCTCTAGGGAGAGAGGAAGGGACAGGAGGAGGGAACTTAGTTGTGGCTGTTCTATTTCTTTGAAAAGAGAGAGGAAGTGATCTGAGGCAAATGTGAAATGTTATCATCTGTTCAATATGGGTGATTACAGATACATTGGCACTTACATTATTTTCTCCGTATCTGTGCATTATTCTGTAACTAAAATTTTTAAAAGAAGTTAAAGGAGCATAAAGGGAGGTGGCATTCTATATGCACCCTGATCATTCCTGACAGGGGGCCAGTATGAACTAAGGGGTAGGGAGGAGGCTGAGGGTACCTGGAACAGGTCACAGCTGTGGTTTGGTTGGTAGGAAAGAAACCTGGGCGGTAGGCTTGGGAGGATTCTAAATCCTGGGTATGTGGGTTTCTAAGAGGGGGGCCACACCAACTTTCTCTTACCTATTTGCCACCTCCTGCTCCATCCATCCCTCTCTCTTCCCTGACAGCAGCCTCTGGCAAGATGATTTTCAAGCTAGTGATTTATTCATTCCTTATCTTGTATTTACTGAGCCTCTACTACAAAAGCAACAGCTCGCTCTGCACTCACCATGTGTCCGTTACATTCACACATAATATCTCACTCAAGTATCACCATAGTAGTACAAATGGATATTATTATAACCATCATTGTTTATATATATATATAATTGTATATATATATAAACTATATATATATATAGAAACAATATATACAATATACATATGTATGTATATATATATATACACCCTAGTTTATAGATGAGAAACAGAGGCAGAGAGGTTCAGGGATTTGCTAGCAGTTACACAGCTCATAAGGAGAAGAGCTGGGTTTTGAGACCAGGCTCTGGCACCAGAACCTGTGGTCCATTCCATTCTCCTCCATTGTTCCTCATATGCCAGGCACTGTATTGGGCACTGGTGATTATATACTGACATAGTCTGTCCTCACAGAGCTTCTGGGTCAGTGGTAGCAGGGGGCAATCATACCCCAAGTCAAGTAACACAGAAATGTGATTACAGCTAAGGAGCTAATAAAAGAAGAGAAACTTGTGCCCAAGGGAGAATATACAGAGAAAGACACAGCAAAATTGAGAAAAAAGAAGAAAGGCCTTAATGAAGTGGGAACATTTATTCTGAGACCTAAAAGATGGGGAGATAGCCAGAAGGATTTGGAGAAAGCAAGCCAGACAAAGAAAAGAGCAAGTATAAGGTATGAGCTTGGCATGATCAAGGACCCAGAAGAGGGTCAGAAGGGCCTGAGTGCACAGTGAGCAAAGTTCAGGGCAACAAAGCCATGGGGTCAGAGGGGAGGTAACTCATCACTCAGATCCTTCCTTGCAGAAGAGGGACCACATGTCTGGGTTTACCCACCATAGTCCTAGTACGTGTCTGTGATCTCAGTGTAAATATATAAATAGCTCATTTTGGTCTGGACAGTAATAAACTTGAAGGTCACTCTATCATAGGCTATGATGGACAGTTTGGATTTTGTTTCCAGGACAGTAGAAAAGCATTGAGGGATTTTAGTAGAGAATGACACTCTAATTTATAATGCATAACAATCACTCTAGCTGATGTGAGGAGAGGACCTGTAAGGGAGCAGGAGGGGGCTACTGTCCCTTTCCTGACTCAGCTGCAGAGCACGGAAGGAGCAAGGCCTGAGAAAGGGGAGGTTCTGGCTTGGGCTGGCTGAAGTTACAACCATGGGAGTAATGAATGTGTCCCCAGAGATGCTGTTCCCCTTCCCCTCCCTGTATTGACCCAGCCCCAGGGCTTCCAGAAGGGGCCTCAAGGTATGGGAGGAAGTTCCTGAGAAGAGCTGCCCATCTCCCAGGAAAACAAGAGAGCCTGTGGAAGAAATAGCAAAGTTCTCTGGAAGTGCTGAAGGACTCAGGAAATTTAAGAAACTACAATGAACAATATTAACTTTCCATATGATAATATGTCCTTTACTTTTCCTTCTCACACCTATTTCAGAAGTGAGAGCCCAGGGCATTCACAAATACCAGCTGGGGAAGGCCTCTCACAGGGGGCCAGCTTCCCAACTCAGAGAAAGCAGGTGGCTTTGGGTGTCTGCTGATGTTCATTGTAGACTGGCCAGGGATTGCTGCCCATGAATGAATGCTGGCCAACCCACCCTGGGCGCCACAACTGGGTGTTGGCATTTAAAGCTGGGGGTGCAGAGAGGGGGATATATAAACAAGCAGATACACTGCTCACCACTTACTATGGGAAGACACCTACACAGATTTCCATTGATCTTTTATATTTAGAACAGTCGGGAACTTAAAACAAGCCCAGGGCTTCTAATAGCAGTGAAGAAGGTGGGTCAGAAAAGTGAGTTCATAACAAAATCCTGCAAGCACCAAGAGCCTGTTATTCTCCCACAAAGCAGCACAAGCACCTAAGAGACCAGGCAGGTTGCTAAGTAAACCTCCCACGTTCAGGTGGACAGTCACTCTCCACCTGGAGAGCCATCCAAGTCTGGGTGCCAGGAAGGGACGGCCACAGGCTCAGGGAGGGAGGTTAGAGGTTGGTGGGAGAGGGGTCACTCACCCAGTGGCAGGACGAAGAAAAAGGGGAACCAGCAGAGCACGAAGACGCCCACGACAATGGCCAGCGTCTTGGCCGCCTTCTTCTCGCGAGAGAACTTGAGCAGACGCACCGACAGGGAGCTGCGCAACGTGCGACCCTTGGTGCTGCGCATCCCCCAGTGGGTCTCAGCTGAGCCAGCGCTGGCGCCGCGACAGTGGATGCGCAGCACCACCTCGGAGGCCTTGCCGCGCTCGCGTTTGACGCCAGACTCCAAGCTGCGCGTGGTGCTTCGCGCTACCACGTAGACGCGGCAGTACATGACCACGATGACTGCCATAGGCAGGTAGAAAGAGCACAATGAGGAGAAGACAGCATAGCCTGCCTCCTCAGTGATGCCGCAGAAGCTCTCGTCAGGGGGCACCGGCTCCTTCCATCCCAGCAGTGGCCCCACGGACACGACGAGAGCTACGGCCCAGAGCAGCGCCAGGATGGCTGCTGCCTTGCGCTCGGTCATGATGGAGGGGTACTTCAGCGAATGGCGTACACCCACGTACCGGTCCACCGAGATGGTGCAGAGGCTGAGGATGGAGGCCGTGCAGCACAGCACGTCCACGGCGGCCCAGACGTCGCAGAAAGCCCGGCCAAAGGCCCAGAAGCCCAGAACCTCCATGGTGGCCGAGAACGGGAGCACTGTGGCGCTCAGCAGCAGGTCGGCCACAGCCAAGTTCACAATGAAATAGTTTGTGACCGTTTGCAGGTGGCGGTTGCAGGCCACCGAGAGGATGACCAGCACGTTGCCCGCCACAGCTGTGAGGATGAAGGCTGCCAGGAAGACGCCCACGCCCACTCCCTGAGCACTCACCACCAGCCCCTCGACGGCCGCTGTGCCATTCACCTCGCCGCCGGCGCCTGGGCTCCCGGGCTCTCCAGCGGAGCTCCGGTTGTCCTCGCTGCTGCCGGCGCCCACCACGCCGCCGCCGCCGCCGCCGCAGCCCGCGGCCGCAGGCACACCGTCCACCGCCTGGCCCTCCGAGGCGGCAGCGCCGCCCGCGCCTCCCCCTCTACCACCCCCGCTGGCGCTGCTGTCCGAGCCGGGTCCCTCGAAACTGAAGCTCAGGAGATCGCGGAAAGTCATCTCAACGCGCGGCCGTCGGGGGGCCGGCCTGAGCACACGACGAGCGACTGGTAGAGCGTGGGGCACCGGGCAAAGCCTCGGGGCTCCGTCTCCAGCCCTACGCGCTGGTCTTGTCAGGGTCCTACTCCAGTTCCTGGACGTGGAGCGCAGCTGCTCGCGAGCGGAGTGAGCTGGCCGTGTAGTGGAACCGAACAGCCGGGGCCGGCGACGCGCGCCGCTCCCGCAGCGTGCCCAGGCGAGCTGGCAAAGCGGCGGCCGGGCTGTGAGGGCGGCGACCGCTGTGGCGCTCGCTCCTGAGCGCCGAGGGCGGGACTGAGCCAGGGCAGCCCGAGGAAGGAGGAGGGGGTGGCCGGCTCCGAGGGACCGGCGCCACACTTGCGGGACGAAGGGGATCTGTGCTCCGAGCCAGCTGGCGTTCCGGGGTCCCCAGGGGCGGCAGCGCTGGCTCACGCTCCGACCCCGCCGCAGCCACCCCTGCCGCGCCTCAGATGCCCTCGCCGGCCCTCTCTCTAAGCGATCGGCTCCCGGCCCTCTCCCGCGTCCCTCCCGAGCCTCCTCACCCTTTTCTCTCAGCTGCGTCTTCCTGCCGCCTTTCCCCCAGCGTCGCGGTCACTGCCGGTGCCCTTAGGGGCACTGAAAGTAGAAGGTGCGATTCCAGGGTCCCCGGTGGCCGTCAGAGAGCAGCAAGCGCCTGAGATCTGCAGACTGCTGTCTGGGCCTCGCCGGGCTGCGGTGGGTCACCTCCAGGGACAGCCTGGATGAATCTGCTACACCTCCTTTCTTCTTTCAGGGTACTGGGCAAGGGAGGATCTCAATCACCTCTGTCCAGTGTCTTGGTGTGGAGAGCCAGGGAGGAGGTCTGAAGCTTGGGGGGCCTGTGATGGGGAAGGAACAAGAGACTACTTATATGGTTACAGCCTTCAGACCCTGCCCAGGACACATCAGTCTACATATACCAACTTCTGCACTGTTACTTTACACCATATCCAATGTCAAAATGAACTTCCCATTTTTACACTAAATAAGTGGCTTTCTTCTAGGGAGGGAGAATTTAAGGGTTGGAGGGTGGGAAAGGTCTCTTGGCTGGATGGTTAAAGGAGGTGGGGCAGACAGCCTGGCTCCAAATCTAAGCTCCCCCAGTGTTAGCTGTTTGACCTCTTTATGTCTCAGTTTCTCATCTGTAAAATGAAGGTGAGTAGTGTCTACCTACTGGCCTGAAGGCTTAATGAATTAATATGTGTTAGGGCTCCAGAGTTATGGGCTTCCCAGGTAGCACTAGTGGTAAAGAACCTGCCTGCCAATGCAAGAGACATAAGATCCCTGGATTGGGAAAATACCCTGGAGAAGGAAATGGCAACCCACTCCAGTGTTCTTGCCTGGAGAATCCCATGGACAGAGAAGCCTGGTGGGCTATATATAGTCTATGGGGTCGCAAAGAGTTGGACACGACTGACGCAACTTAGCATGCACACACACACTCCAGAGCAGTGCTTGCTTCCTTAGCTGAGTGGGACTAGGCGGGGCAGGATTTGAACTGGAGGACAGAGGGCAGAGGGAATGTGGAGATGATATGAACCCTGACACAGGTGGAGGGGTGGGCTTGAGGAGACTCTTGTTGACTAGCAAGACTGGGTAGGGAGAAACAAAAAGAGACCATTCCTTTGGCCAACATAAAAGTACTAACCAGGCTGCTGTCATGTGTCAAGCCCGACTGGACATTCTGGGTGGCAGGGGAGTAGGGAACTGTAGCGAGAATAATGCCACTGAGTAAGTGCAGGATGAGGAAGGCTTGAGCCATGCCAGGGAGATGAGGACCTGTTTGGAGAGGTATCTGGGAGGGGCCAGAGAACTCGTGGTCTCAGTGCCCACTGTGATGTCTGAGAGTCTTAGATGAGAAGGTACTTTGGAGAAGAAGCAGAAAAATGGGAGAAATGAGATGAATAACCCCCCTCCCCACCCTAGGAAGCCAAAGCTGCTATAGTCTTGGGTTAGAAACAGCTTTTCCAGGTCATTAGCTTCCCATTACATCTTTCATCTTTTACTTGGGTCTTTGGGAACTTACAGTGGAGAGTTGAAATGAAAGCAAGGTGTATGAAATGAAAGCAAGGTGCCTTATAAGGATTACTTGGCAGCTGACCAAAAACATAAACTGTGGGTTTCCTTTATGAAGGGGAGGGGCAAAGGACTCTGGAAAGAGAGGCCAGGAGCTTCTCACATGGAAATATTGGATGGCAGGCTCTGTGTCTGTAACTGGCTGCCATTTCACAGTGTAGGACAAGGGGTAACACTGGTGGAGTATATCTGATCCTGGTCGGTTTCCAAGGATGATTGGAAATAGGAGACATAGTAAAACCTAAGCTAGGCCTGGGGTGATAGGGGGCTACTTGACAGGTGTCACATAGAGATCTGTGCCTAATTCTGGTTTAGAGTAACAGCATAAGACTGGCTGGAGGTATACTTGCCAGTAGGTTGAGGAGGAATTGTGGGATAGGTTGCCAGGAAGGAGACAGGGCAGCTTGCTGCTTTTCAGATCTTGTTCTGCAAGAGAGCTTTGGAGGTTCTAGAGCTCTAGAGGAAGAAACAGGGAAAGGCAGGAGCTATGAAATTATTACTTTCCTCTACTAGTTTATTATGCTCAAATCTGGAAAGGGGTCAAATTGCTGGACCGGTAAGCCCTGGAGACCTGGTTGGCCCTTTTTGATCCAGCAGCATGACTTCTAGTTTAAGAAGGAAAACTAAGCACCTGTCTTTGTCTCTTCTCCCTTAAGAGACCCCTTTAGAGTGACAGTAAAGAAAAAGGGGGCTTCACTGTGGCTCTGTGGTAAAAAGCCCACCTGTAAATGCAGGAGACCTGGGTTTGATCCCTGGGTTGGGAAGATCCCCTGGAGGAGGAAATGGCAACCCACTCCAGTATTCTTGCCTGGGAAATCCCATAGAAAGAAGAGCCTGGCAGGCTACAGTCCATAGGGTTACAAAAGAGTCAGACACAACTTAGTGGCTAAACAACAACAACAACAATATATGACAAACCCATTGTAAACATCATCTGCAATGATGAAAAGCTGAAAGCATTTCCTCTAATATCAAGGACAAAGAAAGGATGTTCACTCTTGCTATAGTCCATGGGTTCGCAAATAGTCAGACATGACTTAGTGTCAAACAACAACAGCAATAACAAAAGTAAAATTCCTGACTTCCTGGTGTTTGCATTCAAATTGTAGAAAGTGCTACCCAAAAGAGTTAAGAGGAGAGCTTTCCCATGGACAAAAAGTTTTCTTTGGGTTTTGTATCTGGCTCCTGAGACTCTTTTCAATTATGTCCTCAAAACCCAAAGGAACTGTTTTCCAGTTCTTCCCTGCCTCAGAGTAGCAGTGGAGGCTGAAAGCACGCACATTCACATATGTTATTGGAAAACTTGGCTAATGTTGCCACTTCCTGGGATCAGTTACTATGAACAACATGGACATCCCTTCTATTCTTCAGCTGCAAGTGTATCTTTAGCTCTGACCTGACCTTTAAACTTACAATGGCCTGACCCTACCTCTGATTACAAGCTGACGTACAACCCTGACTGACCCGAAACCTAAGGCTTCCTGATCCATCTAATAGTGCCATTCACGCCAAATACATACTATGTATGGTCAATAGGGGTACTGAATGAAGGGAAGAGATTAGTGCTACATTGTTTCACCATGAGGACAGTAGAGTTTGGTGCTGGCTATCTCTCAGTGCTTGTGGGTTACAGAGTATGTGGGGAAAATATTTATGCAGAAAGGAGATTCGTAATTCATCTTCCCGTCTTCATTCATATGTCAGTAGAGGCTACGGGGGACTAGAGGCCTGTTATTTGACTGTTTATGCTAATATCTACCTAAAATCAATGGAGTTGGGACTTAGTGATTATATCTGTCATCATAGCAGAAATGGTAGATTCTCGGAATGGGCACCAATGGAGTGATATTCCTCACTGAAGCCTAGCAAGCAGTCTACTGCTTTGGGGACTCTTGGTGTGGCTGTTTGCTTTGCAGCTGTGTTTGATTCTGCTCCTAGTAGATATTCTTTTGGTTTTTTCTTGTTCTTTTATTTATTTTTGTTGTTGTTTTTTGTGTAAGAGCTATTCTTATGTTTCTTTTTATTTTCTTTAGGAGAGCAAGTAAACTGGGAAGCAGAATATTGAAGAAAGTCGGAAGGCCCACTAAGGTGGAAAACTCTTGGTGTGGGCAGAGATTAGTTATGGTAGGTTAAAAGTTGTAATAGATAACCCCCAAACTTCAGTAGCTTAGCACAGTAAAACTTTATTTGTCATTTACTCAGCATCTAATATGAATGTACCTGATTGGCAGCAGCTATCCTGGACAGATCTCCATGGGATCCAGGTTTCTTCCAATGTGTGACTCCACTATTTCCTAGAATCCTGGAATTCTCCAAGGCCTTGGAGACCTCTTATAGATTGTCTATATCCACCTGCCCAAAGGACAAAGGGATTCCTTTTGTGGAGGATTATATAGACATTTTAGGAATCAAGTACAGCAATCTTGTCTAAGTTCATGCCTCCACTTGGATGCAAGGGGGAAATGTGGGTCAGCCAAGTGCCCAAGAATAGGGAATGGATTTGATGACCATTCAGCTTGCAGAATATTATGCTGCAGGAAAGCAGGGGTCCCAGGAAGACTCCATTTGAGTGCTAACTAGGCAATCTCGATAGGTGCATTGTGAAAAGAGTAGGTGGAGTGACTGATCTGAAATCTTGGCTAATATTCTACCCAGGCCCACTGGACACTTTTCATGTGGTTATTTCTTCTAGACCAGTCCCAAGGTGCATATTTCCAGTATGGCTTACTAAAAAAACATTGAATTTGAGAATGCCATTTAAGAATATGCCTGTGACAACGATAATTCCAATTCACTAAGCTCTGGGAATGCAAAATGAGAATTAAAGTGGGCAATAGAAACTCAGGTAGTATTGCTTTAACCTCCCTGGAGAAAAAGCAAACCCTCTCTAGAAGAGTCTACTCAGTACCAAGGGGGATCCCTTCATTTCCTATATTAGCGCCTGAAATCCTACCCTTACAGCCTAGGTCCTCTAACTTCAGGAACAAGTGTTTCTTAGAGGTTATAACGTTACCATCTCCTCCATTCCCAAGATCTTATTACCCATGGTGGGATATGGAACTGGGAATAGTGGGGAAGAAGTTCCATAGGGATATTCTGTGGTAATGAGAAGAAATGTGAGAAAATTCTACATGTAAACTTGGCTAACCTGATCCCTAAATGGAGCCGCAAATGCTAATAAGGGCGAATTCCTAAAACAGAGTCAATATAGGGCACTCAATTTTGAGGAAGTGACCTATAATCAACTCGAGGCCTGGCAAGATTGCATGACTCCAATCTCAATTAAGGAGGCTAAGACCACTCCTGCTGGGATGTCAGCCTTCTAACTCACAAATAAGATGGCACAAAGCCATTTTCCATTTCCTTTCTTCTGGCCAACATTCAGTCTCTGGAGGAAACAGTGAAGAAAGGAGGATTTCCCTTGATAATGATTCATTGGAGGAAAGGAAGAATGGAGGAAACAAAAAAAATTCCAAGTGTCCCAGGAAAAAAATTAGGAGGTGAGGCTGGCTCTCCCCACTTTACTGTTCTCTATGCCTTATCCCATGGACTTCTAGCAGTTCTCCCTTCCTCTGTCCTCTGTGAGTTATTCACTTAATCTCTCTGATCCTTCATTTCCCTATAAGTGTAAAATAGTGGTAATAACTTTGTCCTGCATGAGGATTAAGTGTTTGCAAAAATCCCGTTTACATCCTCCTCTGTGTCCCCAGTATCTTTTGATTTATTTCTCTGAGTAGTGTTTTGTAATTTCATTGTTTACCAGTGGTAGCTAGAGATAGTGAAAGTATGAATCAACAAATGAAGAAATGAATAAATGCACAAAAGCATGAAGAACTGTGCACCTCTGAGTATCACTGATGGTTAGAGTATATGTGTCTATCCCAGAGTTCCAACCATTTGCTGTAGATGACTGGGGAGGATTTTCACACATTCCAGGGAACCTGGTCTGCTAGGGAAGGCGTGAGTATCTTTCTCATAGGAGGAAAGCTCCTGAGAAGCATCAACAAGAATGAGGGTAACCATCTATATTTATAGTTAATATATGTTGGATGTTTAGGGGGAAAGTACCTTGGATATTTACGTTAAAAACCTGAATGAACTTTTTGGCCAAACCAGTGTATATGTATCACATCTTCTTTAGGCATTCATCTGATGGACTGAAATTGTTTCCATATCTTGGCAATTGTAGATAATGCTACTTTGAACATTGGAGTCCATGTATCTTTTTGAACTAGCTTTTTTTTTTTTCTTTTTTTGGCTATGGGTCATATGGTATTTCTATTTTTAGTTTTTTGAGAAACCTCCATACTATTTTCCACAATGACTGCACCAATCTCTGTTCCTGTCATCAGTGGGTGAGGGTTCCCTTTTTGCCAGCATCCTTATCAACATTTGTTGTTTGTTTTCTTTTTGATAACAGCCAGGTTGAGGGATATCTGACAGGTTGAGGGATATCTCATTCTGGTTTTGATTTGCATTTCCCTCTTGATCAGCTATGTTGAGCATCTTTTCATGTGCCTGTTGGCCATATGAATTTCCTCTTTGGTAAAATGTCTATTCAGTTCTTCTGCCCATTTTTAATTGAATTGTTTGTTTTGTTTGTTTGATGTTGAGTTGTATGAGCTGTTTATATATGTTGAATATTAATTCTTTACCAGTCATATCATTTGCAAATATTTTCTCCTATTCAGTATGTTGTCTTTTCATTTTGTTGATGGTTTATTGTCTTGATTACTGTAGCTTTATAGTACAGTCTGAATTCAGGGAGCCTGATTCCTCAAGTTCCATTCTTCTTTCTGAAGCTACTGGCTATTCAGAGTCTTTTGCATTTGCATACAAATTTAAAATTATTTGTCCTAGGTTTGTGAAACAATGCTATTCACAATTTGATAGAAATTGCATAGAATCTATAGATTGCTTGGGTAGTATGGTCATTTTAACAATAGTGATTCTTCTGATCCAAAGATGGTATATCTTTCTATCTGTGTCACCTTCAATTTCTTTTGTCAGCAGCTTACAGTTTTTGGGGTAAAGATATTTTGCCTCCTTAGGTAGATTTATTCCTAGGTACTTTATTCTTTTTGATGTGATGGTAAATGGGATTGTTTCCTTAATTTCTCTTTATGATATTACATTGTTAGTATATAATAATGCAGCATATTTCTGTATACTAATTTTATATCCTATAACTTTACTGAATTTATTGATGAGTTCTAGTAGTTTTCTGGTGGGATCTTTAGGATGTTCTATGTATAATATCATGTCATATGCACACAGTGATAGTTTTACTTTATCTTTTCCAACATTGATTCCTTTTATTATTTTTTTTTTCTTCTCTGCTGTGGCTAAGATTTCCAAAACTATGTTGAGTAAAAGTGGCAAGAGTGAACATCCTTGCTTTGTCCCTGGTATTAGAAGAAATGCTTTCAGCTTTTCATCATTGCATATGATATTTACTATGGGTTTGTCATATATTATTGTTGTAGTTGTTTAGTCACTAAGTTGTGTCTGACTCTTTTGCTACCCCGTGGACTGTAGCCTGCCAAGCTCCTCTGAACATGGGATTTCCCAGGCAGAAATACTGGAGTGGGTTGCCATTTCCTTCTCCAGGGCATCTTCCCAACCCAGAGATTGAACCTGCATCTCCTGTACTGGCAGCCAGATTTTATACCACTGAGCCACCAGGGAAGCCCCTTGTCATATATATGGTTTAAAAATTTTTATTTATTTCACTGCCCTAGGTCTTAGCTGGGCCATGTGGGATCTCGTTCCTTGACCAGGGATAGAACCTGAGCCCCCTGCTTTGGGAGTGCAGTCTTAGCCACTGGACCACCCAGGAATTCCTTATATGACTTTTATTATGTTGAAGTATGTTTGCTCTTACCTGTTTTCTGGAGAGTTTTGATTATAAATGGATATTGCATTTTATCAAAACATTTTTATGCATCGGATGACGTGATCATATGTTTTTTACTCTTCAGTTTGTTAATGTGGTATATCATGTTGATTGATCTGTAAATATCAAAAACTTCTTGCATCCTTGGATTAAATCCCACTTGATCATGGTGTACAATCCTTTTAGTATATTGTTGGATTTGGTTTGCTAGTATTTTGTTGAGGATTTTTGCGTCTATGTTCATCAGTGATCAGTTCAATTCAGTCACTCAGTTGTGTCTGACTCTTTGCGACCCCATGGAAGGACTGCAGCATGCCAGGCTTCCCTGTCCATCACCAACTCAGAGCCTACTCAAACTCATGTCCATTGCGTCAGTGATGCCGTCCAACCATCTCATCCTCTGTCGTCCCCTTTGTCTCCCACCTTCAATCTTTCCCAGCATCAGGGTCTTTTCCAATGAGTATCATCAGTAATACTGGCCCCTAATTTTCTTTTTTGGGGGTATGCTTTTGGTATCAGGGTGATGCTAGTCTCAGAGAGCAAGCTCAGAAATATCCCTTCCTCTGCAATTTTTTGGAAATAATTTCAAAAGGATAGGTGTTAACTTTCCTCTAAATGTTTGGTAGACTTCACTTGTGAAGCCATATCTGATCCTGGTCTTTTGTTTGTTGGTAGTTTTTAAAGTTTGATTCAGTTTCATTCCTGGTAATCAGTTTGTTCTTATTTTATGTTTTTCCTGGTTCAGTCTTGAGAGATTGTACCTTTGTAAGAATTTGTCCATTTCTTCTAGGTCATCCATTTTATTGATGTATAGTTGTTTGTAGTAGTTTCTTATGATCCTTTGTACTTCTGTAGTGTCAGTTGTAACTTCTCCCTTTTCATTTCTATAATAATTTTATTAATTTGATCCCTTTCACTTCTTTTCTTGATAAGTCTGGCTGAAGTTTTATTAATTTTTGTCTGTCTTTACAAAAACCAGCTCTTAGTTTCGTTGCTCTTTTCTACTGTTTTTTTAAAAGTCTCTGTTTCATTTATTTCTGCTCTGATTTTTACTATTTATTTGCTTCTGTTAGCTTTGAGTTTTATTTGTTCTCTTCCTCTAGTTGCTATAGGTATAAATTTAGGTTGCTTATCTGAAATTTTTCTTCTTTTTCCCTCTGATTTATTTTTCTTATTTATAATTTATATTCTATAAATGTCACTCTTGGAACTGCTTTTGCTGCATCCCATAAATTTTGGATGATTGTATTTTTGTTTTCATTTGTTTCTAGGTATATTTTATTTCCTTTTTAGTTTCTTCTGTGATCCATTGGATGTTTAGTATCATATTGTTTGGTCTCCACGTGTTTGTGCTTTTTGCAGTTTTTTTCTTGTAGTTGATTTCTAGTATCATAGTGTTGTGGTTGGAAAAGATGTTTGATATGATTTTAATTTCCTGAATGTTCTAAGGATTGTTTTTGGCCTAGCATGTAATCTAACCTGGAGGAGACTGTTCCATGTGCACTTGAAAAGAATGTATATTCTGTTACATTCATATGAAATATTCTTTATTGGTATCAGTTAAGCCCTTTCAGTCTAATGTATTATTTAAGGCCTGCATTTTCTTTTTATTTAATTATTTAATGGTATAAAAATAGTGTATTATTTCTCTTAGTTCTATGCATTGATTGAGCTAAACTTGGCATTTTTTCCTACATTGTACAGGCCAAATGAGGTCATCTTCAACTGGGAAGTCAGTTGGGGCTGAAAAGACCAAAATTTTCATCTTATCCACCAGAGTGTTTCTACATATCTTTAGTTTAATGACTGTACCCAAGAGGCAGAAAACAGATGTCAGTCCTCTTAACACTGGGACCAAGAATGTAGTTTCAGCTGCATTCAAGCAAATCATGAGACCAGACTAGCCTCGCTCTCTCTCTCTCTCTTTTTTTAAATTTTCCCATTTTATTCTTCTTTTTGAAAATTGTTTGAACTATTCTAATTGCCTTGAATTTCTTTTTATTTTATTTTTAATTGGAAGATAATTGCTTTACAATATTGTGTTGGTTTCTGCCATATATCAGTGTGAATCAGCCATAGGTATACATATGTCTCCTCCCTCTGAAACCTCCCTCCCACCCCTCTAGGTTGTCACAGAGCACCGAGTTTGAGCTCCCTGTGTCATACAGCAAATTCCCACTGGCTATCCATTTTACATATGTTAAAGTATACGTTTCAATACTACTTTCCCAGTTCATCCCAGCCTCTTCTTCCCCCAAAGTATCTACAAGTCTTTTCTCTATGTCTGCATCTCCATTGCTGCTCTGCAAATAGATACATCAGTACCATCCTTGAAAATTCCATATACATGTGTTAATGTACAATATTTGTATTTCTCTTTCTGATTTACTTTGCTTTGTATAATAGGCTCTAGGTCCATATACCTCATGAGAGCTGATTCAAATGCCTTCCTTTTTATGGCTGAGTAATATTTCACATATACCACAACTTTATTTATCCATTCATCTGTCAATGGACATCTAGGTTCCTTCCATGTCCTAGTTATTGTAAACAGTGCTGCAGTGAACACTGGGGTACATGTGACTTTTTCAAATACGGTTTCTTCAGGATATATGCCCAATAGTGAGATTGCTGGTTCATATGGTAGTTTTATTCCTAGTTTTTAAAGGAATCTCCATACTGTCCTCCGTAGTGGCAGCATCAATTTACATTCCCACTGACAGCGCAAGAGGCTTCCCATTTCTCCACACCCTCTCCAGCATTTATTGGTTGTAGATTTTTTTTTTTATGGTGGCCATTCTGGCCTATGTGAGGTGACACATCATTGTAGTTTTGATTTGCATTTTTTAAACAATGAGTGATGTTGAGCATCTTTTCATGCATTTATTAGCCATCTGTATGAGAGATGTCTTTGGAGAGATGTTTGTTTAGATCTTCTGCCTGCTTTTTGATTGGATTGTTTGCTTTTCTGGTATTGAGCTACATAAGTTGCTTATATAGATGGAAATTAATCCTTTGTAAGTTGTTTCCTTTGCTATTATTTTCTCCCATTCTTTCTGATTTCTTTTTCTTATTTATAGTTTATATTGCTATAAACTTCCTCCCATTGCTATTATTTTCCCACTTCAAAGAGTGTTGTCTTTTCACCTTGTTTATAGTTTCTTTTGCTGTGCAAAAGCTTTTAAGATTAATTAATGCCATTTGTTTATTTTTATTTTCATTTCCATTACTATAGAAGGTGGATTATAGAGGATCTTGCTGTGATTTATATCAAAGAGTGTTCTGCCTATATTTTCCTCTAAGAGTTTTATAGTTTCTGTTCTTACATTTAGGTCTTTAATCTGTTTTGAGTTTATCTTTGTGTATGGTGTTAAGAAGTTTTCTAATTTCATTCTTCTACATGTAGCTATCCAATTTTCCCTGTACCACTGATTGAAGAGACTAGTTGCTCCATTGTGTAGTCTTGCCTTCTTTGTTAACGATAAGGTGCCCATAGGTGCATGGGCTTATCTCAGGGCTTACTATCTTGTTCCCCTGGGCTGTCTTTCAGTTTTTGTGCCAGTACCATATTGTCTTGATGACAGTAGCTATGTAGTATAGTCTGTAACCAGGAAGATTGATTCCTCCAGTTCTATTCGTCTTTCTCAAGATTGCTTTGGCTTTGGAGTCTTTTGTGTTTGTATACAAATTATGACATTTTTTGTTCTAGTTCTGTGAAAACTACCATTGGTAGTTTGATAGAGATTGCATTGAATCTGTATATTGCTTTGGGAAGAATAGTCATTTCCACAATATTGATTCTTCCAATCCAAGAGCATAGTATATCTCTCTGTTTGTGTCATCTTTGATTTCTTTCATCATTGTCTTATAGTTTTCTGCATACAGGTCCTTTGTCTTTTTAGGCTGGTTTATTCCTAGGTATTTTATTATTTTTGTTGCAATGGCGAATGGGATTTATTCCTTAATTTATCATTCTGATTTTTCATTGTTAGTGTACAGGAATGCAAGGGATTTCTGTGTATTAGTTTTATATCCTGTGACTACTATATTCATTGATTAGTTCTAGTAATTTTTTAATGGCATCTTTAGGGTTTTCTATGTATAATATCATGTCACCTGCAAACAGTGAGAGTTTTACTTCTTGTCCAATCTGGATTCCTTTTATTTCTTTTTCTTCTCTGATTGCTGTGACTAGGACTTCCAAAACTATGTTGAATAATAGTGAAGAGAGTGGGCAGCCTTGTCTTGTTCCTGTTCTTAGGGGAAATGCTTTCAGTTTTTCTTCCTTGAGAATAATGTTTGCTGTTTGTCATATATGAGCTTTATTATGTTGAGGTATGTTCCTTCTATGCCTTCTTTCTGGAGAGTTTTTTCTTTTCATCATAAATGGATGTTGAATTTTGTCAAATGCTTTCTCTGCATCTATCTATTCTTGTTCAGTTGCTCAGTCATGTCTGACTCTTTGCAACCCCATGGACTACTGCATGCCAGGCTTCTCTGTTCTTCATTATCTCTCAGAGCTTGATCAAACTCATGTCCATTGAGTCAGTGATGCCATCCAACCATCTCATCCTCTGTCATCCCCTTCTCCTCCTGCCTTCAATTGTTCCTAGCATTAGGGTTTTTTCCAGTTAGTTGGCTCTTTGCATCAGGTGGCCAAATGATTGGAATTTCAGCCTCAGCATTAGTCCCTCCAATGAATATTCAGTATTGATTTCCTTTAGGATTGACTGGTTTGATCTCCTTGCAGTCCAAGGGACTCTCAAGTGTCTTCTCCAACATCACAGTTCAAAAGTATCAATTCTTTGGTGCTCAGCCTTCTTTATGGTCCAACTCTCACATCCATACATGACTACTGGAAAAACCATAGCTTTGACTATATGGACCTTGGTTGGCAAAGTGATGTCTTTGTTTTTTAATATGCTGTCTAGGTTTGTCATAGCTGGAGGTGATCGCATGATTTTTATCTTTCAATTTGTTCATGTGGTATATCACATTGATTCATTTGTGTATATTGAAGAATCCTTGCATCTCTGGTGTAAAGCCCACTTGATCTTTTAAATTGTGTTGTTGGATTCTGTCTTTTAGAATTTTGTTAAGGATTTTTGAATCTATATTCACCCATGATATTAACCTGTAATTTTCCTTTTTCTGTGGCATCTTTGTCTGGTTTTGGTATCAGGGTGATGGTGGCCTTGTAGAATGAGTTTTGGAGTTTTCCTATCTTGTAGTTTTCTGGAATAGTTTGGAAGAACTCGACTGTGAAGTCATCTGGCCCTGGGCTTTTCTTTTTTGGAAGATTTTTTATTATAGTTGCCATTTCTGTGCTTGTGATTCATCTGTTCATATTTTTAAAATTTTTCCTGGTTCAGTTTTGGAAGGTTATACTTTTCCAAGAGTTTGTCCATTTCTTCCAGGTTGTCTATTTTATTGGCATATATTGTTTGTAGTAATCTCTTATGATCCTTTGTATTTCTGTGTTGTCTGTTGTAGCTTCTTTTTCATTTCTAATATAATTGATTTGAGTCTTTTCTCTCTTTTTCTTGATGCGTCTGGCCAATGGTTTGTCAATTTTGTTTGTCTTCTCAAAGATCTAGCTTTTAGTTTTACTGATCTTTGCTCTTATCCCCTTTTCTTTTTCATTTATTTCTTCTTTGATCTTTATGATTTCTTTCCCATCTACTAACTTTGGGGTTTTTTTTTCTCTTCTGTTTCTAGTTGCTTTAGATGTAAAGTTAGGTTGTTTGATGTTTCTCTTGTTTCTTGAGGTAGACTTGTATTGCTATAAACTTCCTTCTTAGCACTGCTTTTACTGCATCCCATAGGTTTTGAATTGTCATGTTTTCATTGTCATTTTTATCTAGGTATTTTTTAATTTCTTCTTTGATTTCTTCAGTGACCTCTTGGTTATTTAGAAACATATTGTGTGTGGAAGCCTCCGTGTGTTTGTGCTTTTTATATATTTTTTCCTTTAATTGATATCTACTCTTATAGCACTGTGGTCAGAAAAGATGCTTGAAATAATTTCAGTGTTTTAAAAGTTACCAAGGCTTGGTTTGTGACCCAAGGTGTGATCTATCCTGGAGAATATTCCATGTTCACTTGAGAAAAAAGTGAAGTCTACTGTTTTTGGATGAAATGCCTGATAGATATCAATTAGGTCCAACTGGTCCAATGTATTATTCAAAGCTCATTTCTCCCTATTAATTTTCTGTCTGGATGATCTGTCTTTTGGTGTGAGGGAGTGTTACAGTCCCCCACTATTATTGTGTTACTATCAGTTTCCCCTTTAATAGTCATTAGCATTAGCCTTATGTATTGTGGTGCTCCTCTGTTGGGTGCGTATATATAGAATTATTATATCTTCTTGGATTGATCCCTTGATCATTATGTAGTGTCCTTCCTTGTCTCTTGTAATTGTCTTTATTTTAAAGTCTATTTTATCTAAAGTGAGTATTGCTACTCCCTCTTTCTTTTAATTTCCATTTGCATGCAATATCTTTTTCCAACCCCTCATTTTCAGTCTATATGTGTCCCTAGGTCTGAGGTGGATCTCTTGTAGACAGCATTAATAGAGGTCTTGCTTTTGTATCCATTCAGCCAATCTTCTCCTTTTGATTGGAGCATTTAGTACATTTACACATAAGGTAATTATTAATATGTATGGTCTTGTTACAATTTATTTTGTTGTTTTGGATTTGTTTTTGTAGGCCTTTTCTTTCTCTAATGTTTTCTGTCTAGAGATATTCCTTTAGCATTTGTTGTAAAGCTCCTTTGGTGGTGCTGAATTTTCTTAATTTTTGCTTGTCTGGAAATCTTTTGATTTCTCCTTCAAATCTGAATGAGATCTTTGCTGGAATGAGTAATCTTGATTTTAGTTTTTTTCCTTTCATCATTTTAAGTGTATCCTGCCACTCCCTTCTGGGCTGCAGAGTTTCTGATGAAAGGTCAGCTATTAGCTTTATGGGTATCACCTTGTATGTTACTTGTTGCTGTTCCCTTGCTGTTTTTAGTGTTTGTTTTTGTGGTTACTCTTTGTTAGTTTGATCAATATGTGTCTTGGCATGTTTCTCCTTGGATCTATCCTATATGGGACTTTATGGGCTTCCTGGACTTGGGTGGCTATTTCCTTTCCCATGTTAGGGAAGTTTTTGAGTATAATCTCCTTATATATTTTCTCATACCATTTGTTTATCTCTTCTTCTTCCGAGATCCCTATTATTTGAACTTAATGAATTGGTGCACTTAATCTTGTCCCAGAGGTCTCTGAGATTGTCCTCATTTCATTTTATTCTTTGTTGTTGTTGTTGTTATTCTGCTCTGTTTCAGTTTTTTCCACCATTCCATCTTCCAGCTCACTTATCCATTCTTCTGCCTTAGTTATTCTGCTACTGGTTCCCTCTAGTGTATTTTTAATCTCTCTTGTGTTGTTCATTGGTGATTGTCTATTCTTTAATTCTTCTGGATCCTTGTTAAGTATTTCTTGTATCTTCTCAATCTGTACCTCCAGTCTATTTATCTGTGCCTCCATTTTATTTCCAAAATTTTGGATCCTCTTTTCTATAATTACTCTGAATTATTGTTCAGGTAGACTGCTTATTTCCTCTTCATTTGTTTGGTCTTGTTGATTTTTATCATCTTCCTTCATCTGCTGCATATCTCTCTCTCTTCATTTTGTTTAATTTACTGTGTTTGGGATCCCCTTTATGCAGGCTGGAAGGTTGTAGTTCCTCTTAAATATGGAGTCTGTCCCCCATGGTTGGGTTTTGACCAGTGCCTTGTGAAGGTTTCCTGGTTGGGAGGACTTGTGCCTGTATTCTGGTGGATGAGGCTGGATCTTGTCTCTCTTAAGGGCAGTGCCATATCCAGAAGTGTTTTGGGGTGACTATGGGTGTGGTATGGCTTTGGGCAGCCTTTTTGCTAGTGGGAAGGGTTGTGTTCTCCTGTCTTGCTAAAGGTTTGGTGAGAGGCATCCAGCACTGGAGTTTGCTAATCTTTGAGTGGTACTTGATCTTGGTGTTGAGATGGAGGCCTTTGGGAGAGTTCTTGTGGAGTAATATTCCATGGGGCTGGGAGTTCTCTGGTGGTTCAAAGTCTTGGACTCATTTCTCTGACCTCAGGGGTTCAGCCAACCCCTTCCTGCAGCATCAAGACCACAGGCACCCAGCATAGAAGACAAAACTTCAAGATTGATGGTGAAACAATGCTCAACAGCCAAGAACATGCCAAGAGGCTCATACATTTACAAAGAGAAAGGAAAAGAGAGAAAAGAGGAAAAAAGGATAAAAACAGGAGTCTAAAAAGAGGAGAGCAATCAAACCAATAAACAAACCCCTAAGTGAAATAGAGTACTAAAAACTAGACTAGCATAAATACAAATAAAAAATTGACTAAAAATGCTTTGTAACTAAGCAGTACAGTAAAAACAGGAAGAAATAAAATGAATTTATTTAAAAATTAAGTGTATAAAAAAGGAAAATGTAATTATAAAATATAAAAATTAAAGAAATAATAAAGAACAACATTAGAACAATATGAAAAAAAAGGAAGAAAAATGGAAAGCTATATAAAGTGGTAGTTGGAAGAATGTCCTTGTGATTCCTCCATTTCCCTCTCCACACAGTGTGCTCCAGTCACTCTGCCTACTCAGAAAGTCCTCCAATATCTCTAAGAATGTCTCTGGACCTGTTGTGGGCAGTGTGGGGTCAGCTCAGATTCAGAGCTTGCCTTACCTTAGTTTGCACTTGCTCCCAAAGTCCACAATTGTCCCTAGTCTCCAGAGTCTCAGGTTAATTGTGGGGATTTCATTTGTAGCACCTGTGGTTGCAGGAGCTAATTACCCTCCTCTTCTTTGGTTACAGAGAAGTGTTCTACTTTGGTTTTGTCCAACCTCTGCTCATAGGTCACCCTTTGGTGTTCGTTCCCCACCCAGACAAGAGGTGGCATAGGCCAAGGTTTATTAGGGCTCACTTGCTCAGGCTGGGGAGAAGAAGGGGGGTCACAGCCACAGTTGAGATGTACTAGGGAGTGCCTGAGGCAGTAGAGACCCACCAGAGGTTGTTACAGTCTGAGGTGGGTCATGCTCTCTCCCAGAGGAATTGGCTCTAGGTCATGTGTCCCTTGTTTGTGTTCAGTCACTGTTGTATCTGACTCTTTGCCACCCCATGGGCTTCAGCACTCCAGGTTTCCCTGTCCTTCACTATCTCCCACAGTTTGCGCAAACATGGTCCACTAGAGAAGTGAATGGCAAACCACTTCAGTATTCCTACCTTGAAAACCCTGTGAGCAGTGTGAAAAGGCAAAAAGATATGACACTGAAAGATGAAATCCCTGGGTTGGTAGGTACCCAATATGCTACTGGAGAAGAGTGGAGAAATAACTCCAGAAAAAATGAAGAGACGGAGACAAAGTGAAAACAACACCCGTTTATGGATGTGAATGGTGATGGAAGTAAAGTCTGATGCTGTAAAGAGCAATATTGCATAGGAACCTGGGATGTTAGGTCCACGAATCAAGGTAAATTAGAAGCGGTCAAACAGGAGATGGCAACAGTGAACATAGACATTTTAGGAATCAGTGAACTGAAATGAACTGGAGTGGGTGAATTTAATTCAGATGACCACTATACTACTGTGGGCAAGAATCCCTTAGAAGACATGGAGTAGCCCTCATAGTCAACAAAAGATTCTGAAATGCAGTACTTGGGTGCAATCTCAAAACTGACAGAATGATCTCTGTTCATTTTCAAGGAAACCCATTCAATATCACAGTAATCCAAGTCTATGTGTCAACAAGTAATGCTGAAGAAACTGAAATTGAATGATTCTATGAAGACCTACAAGACCTTCTATAACTAAGACCCAAAAAAGATGTCCTTTTCATCATAGGGGCCTGGAATGCAAAAGTATGAAGTCAAGAGATACCTGGAGTAACAGGCAAATTTGGCTTCGGACTACAAAATGAAGCAGGGAAAAGGCTAACAGAGATCTGCCAAGAGAACACACTGGTCATAGCAAACACCCTCTTCCAACAACACAAGAGATGACTGTACACATAGACATCACCAGATGGTCAATACCCAAATCAGACTGATTGTATTCTTTGCAGCCAAAAGTGGAGAAGCTCTATACAGTCAGCAAAAACAAGACTGGGAGCTGACTGTGGCTCAGATCATGAGCTCCTTTTGCCAAATTCAGACTTAAATTGAAGAAAGTAGGGAAAACCACTAGACCATCCAGTTATGTCCTGAATCAAATCTGTTATGATTATACAGTCGAAGTAACAAATAGATTCAAGGGATTATATCTGATAGAGTGTCTGAAGAGCTATGGACAGAGGTTCCTGACATTGTACAGGAGGCACTGATTAAAACCATCCTCAAGAAAAAGAAATGCAAAAAGGCAAGATGGTTGTCTGAGGAGGCCTTACTAATAGCTGTGAAGAGATGAGAAGTGAAAAGCAAAGGAAAAAAGGAAAGATATAAGCATCTGAATGCAGAGTTCCAAAGAATAGGAAGGAGAGATAAGAAAGCCTTCCTCAGCGATCAGTGCGAAGAAATGGAGGAAAACAATAGAATGGGAAAGACTAGAGATCTCTTCAAGAAAATTAGAGATATCAGGGGAACATTTCATCCAAAGATGGACACAATAAAGGATAGAAATGGCATGGACCTAACAGAAGCAGAAGATATTAAGAAGAGGTGGCAATGGTGAATGGTACTGTAAGACCTAAATGTAAGACCAGAAACTATAAAACTCCTAGAGGAGAACATAGACAAAACACTCTCTGACATAAATCACAGCAGGATCCTCTATGACCCACCTCCCAGAATATTGGAAATAAAACCAAAAATAAACAAATGGGACCTAATGAAACTTAAAAGCTTTTGCACAACAAAGGAAACTATAAGCAAGGTGAAAAGACAGCCTTCAGAATGGGAGAAAATAATAGCAAATGAAGCAACAGACAAAGGATTAATCTCAAAAATATACAAGCAACTCCTGCAGCTCAATTCCAGAAAAATAAATGACCCAATCAAAAAATGGGCCAAAGAAATAAACAGACATTTCCCCAAAGAAGACATACAGATGGCTAACAAACACATGAAAAGATGCTCAACATCACTCATCATCAGAGAAATGCAAATCAAAACCACAATGAGGTACCATTACACGCCAGTCAGGATGGCTGCTATCCAAAAGTCAACAAGCAATAAATGCTGGAGAGGGTGTGGAGAAAAGGGAACCCTCTTACACTGTTGGTGGGAATGCAAACTAGTACAGTCGCTATGGAGAACAATGTGGAGATTTCTTAAAAAACTGGAAATAGAACTGCCATATGACCCAGCAATCCCACTTCTGGGCATACACACTGAGGAAACCAGATCTGAAAGAGACACGTGCACCCCAGTGTTCATCGCAGCACTGTTTATAATAGCCAGGACATGGAAGCAACCTAGATGCCCATCAGCAGACGAATGGATAAGGAAGCTGTGGTACATATACACCATGGAATATTACTCAGCCATTAAAAAGAACTCATTTGAATCAGTTCTAATGAGATGGATGAAACTGGAGCCCATTATACAGAGTGAAGTAAGCCAGAAAGATAAAGACCATTACAGTATACTAACACATATATATGGAATTTAGAAAGATGGTAATGATAACCCTATATGCAAAACAGAAAAGAGACACAGATGTACAGAACAGACTTTTGGACTCTGTGGGAGAAGGCAAGGGTGGGATGTTTCAAGAGAACAGCATTGAAACATGTATATTATCTATAGTGACACAGATCACCAGCCCAGGTTGGATGCATGAGACAAGTGCTCGGGCCTGGTGCACTGGGAAGACCCAGAGGGATTGGGTAGAGAGGGAGGTGGGAGGTAGGATCAGGATGGGGAATACATGTAACTCCATGGCTGATTCATGTCAATGTATGACAAAAACCACTACAATATTGTAAACTAATTAGCCTCCAACTAATAAAAACAAATGAAAAATAAATAAATAAATAAAAAAGAAGAGGTGGCAATACACAGAAGAACTGTACAAAAAAGATCTTCATGACCCAGATAAGCACAATTGTGTGATCACTCACCTAGAGCCAGACATCCTGGATTGCGAAGTCAGGTGGACCTTAGGAAGCATCACTACAAACAAAGCTAGTGAAGGTGATGGAATTCCAATTGAGCTTTTTTAAATTCTAAAAGATGATGCTGTGAAAGTGCTGCACTCAATGTGCTAGCAAATTTGGAAAGCTCAGTAATGGCCACAGGACTGGAAAAGGTTGGTTTTCATTCCAAGCCCAAAGAAAGGCAATGCCAAAGAATATTCAAACTACCACACAATTGCACTCATCTCACATGCTAGCAAAGTAATGTTCAAAATTCTCCAAGCCAGGCTTCAACTGTATGCAAACCGTGAACTTCCAGATGTTCAAGCTGGATTTAGAAAAGGCAGAGGAACCAGAGATCAAATTGCCAACATTGGCTGGATCATTGAAAAGGCAAGAGAGATCCAGAAAAATATCTACTTCTGCTTTATTGACTGCCAAAATCTTTGACTGTGTGGATCACAAAAAACTATGGAAAATCCTTAAAGAGATGGGAATACTAGACCACCTGACCTGCCTTCTGAGAAATCTGTATGCAGGTCAAGAAGCAACAGTTACCACCTGACATGGAACAACAGAATGGTTCCAAATTGGGAAAGGAGTAAGTCAAGGCTGTATATTGTCACCCTGATTATTTAAATTATATGCAGAGTACATCATGTGAAATGCCAGGCTGGATGAAGCACAAGCTGGAATCATGATTGCCAGGAGAAATATCAATTACCTCAGATATGCAGATGATACCACCCTTATGGCTGAAAGTGAAGAAGAACTAAGAGCCTCTCGATGAAAGTAAAAGAGGAGAGTGAAAAAGTTGGCTTAAAACTCAACATTCAAAAAACTTAGATCATGGCATCTGGTCCTGTTACTCCATGTCAAATAGGGAAGCAATGGAAACAGTGACAGACTTTATTTTCTTGGGCTCCAAAATCACTGCAGATGGTGACTGCAGCCATGGAATTAAAAGACGCTTGCTTCTTGGAAGAAAAGCTATGACCAACCTAGACAGCATATTGAAAAGCAGAGACATTACTTTGCCCACCAAGGTCCATATAGTCAAAGCTATGGTTTTTCCAGTAGTCATGTATGGATGTGAGAGTTGGACTATAAAGAAAGCTGAGGGCCGAAAAATTGATGATTTTGAACTGTGGTGTTGGAGAAGACTCTTGAGAGTCCCTTGGAATGCAACGAGACCCAACCAGTTAATCCTAAAGGAAATCAGTCCTGAATATTCATCAGAAGGACTGATGTTGAAGCTCAGACTCCAATACTTTGGCCACCTGATGCGAAGAACTGATTCATTTGAAAAGACCCTGGTGCTGGGAAAGATTGAAGGCAGGAAGAGAAGGGGATGACAGAGGATGAGATGGTTGGATGGCATCACTGACTCAATGGACATGAGTTTGAATAAGCTCCGGGAGTTAGTGATGGACAGAAACACCTGGTGTGCTGCAGTCCATGGGGTCACAAAGAGTTGGACACAACTGTGCGACTGAACTGAACTGAGTCCAAAGGATGTGCTCAGTCACTTAGTTGTGTCCAACTCTTTCTGGCCCCATGGATTATAGCCTGCCAGGCTCTTCTTTCCATGGAATTTTCCAGGCAAGAATATTGGAACAAGTTGCCATGTCCTACTCCAGATGATCTTCCTGACCCAGGGATCAAACCAGCATCTCTTGCATCTCTTGAAATGGGAGGCCGATTCTTTACCACTAGCACCACCTGAGAAGCCTCAGAGCAGGCAATGTGGGTTTGGGCATCCTTCAGCTCAGGTCTGGCTCCCTGCTGTGCACAGAGTGGTGGTTATGCCAGAAGGTCCTCCAGCCCCTGGGAGCTGCTCTCAGGGCCTACAGGCTCAGGGGATGCCTGACAGGGATCTTGAACTTCTGTTCTGGGTTGGGTGGTCCCAGCCCAAGTCAGGGTCATGGGCTTCTCCTTGGCAGACAGTGCCTGCCTGGGGTCAGAGGTGTCAGCAAAGAGAACAAAAGGCTGGTCAGGGGATGCTGGCTGTTGCTACTCCAGGACTGGTCCGGGATGGTCAAGGTGGTCTCCCTGGTGGGTAGAGGGAGCATGGATTCCTGTCCAGTCAAGGACTTCCATTCTTCCTGCGTCTCTTCTGCCTGTAGCAAGGCTGGTCTGAGTGGGTCCCCTTCTGTTGGCAAGGGCTCAAGGGGGACAGTTGGGGCCTGAGGATAGCCCTCCCCATCCCCTTTGGGGTTGGGGAGACTCATGGATCATCCATCTGCACCCAGGAAGCAGGCCTTCTGGAGCTGACAGGGCCCCTTGTACAGGCTGGGACATGCCTACCTCCCTGCTGTACACAGCCCAATCTCCAGCCTTGGCAGCCTCAGCAGCTTCAGTGGCTTCAGTGATAGAGGAGGGGGTGGGGAGTCCAGTTACCACACCACCGGACCTGAAGGCCCAATGGGGAAGGTCCATTCAAGAGACCATGACAAGCTCTGGTTGGATTCTGTCCTACTCCCAAAGAGATGATCCAACCAGCTCCCCTGGGTGTGGGGCAGGGCAACCAGCGAGCCCCCAGCTTCTCCTTGTCTTGGCCGGATGGCCACAGAACACCTTTAGAAAATCGGCATTGAACCAGGGCGATGGGATGGAGGTCCTCATCACCTGTGGCCACCCCCTCTCCTGATGAAAACGTGCAAGGGAGGTCCAGCAACTTATCTCCCTCCATCGGGGGCTGGGATGAGGTGGCTGGGGGTTGCTCCAGGCTGTGGTGCCTGAGAGCTCCTGGATAGGAGGGGTGCAGGGTCTGGGGGCCTCCAGGGCTGCCATAGTGGGGACCCCTGGACTAGGGGGGTGGCAGGAGTCCTCTCATCAAGTGGGGCCTTGGCTGGGGATGCTGGAGTCTTGGGGAGGCAGGAAGAAACCCCAGAAGCTGCAGGGCTCTGGTCTTCTGGAAGCTTGGACTACAGAGTTCAAACCTAGCACTGATTTATCATGTTGGCATGGATCTGACAAGCCATGAGCAGCAAGTCACAAGGGGCTCATATATTACTATCTATAGATAATGCATCTGGCCAAAGGCTGGGATCACCAGTGATGGGTAGTACAGACTGTATCTCATTGGGACCTCCAGGAAAACTGGAAATAATATACCACCTGTATTGCTATCCTGTTTGTGAGGCCAGTTATCTCGTTGTTCACACTGTCTTCACTGTTTCTGAACCCAGGGTAGGAAAGATGTGAGCTAAGAGGCTGAAAGAAGACTTGAGAAGCTGTAGGAGATGCAAACATGTTTATTCTTTCCTGGCTGGCATGGCAGCCATAACACAGCCTCTCTCCTGGATGACACAGCAGCCACGACATAACTGTAATATAGCCATGACATAGACATAACAGAACCTCATATAACATAACCATGAGGCTGCTCCAATGTAGCTCCAGTGGAGCAACAACCAAGGCTTTCATGGTGAAGTTGATATAGGTGTACTGCACAAAGTTGCCTGTGACCAAGTGAGTACCTTGTGACATGCATGCACAGTGCTATGAGTGATCTCAGCTGTTACAAAACCCTGCAAAGTCATTGTTTATAGAACATGGGGCAAGAGGGCATGAGAGTGTGGGGCAAGAGAGCCTGACTGATGCCATCTTGTTAATTTCACCAAACCACCCAAATGAGAAAAAACAGAAGCCATTTATTCAGAGCCTGCTCTAGCAAGGGAGTCAGTCACCATCACTTGCATTTGTCAGGGACTCAAAGGCAGGCAGAAAGTAGGGAAGAATTACAGCCCCCCCCAAAAAAAAAGAAGAAAGAAAAGAAAGGGAAAGCTTCAGGTATGCTATAATTGGAGGTTGTTTGCATGCGGACCCTGGAGGGGTCCAGACAAGAAGCTAAGCATCTTGTATGATTGGTTTGGGGAACATACTTGCTCTTTTCTAGTTGGTCCTGAGTTGGAAGCATATGCAACAAATAAGGAAGCTGGAAGTAACTGACCAATTCCTGACCCTTCTGGGATGATTGCTGTAGGGGTTTGGCTTACTGGGCTGGTTGTTACAGATTGTGGATTAGAGTTCTATTGTCATATATGGTCTTGCCATTGTCCATTTGTATATTCAATATCTGAGGAGACATTGGTGTCTTGCCCAAGAAAGCTCACAGTCTGGGTAAAGAAATAAGATGTACATTCAAGGACAAGACTGTTTGTACCTGGGATAAAGTGATCCATCTGAGGGAAGGCTGAAGGTTAGGTATAGGTGGAATGAGGGTTGGGTTGTACTCAGGAGGGGCATTGGGCTGTGGTCAGGGCAGAGTAAGGGAGTTAGCCAAAGAAGATAGGCTAGTGATGAAAGGATGACTCAGTAATTCTGGCCCAATCTCTGACCAGCTCTAACTTAAGCTCTTCTTGCTTTCTCAATATCTCATTTGGCATTAAGAGACATTCCCCCAATTGCTACATTCATTTTGCAAGCAAATTTGGAAAGCTCAGCAGTGGCCACAGGACTGGAAAAGTTCAGTTTTTATTCCAATCCTAAAGAAGGGCAATGCCAAAGAATGTTCAAACTACTGCACAATTGCACTCAATTCACATGCTAGCAAAGTAATGCTCAAAATTCTCCAAACCAGGCTTCAACAGTATGTGAACTGAGAACTTCCAGATGTACAAGCTGGATTTAGAAAAGGCAGAGGATCCAGAGATCAAATTGCCAACATCTGTTGGATCATAGAAAAAGCAAGAGTATTCCAGAAGACCATCTACTTCTGTTCATTGACTAAACTAAAGTCTGACTGAGTGGATCACAACAACTATAGAATATTCTTAAAGAGATGGGAACACCAGACCACCTGACCTGCCTCCTGCAAAACCTGTATTCACATCAAGAAGCAACAGTTGGAACTGGACATGGAACAATGGACTGGTTCCAAATTGGGAAAGGAGTCCATCAAGGCTGTATATCATCACCCTGCTTTTTTAACTTATATATAGAGTACATCGTGAGAAATGTGCACTGAATGAAGCACAAACTGGAATCAAGATTGCTGGGAGAAATGTCAATAACATCAGATATCCACATACCACCACCCTTATAGCAGAAAGTGAAGAGGAACTATAGTGCCTCTGGCTAAAGGTGAAAGAGGAGAGTGGAAAAGCTGACTTAAAACTCAATATTCAAAAAACGAAGATCACAGCATCCAGTCCCATCACTTCATGGCATATAGATGGGGAAACAATGAAACCAGTGACAAACTTTATTTTCTTGGGTTCCAGAACCACTGCAGATGGTGACTGCAGCCATGAGATTAAAAGATGCTTGCTCCTCAGAAGAAAAGCTATGACAAACCTAGGCACCCTATTAAAAGGCAGAGATACAACATAATAAAAGCTATATATGACAAACCCACAGCAAGCATCACCCTCAATGGTGAAAAATTGAAAGCATTTCCCCTGAAATCAGGAACAAGACAAGGGTGCCCACTCTCACCACTATTATTCAACGTAGTGTTGGAAGTTTTGGCCACAGCAATCAGAGCAGAAAGAGAAGTAAAAGGAATCCAGATAGGAAAAGAAGAAGTGAAACTCTTGCTGTTTGCAGATGACATGATCCTCTACATAGAAAACCCTAAAGACTCTACCAGAAAATTACTGCTAATCAACGAATATAGTAAACTTGCAGGATATAAAATTAACACACAGAAATCCCTTGCATTCCTATACACTAACAATGAAAAAACAGGAAGAGAAATTAAGGAAACAATACCACTCACCATTGCAACAAAAAGAATAAAATACTTAGGAGTATATCTACCTAAAGAAACAAAAGACCTATATATAGAAAACTATAAAACACTGATGAAAGAAATCAAAGAGGACACAAACAAAAAATTAACAAAGCTAAAAGCTGGTTTTTTGAAAAAATAAACAAATTTGACAAACCATTAGCAAGACTCATTAAGAAACAAAGGGAGAAGAACCAAATTAACAAAATTAGAAACGAAAATGGAGAGATCACAACAGACAACACTGAAATACAAAAGATTATAAGAGACTACTACCAGCAGCTCTATGCCAATAAAATGGACAACTTGGAAGAAATGGACAAGTTCTTAGAGAAGTATAACTTTCCAAAACTGAACCAGGAAGAAATAGAAGATCTTAACAAACCCATCACAAGCAAGGAAATCGAAACTGTAATCAGAAATCTTCCAGCAAACAAAAGCCCAGGACCAGATGGCTTCACAGCTGAATTCTACCAAAAATTTAGAGAAGAGCTAACACCTATCTTACTCAAACTCTTCCAGAAAATTGCAGAAGAAGGTAAACTTCCAAACTCATTCTATGAGGCCACCATCACCCTAATTCCAAAACCAGACAAAGATGCCACAAAAAAAGAAAACTACAGGCCAATATCACTGATGAACATAGATGCAAAAATCCTTAACAAAATTCTAGCAAACAGAATCCAACAACATATTAAAAAAATCATTCATCATGACCAAGTGGGCTTTATCCCAGGAATGCAAGGATTCTTTAATATCCGCAAGTCAATCAATGTAATACACCACATTAACAAATTGAAAGATAAAAACCATATGATTATCTCAATAGATGCAGAAAAAGCCTTTGACAAAATTCAACATCCATTTATGATTAAAACTCTCCAGAAAGCAGGAATAGAAGGAACATACCTCAACATAATAAAAGCTATATATGACAAACCCACAGCAAGCATCACCCTCAATGGTGAAAAATTGAAAGCATTTCCCCTGAAATCAGGAACAAGACAAGGGTGCCCACTCTCACCACTACTATTCAACATAGTTTTGGAAGTTTTGGCCACAGCAATCAGGGCAGAAAAAGAAGTACAAGGAATCCAGATAGGAAAAGAAGAAGTGAAACTCTCTCTGTTTGCAGATGACATGATCCTCTACGTAGAAAACCCTAAAGACTCTACCAGAAAATTACTAGAGCTAATCAATGAATACAGTAAAGTTGCAGGATATAAAATTAACACACAGAAATCTCTTGCATTCCTATACACTAACAATGAGAAAACAGAAAGAGAAATTAAGGAAACAATACCATTCACCATCGCAACAAAAAGAATAAAATACTTAGGAGTATATCTACCTAAAGAAACAAAAGACTTATACATAGAAAACTATAAAACACTGATGAAAGAAATCAAAGAGGACACAAACAGATGGAGAAATATACCGTGTTCATGGATTGGAAGAATCAATATTGTCAAAATGGCTATACTACCCAAAGCAATCTATAGATTCAATGCAATCCCTATCAAACTACCAACGGTATTTTTCACAGAACTAGAACAAATAATTTCACAATTTGTATGGAAATACAAAAAACCTCGAATAGCCAAAGTAATCCTGAGAAAGAAGAATGAAACTGGAGGAATCAATCTGCCTGACTTCAGACTCTACTACAAAGCCACAGTCATCAAGACAGTATGGTACTGGCACAAAGACAGAAATATAGATCAATGGAACAGAATAGAAAGCCCAGAGATAAATCCACGAACCTATGGTCACCTTATTTTCGACAAAGGAGGCAAGGATATACAATGGAAAAAAGATAACCTCTTTAACAAGTGGTGCTGGGAAAACTGGTCAACCACCTGTAAAAGAATGAAACTAGAACACTTTCTAACACCATACACAAAAATAAACTCCAAATGGATTAAAGATCTAAATGTAAGACCAGAAACTATCAAACTCCTAGAGGAGAACATAGGCAAAACACTCTCCGACATAAATCACAGCAGGATCCTCTATGACCCACATCCCAGAATTTCAGAAATAAAAGCAAAAATAAACAAATGGGACCTAATGAAACTTAAAACCTTTTGCACAACAAAGGAAACTATCAGCAAGGTGAAAAGACAGCCCTCAGATTGGGAGAAAATAATAGCAAATGAAGCAACAGACAAAGGATTAATCTCAAAAATATACAAGCAACTCCTCCAGCTCAACTCCAGAAAAATAAATGACCCAATCAAAAAATGGGCCAAAGAACTCAACAGACATTTCTCCAAGGAGGACATACAGATGGCTAACAAACACATGAAAAGATGCTCAACATCACTCATTATCAGAGAAATGCAAATCAAAACCACAATGAGGTACCATTATACGCCAGTCAGGATGGCTGCTATCCAAAAGTCTACAAGCAACAAATGCTGGAGAGGGTGTGGAGAAAAGGGAACCCTCTTACACTGTTGGTGGGAATGCAAACTAGTACAGCCACTATGGAAAACAGTGTGGAGATTTCTTGAAAAGCTGGAAATAGAACTGCCATATGACCCAGCAATCCCACTTCTGGGCATACACTCTGAGGAAACCAGATCTGAAAGAGACACCTGCACCCCAATGTTCATCGCAGCACTGTTTATAATAGCCAGGACATGGAAGCAACCCAGATGCCCATCAGCAGACGAATGGATGAGGAAGCTGTGGTACATATACACCATGGAATATTACTCATCCATTAAAAAGAATTCATTTGAATCAGTTCTAATGAGATGGATGAAACTGGAGCCCATTATACAGAGTGAAGTAAGCCAGAAAGATAAAGACCATTACAGTATACTAACACATATATATGGACTTTAGAAATATGGTAATTATAACCCTATATGCAAAACAGAAAAAGAGACTCAGTTGTATAGAACAGACTTGTGGACTCTGGGAGAAGGCGAGGGTGGGATGTTTCAAGAGAACAGCATTGAAACATGTATATTATCTAGGGTGAAACAGATAACCAGCCCAGGTTGGGTACATGAGGCAAGTGCTAGGGCCTGGTGCACTGGGAAGACCCAGAGGGATCAGGTGGAGAGGGAGGTGGGAGGGGGGACTGGGATGGGGAATACATGTAAATCCATAGCTAATTCATTTCAATGTATAACAAAAACTACTGTAATGATGTAAAATAATTAGCCTCCAACTAATAAAAAAAAAAACAAAAAAAAAAAAACAAAGAGGACACAAACAGATGGAGAAACATACCGTATTCATGGATTGGAAGAATCAATATTGTCAAAATGGCTATACTACCCAAAGCAATCTATAGATTCAATGCAATCCCTATCAAGCTACCAATGGTATTTTTCACAGAACTAGAACAAATAATTTCACCATTTGCATGGAAATACAAAAAACCTCGAATAGCCAAAGTAATCTTGAGAAAGAAGAATGGAACTGGAGGAATCAACCTGCCTGACTTCAGACTCTACTACAAAGCCACAGTCATCAAGACAGTATGGTGTTGGCACAAAAACAGAAATATAGATCAATGGAACAGAATAGAAAGCCCAGAGATAAATCCACAAACCTATGGACACCTTATCTTCGACAAAGGAGGCAAGGATATACAATGGATAAAAGACAAACTCTTTAACAAGTGGTGCTGGGAAAACTGGTCAACCACTTGTAAAAGAATGAAACTAGAACACCTTCTAACACCATACACAAAAATAAACTCAAAATGGATTAAAGATCTAAATGTAAGACCAGAAACTATAACACTCCTAGAGGAGAACATAGGCAAAACACTCTCTGACATAAATCACAGCAGGATCCTCTATGACCCACCTCCCAGAATATTGGAAATAAAAGCAAAAATAAACAAATGGGACCTAATGAAACTTAAAAGCTTTTGCACAACAAAGGAAACTATAAGCAAGGTGAAAAGACAGCCCTCAGAATGGGAGAAAATAATAGCAAATGAAGCAACAGACAAAGGATTAATCTCAAAAATATACAAGCAACTCCTGCAGCTCAATTCCAGAAAAATAAATGACCCAATCAAAAAATGGGCCAAAGAAATAAACAGACATTTCTCCAGAGAAGACATACAGATGGCTAACAAACACATGAAAAGATGCTCAACATCACTCATCATCAGAGAAATGCAAATCAAAACCACAATGAGGTACCATTACACGCCAGTCAGGATGGCTACTATCCAAAAGTCTACAAGCAACAAATGCTGGAGAGGGTGTGGAGAAAAGGGAACCCTCTTACACTGTTGGTGGGAATGCAAACTAGTACAGCCGCTATGGAAAACAGTGTGGAGATTTCTTAAAAAACTGGAAATAGAACTGCCATATGACCCAGCAATCCCACTTCTGGGCATACACACTGAGGAAACCAGATCTGAAAGAGACACGTGCACCCCAGTGTTCATCGCAGCACTGTTTGTAATAGCCAGGACATGGAAGCAACCTAGATGCCCATCAGCAGACGAATGGATAAGGAAGCTGTGGTACATATACACCATGGAATATTACTCAGCCATTAAAAAGAACTCATTTGAATCAGTTCTAATGAGATGGATGAAACTGGAGCCCATTATACAGAGTGAAGTAAGCCAGAAAGATAAAGACCATTACTGTATACTAACACATATATATGGAATTTAGAAAGATGGTAATGATAACCCTATATGCAAAACAGAAAAAGAGACACAAATGTATAGAACAGACTTTTGGACTCTGGGAGAAGGCGAGGGTGGGATGTTTCGAAAGAACAGCACGTATATTATCTATAGTGACACAGATCACCAGCCCAGGTTGGATGCATGAGACAAGTGCTCGGGCCTGGTGCACTGGGAAGACCCAGAGGAATCGGGTGGAGAGGGAGGTGGGAGGGGGGATTGGGATGTGGAATACATGTAACTCCATGGCTGATTCATGTCAATGTATGACAAAACCCACTAAAATGTTGTGAAGTAATTAGCCTCCAACTAATAAAAATAAATGGAAAAAAAAAAAAGCAGAGCTATCACTCTGCCAACCAAGGTCAGTATGTATAGTCAAAGCTATGGTTTTTCCAGTAGTTATGTATGAATGTGAGAGTTGGACCATAAAGAAAGCTGAGCGCTGAAGAATTGATGCTTTTGAACTTTGGTGTTGAAGAAGACTCTTGAGAGTCCCTTGGACTGCAAGGAGATCAAACCAGTCAGTCTTAAAGGAAATCAATCCTGAATATTCATTGGAAGGACTGATGCTGAAGCTGAAGCTCCAGTACTTTGGCCACTTGATGCAAAGAGCTGACCCATTAGAAAAGACCCTGATGCTGGGAAAGATTGAAGACAGGAGGAGAAGGGGATGACAGAGGATGAGATGATTGGATGGCACCACTGAGTTTGAGCAAGCTCTGGGAGATGGTGGAGGACAGGGAAGTCCGAAATCCTGCAGTCGATGGGGTCACAAAGAGTCGGACACGATTGAAGACTGATCAGCATGAACAAATATCCAGACTGAGTGACTGAACAACAACAATTCCAATTGCACCTGGTACATTTGGGGGAGAATTTTAGGTATAGTCTAGTGTTGGGCAGGAAGTGGCATGACTTTGATAATGGTGTGGCTGGGCAAAATTATACCGTGTAGTCTTTCTCTACTGTGTGAGTAAAGCATCATCACATCTGCACACAAAGATGTTTTGGTAATCATATCTTCTGGTAAACCAGAGCTGCCCTTGTGCCATTGTGTTAAGAATCCAGATGCTATGGTGCTGCAAACCTCCCAGCTTGGTAGGAATGAGGAGATGGTAGGAATGGACAGGGACCTTGTTCCTGTCATTGTGTTGTTTAATGCATTTACTTCTCTTTAAAAGATTGTTCCTCAGAAGAAAAGTTATGACAAAACTAGATAGCATATTAAAAAGCAGAGACATCACTTTGCTGTCCAAGGTCTATATAATCAATGAACACTCACATGGCACTGTGCAGGATCGTGGAGGGCACTGGGAAACATAGGTGAGAGAGTGGTGCTTCAACTGAGATTGGATTTTCAGAAATATCAAATTTGTGAAGAGCAGGCATACAAAAAAGCATGTAGAAAAGTCTCAGCTCATGAAAATCTTGGAATCCTGAACTTAGAGCAGAATATGAGGATTGAGGGCATGAGTTGAAGCTAGAGAGGAAGCTGGGGGAAACACAAGGAAGTAGATATCTGTGTATCTGTATTTAACTTCAAAGCTCCACATAATGAAATTTTGTCAAGTAAACTTTTAATTAAAGTATAACATACATAGAGAAAAAGGAACAGCTCATATGTAAATAACTTGCTGAACTTTCATAAAGTAAACACACCTGTGTAGCGATTGCCCAGCTCAAGAAATACAATGTTAACTCATTCTCATCCCATGGTGGCCAACTGGCCCTTTTTAGTTGTCAGTCCTGGTGAGGCCCCTTGGTTACAGTCTCCTGCAGGATGGCCATCTTTCCTTTGAGTCTTCACCTGGGTTGGTAACATAGTTCATGGTTGTCTCTCCCACTAGATTCGAGGCTCCCTAAGGGCAAGAACATGGTGGTTCAGTTCATCCTTGGGTTACACTCTGGGCTTGGGTCACTCATCATGACTGAACCACTGACCATCCAAGGTAGAAGCCACTCTTTTGACTATGAACTTGACCAATACACATGCTTCCTGGTTACATAAGATTTCTAGGTGTCCAGCAAATACTGAAGTAATGAATAAATGAATATTAGCTGATCTCAATTTTAATTCCATGTAACAGTTTAAGCCAGCTGAACTGAATGGAATCAAGCAGTTATTGTGGTCACCTTTAATCAATTTATTCAAAAGAAAAGTTAAAGTAGATATGATACATAAGTTTTTTTTTTTCAAGAGTTTTTGAGTATGAAGAAGCTGGGTAAGCAGCATTTGGCAAAGGGATGATTTTCCCTTGTGTGGTCACAGTTTGGCTGCACTTCTTGCTAGGCCTAGTTTTTTTTATTTTTTTTTAAGTTACAGCTTTATTGATGTAGTTCATATGCCATACAATTCAACCATTTGAAGAATATAATTCAGGGCTTTTTATTAGATTCATAGATGTGAACAGTTATTACCAAAGTTATTTTTAGAACATTTTCATTACTTACTCTCCCATGTCTACCAAAACAAAATTCCTACCCATAAGCAGTCACTCCTTATACTTACCCTCACAGTGTGAGCCATTCCCTCACACTTACCCTCTGCAGTCCTCAGTTCAGTTCAGCTCAGTCGTTGGCAATCACTAATCTACTTTTTATCTCCATAGGTGCCTATTCTGAACATTTCATATAAATAGAATAGTATATGTCTTTTGTGGCCAGCTTCTTTTACCTTGCTTAATATTTTCAAGATTCATCTATGTTTCAGTACATTTCAGTGCTTCATTCCTGTTTGTAGATGAATATTACTCCATTCTATTTAAAGTAGCTGATTTAAAGTCTTTGTCTAGTTAGTTCGTCATCTGGGTTTCTCAGGGACAGTTTCTATTGATTGCCCTTTTTTCTGTGTATGGGACATACACTCTATTTTTTTTTTTTTGTATGTTTCCTAAATTTTTACTGAAATCTGTACATTTAAAAATACAATATAGCAAGTTCGGAAATTAGATTCTTCTCTCTATCTCCCATCAGAGTTAGTTTTTATTGCTGTTTGTTGTAGATGTTGTTTGTATAATGACTTTTCTGAACTAATTCTGTAAAGTCTGTGCTGTTTGTCATGTGTGGCTACTGAAGTCTCTGCTTGGTAGCTTAGTTGTCAGTTAATGAACAGAGAATTTCTTAGATAAGCCTCCTAGTCTTTGCCAAAGGGATATGTGTTTATGTTAGGGCACAAACTTAACACTAAGCCAGGCAATATCCCTCCCTCCTTTTGCCTTCACTAGCCTGTGTAGTTCCTTCAAGTCAGCCAGAGATGAGAGTTGAGGGTGTTCTCAAGCCTTTTCTGAGCATGTGCACAGTCCTCTGCATGCAAATTGTCTTCTAGATTCCCAGGAATATGTCAGAAATTTTCCAGGTCCTCATGGATATCTCACTCTTAAGGTTTTCCTTTTAAAATTTTTGGCTAGTCTAGTGTTTGCTCCAATTGATATCCACCACCATAGATAGCATGAATAAGCATTTTGCCTTTAATTGTTTTTCCTATTTGGAAAGCACTGAGTCAAGTCAAATACAGACAGCCTTGCAAGTCTGCAGATCTTCCAAGAAATCATTAAACCAATCAAATTATGACAATTCTTTAGGACTGTAGTTTTGAAAGAGCTCTAACTTTGTTGTGCTCCTTGTGGCAGTCAGGAAGCTACTTTACACTGCGAATGTTGGTTGTTATTTTTTAAGACTATTGTGGAGCTGGAGAGTGGGGAATGGATTAAGGGTAGGTTAAATTGCATCAGGGCTCACTGTCCTTAATGGGATTCACTTGTTCTCTTTGAATAAATACTCTTAATAACAAACTATAATTAATTTCCAGTGAGGTCCATTTTGGACATTTGTTGTTATTCAGTCTTCAGTCGTGTCCAACTCTTTGTGACCCCATGGATTGCAGAACTTCAGGCTTCCCTGTCCTTCACCATCTCCCAGAACTTGCTCAAACTCATGTCTATTGAGTTGGTGGTGCCATCCAACCATCTCATCCTCTGTCATCCCCTTCAATCTCTCCCAGCATCAGGGTCTTTTCCAATGAGTCAGCTCTTTGCATCAGGTGGCCAAAGTATTTGCGTCAGGTGGAGCTTCAGCTCCAGCATCAGTCCTTCCAATGAATATTCAGGATTGATTTTCTTTAAGACTGACTGGTTTGATCTCCTTCCAGTCCAAGGGACTCTCAAGAGTCTTCTCAAACACCACAGTTCAAAAGCATCAATTTTTTGGTGCCCAGCCTTCTTTATGATCCAACTCTCACATCCATACATGACTACTGGAAAAACCATAGCTTTGATTATACATACTGACCTTGGTTGGCAAAGTGATGTCTCAGCAGAGACATCAGCAGAGCTTTTTAATAGGCTGCCTAGGTTTGTCATAGCTTTTCTTCTGAGGAGCAAGCATCTTTTAATCTCATGGCTGCAGTCACCATCTGCAGTTGGGTTCCAGAACCCAAGAAAATAAAGTCTGCCACTGTTTTCATTGTTTCCCCATCTATATGCCATGAAGTGATGGGACTGGATTCCATGATCTTTGCTTTTTGAATGTTGAGTTTTAAGTCAGCTTTTCCACTCTCCTCTTTCACCTTTAGCCAGAGGCGCTATAGTTCTTCTTCACTTTCTGCTATAAGGGTGGTGGTATCTGGGTATCTGAGGTTATTTATTTATTTTAATTGGAAGGCAATTGCTTTATAATGTTGTGGTAGTTTTTGCCATATATTCCCCTCTCTTTAAGAATTTTCCAGTTTGTTGTGATCCACACAGTCAAAGGCTTTAGCATAGTCGATGAAGCAGAAGTAGGTGTTTTTCTGTGATTCTTTTGCTTTTTCTGTGATCCAGTCACTGTTGGAAATTTGTTCTCTGGTTCCTCTGTCTTTTCTAAATCCAGCTTGAATATCGGGAAATTCTTGGTTCACATACTGTTGGAGCCTAGCTTAATTCTGTACATATGACCTCCAAAATTGTAAGATTATAAATTTGCATTGTTTTAAGCCACTAAATCTGTGATAATTTGTTATAGTAGCAATAGGAAGCATATATATAGTAGTATATGCCACTTCCTTCTCCAGGGAATCTTTCTGACCCAGGGACTGAACCTGTGTCAACTGCATTGGCTGATGGATTCTTTACTACTGAGCCACCAGGGAAGCCTTAGAGGATATATAAATCATCATGAGCAGAAGTTTTTTTGTTTTTCTGTTTTTGTTTGAGAAGGAAGGATTTATTACTTGCAGCCAGTAAGAAGAACTCTGAGGATCTTTCCCAGTACAGTGTCTCCATGAACAGAATGTTAGAAACATGGATATTAAAAGTACTGCTGGTGAGGGCTCACATGGAAATGAGAAACATATTATTGGAAACCAGTGGAAAGGTGATTAGCTAAAAGCTTACTGAATTGTGTTATGCAGTTACATGGAAAGCAAAACTTGCAAATGATGAATTTAGATATTTAGCTGAAGTTTCCAAGCCAGGTGCTAAATGTGTGGTCTGATTTCTTTTTGCTCCTTATAGAAAAATACTAAAGAAAGATATAGGCTGAGGAAATAATTGTTAAGTGAAAAGGAACCAGAACTTGATCATTTGGGAAATTGTCAGCTTACCTAGATGGCAAAAGAGGCTAAAATTAGGAGATTCAATGTCAGAAAATCACAGTCTAGAGAGAAATCGAAGCTATAGTTCAGCAACTTTTGTTAGTGCCTTGAAAAGCTCGAAGTTCAGAGTTTCTGATCTTACAGAGGGCTCTTGAAGGTGCATGACTCGTGGGTCCCTCAGCTGTCTCAACAGAAGCCAGGATTAGAGGTGGGATCATTCAGGAAATTTCTGTAGGGGAGCCTCTTGCCTAATGGAGTGAATCCTTGAGCTATGTACAGGAAATTCACAAGGCTCTTGAGAGCTGATGCCAACAGAAACACTATCAGTTCAGTTCAGTTCAGTCGCTCAGTCATGTCTGACTCTTTGCGACCCCATGAATCACAGCATGCCAGGCCTCCCTGTCCATCATCTGGCTCAAATGAAACAAAGAAAAAAGAAAATGAAAAAAGGCTGCTGGACTCCTAAAATTATATCAGAAAGAAACAAGCTGATACATCTGTTCAGCTGCAAATCTGAGACCTTTCATAAAAGAAAGTGAGCATGACTCCAAGGGTTGAGCCTTGAGCTAGAGGGTGTTCTTCCCTGACCATAGTTCTAAGTGGAATTTGTTTGGCTGGATATTGAAATTGCTTGCGACTTGTGACTCCTTTTTTCCTTCCACCTTATTCTTCTTTGAATCAGATAGCCTGTCCCACCACTGTTGTTTGGAAGCAGATAACTTGTTTCCTGAGTTTCATAGGCTCACAGATGGAGAGGAATAGTGTTTAAGATGGATGATAGCCAGAGTCTTACCTATACCTGATTCAGATGGTGAGATTTGAGATTTTTGATCTAATGATACTCAGTTGAGATTTTAGACTTGATACTGTAGTGAATTGGGACTTTGGGGACCTTGCGATGGAATGAATACATTTTTCGTGTGGAATAGTTGTGAATGTTTTGGGGGCTAGTGGGCAGATATTGATCCTGCAAAAATGTCCACTTCTAATCCCTCGAACCTGTAAATATATTTTTATCACATGGCAAGAGAAAATCAAGTCTGCAGAGAATTAACTTCGATAATCAACAAAACTGAAAACAAAGAGAATATCTTGGATTATTCAAGTGAGCCCAATGGAGTAAAAAAGTATTTAAATGGAGATGAAGAAGGAAGAAGAGTTGGAATCAGAGAGGGGGCAGGAAAAATTAGACTGGATATTGCTGGCTTTGAAGATGGGAGGGGCCCACAATGCCAAGGAATATGGGCAGCCCCTGGGAATTGGATTCTCTCCTACAGCCTTCAGAAGTGAACACAAACTTGCTGACACCTTGTTTTTAATGCAGTGAGACTCATTTCATATTTCCAACCTCCAAAAGTAGAAGATTATACTCTCGTGTTGTTTTAAAAATTAAATCTGGTTATTTGTTAGAGCAGCAATAAGAAATGAAGACATCAACAAAAATTCATTTATTTAATTAAATTAAATTTAATTTAATTCATTGTTTTATTGCCAACAAAAAGACCACTGTGTATAGTTTAAGATTTCTTTGTGGTTCATTTTGTCTTTAGAATGTAACCTACTAGGGTTGTATCATCAAAATACTATGTTTCTTAACCAACAAGGACCCACTGTATAGCACAAGAAACTGCTCAGTGTTATGTGGCAGTATGGATGGAAGGTGAGTTTGGGGGGAGTGGAATGGATACATGTACATGTATGATTGAATCCCTTTACTGTTCACCTGATATTATCATGACATTGTTAATTGGCTATACCCCAACACAAAATAAAAGTTAAAATAAAAAAATAAAATTACAATCCTATGACCTAAGAAAATAAATAAAGCCACTGTGAACATTCACATTTGTTTGTTTATTTTTGACTTACAGAAATGCATGTTTTCTTTTTGAATTAATAACTTATTTAAAAATGAAATATTTATATGATTTCAAAATTTCATTTTCCAAGTTCTCTCTTTTCCCATGTTATTAGCCATTAAAATTAGTTTTTGGCTTATTTTCTTGCTTTGTTACCCCAAAATTCGTATGTTGAAAAACACTAATCACCAGTGTGGTGATAGTTGGTGGTAGAACTTTAGAAGGTCATTTGGATTAGTGTTCTTATATGAAGAAACATGAAAGAGCTTGCTTCTCTCTCATTCAGTCAGGTGAGAATATAGCAAGAAAGCAGCTGTCTACAAAACAGGAAGTGGGCTCACACCAGCCCTAGCTTTGCCAGTGTCTTGATCTTAGATGTTCCAGCCTCCAAAGCTATGAGAAATACATGTTTGTAGCTTAAGCCACCTATTCTGTGGTTTTGGTATTACAACAACTCAAACTAACTAAGAACCTACCTTTTAGACACGTACACATAGACGTACGCTCTTTCTTTCTCTTCCCTTTCTTATACACAGCAAACTGTGCACATTGTCTTACACCTTGATTCTTTTTTGGATGTAAAGTATTTGAAAATCACTTTTTAATTGTATATAGAGATTTGCTTGTTGCCTTT
The DNA here is from genome assembly GCF_023699985.2 of Odocoileus virginianus. NCBI lineage: Eukaryota > Metazoa > Chordata > Mammalia > Artiodactyla > Cervidae > Odocoileus > Odocoileus virginianus. The sequence goes on from NC_069682.1 coordinate 49,574,717, forward strand.
TATAGTGGCATTTTAATTCATTGTATAGATGAGCTGTAACTAATTTAACCACTTCCATATTTTTCTATATTTAGATTGTTTCTTGGAGAAGGAAATGGCAACCCACTGTAATATTCTTGCCTAGAGAATCTCATGAACAGAGGAGCCTGGTGGGTTGCTGTCCATAAGGTCACACAGAGTTGGACACAACTGAAGCGACTTAGCATGCATGCATGCATTGGAGAAGGAAATGGCAACCCATTCCAGTATTCTTGACTGGAGAATCCCAGGGACAGAGGAGCCTGATGGGCTGCCGTCTATGGGGTCGCACAGAGTCGGACACTGAAGCAACTTAGCAGCAGCAGAATGTTTATAGTCTTTCACTGTGTAAAAGAATGCTACCAAGACCAGTTTTATGCATACATATTTTTATATTTTTGCTAGTTCAGCATTGGGATAGGTTCCTAGAAGTGAGATTGCTGCATCAAAAAGTTCACATATGTGAATTTTCTGAGGTATTGTCAAATGAGAGCTTTTAAAAAATAAGTGTTTATCAGAAATTATTGGTGTGATGCCAAAGTCTAGAGTTGGGAGCTTCCCTGTGACTGAACAGTAAAGAATCTGCCTGCAATGCAGGAGATACAGGAGATGTGGGCTCGATCCCTGGGTCAGGAAGATACCCTGGGGGAGGGCATGGTAATCCTCTCCAGTATTCTTGCTGGGAAAATCCCATGGACAGAGGAGACTGGTGGGCTATGTTTCTTGGGGTCACAAAGAGCTGGACATGGCTAAAGTGACTGAGTAGTCGCTCAGTCACTTCAGTCTAGAGTGTGACTTAGGAATAGTTGATGAGTGGAAAAGGAAGTGTTACAGTTAAGACTAGGGTTTTGAGTGGAGTCATAGTTGTGGATGTTGAAATCACAAGAACTGGAAATGAGAGAAAGACTGTTATTAGGTGCTATAGTTGTCAGCAAATGGGAAGAGTGACTAGGAAAGTTGATAGATGGCAGCTGTGAGAAGCAGGAAAGAGTGGCAATGCCATATAACATGAATCTCAGTGGTTCTGGAGTTTTAATAAGCCAGTGAGGAGACCAGGTTCCAGAAGCAAGAGGACTACTGTCAGTTATTTTGGGCTGCTATATATAAAACAAATTATCAAAGATTGGTTACAACAAACATTTATTTCCTATAGTTCTGGACAAGTCCAAGATCAAGATGCCAACAGATCTGGTGTCTGGTAAATGTTTTTCCAGTAGTCATGAATGGATGTGAGAGTTGGACTATAAAGAAAGCTGAGCACTGAAAAATTGATGCTTTTGAACTGTGGTGTTGGAGAAGACTCTTGAGAGTCCCTTGGACTGCAAGGAGATCCAAAGAGTCTATCCTAAAGGAGATCAGTCCTGAGTGTTCGTTGGAAGGACTGATGTTGAAGCTGAAACTCCAATACTTTGGCCACCTGATGCAAAGAGCTGACTCTTTTGAAAAGACCCTGATGCTGAGAAAGATTGGAGGAGAAAGGCAGGAGGAGAAGGGGATGACAGGGATGAGATGGTTGGATGGCATCACCCACTCAATGGACATGAGTTTGGGCAAACTCTGGGAGTTGGTGATGAACAGGGAGGCCTGGTTTGCTGTGGTCCATGGGGTCATGAAGAGTCAGACATGACTGAGTGACTGAACTGAACTGAACTGAACTGGTAAATGTCCTCTTCCTGGTTTGCAGATGACCATCTTCTCATATATTCACATTGTGGGGAAAAGAAAGGATGAAGGCAAGCAAGTTGTTTTATGTCTCTTCTTTTATAGTCACTAATCCCATTTAAGAGAGCTCTTTTCTCATGACTTAATTACCTCCAAAGGCCTCACATTCTAATAATATCACACTGGGAATTAAAACTTAACATTGAAATTTGGAGGTAAGGGACACAAACAGTCCATAGGAATTATCCAAGTCTGAGATTCTGGGGATGTGAAAAGTGAAACAGATAACCCCTAGAGAGGGCCTCAGAGAAGCAGTGTCCTAGGGGGCAGCTAGGTTAAAGCAAGAGGTCAATGGAATGTCCTGAGAGGAGTTTTGTGGTACAGGAGTGCTTGTCATAGAATGGGAGGACACAGTCAATGTGTTTAGGAGGGCAGAGAGAGGTGGTGGTTTGCATCACAAAAGTAAGTGCAGAGAGGTATTAGCTGAGGATTTGGGAGTTTTTATGTTGGTAATTGATATGACTAAGAATGTCCATCATCAGAATCTCTACAAACAATAAATGCTGGAGAGGGTGTGGAGAAAAGGGAAACCTCTTGACTATTGGTGGGGATGTAAATTGACACAGCCACTATGGAGAACAGTATGGAGATTTCTTTACAAACTAGGAATAAAACTACCATATAACCCAGCAATCTCACTACTGGAAATAAACCTTGAGAAAACCACAATTCTAAAAGACACATGTACTCCACTATTCATTGCAGCATTATTTACAATAGAACATGGAAGCAACCTAAATGTTCATTGACAGATGAATGGATAAAGTGTGGCACGTATATAAAATGGAATATTACTCAGCCATAAAAGAAATGAATTTAAGTCAGTTCTAGTGAGGTGGATGAATCTAGAGCCTGTTATACGGAGTGAAGTAAGTCAGAAAGAAAAGAACGAATATGGCATATTAACACATATATATGGAATCTGGAAAAATGGTACTAATGAACCTATTTGCAGGACAGGAATAGAGATGTGGACTCAGAGAACAGACTTGTGGACACAGCGGGAGAAAGAGAGGGGGGTGAAGAATCGAGAGAGTAGCACTGAAACATATACATTACCACATGTAAAATAGATAGCTAATGGGAAGTTGCTGTGTAACACAGGGAGCTGAGTGTGGTACTCTGTGACAACTAGAGGGGTGGAATGGGGTGAGGGGTGGGAGGGAGGTTCAAGAGGGAAAAGACATATCTATACATATGGCTGGTTCGTATTGATGTATGGCAGACACCAACACAACACTGTAAAGCAATTATCCTTTAATTAAAAATAAATAGACCAGAGAGATGGGATGGGGAGGGAGGTGGGAGGGGGGATCAGGATGGGGAACACATGTAAATCCATGGCTGATTCATGTCAATATATGGCAAAACCCGCTACAATATTGTAAAGTAATTAGCCTCCAACTAATAAAAATAAATGAAAAAAACTTTTAAAAGCTAAATAAAATGAGAGAAAACCTAATACATTTTCTGTCTAATTACCAACAAATGTGCACGTGCCTTATATAAATAACAAATGGTCTATTAACCTGAGTATGAGGAAAATATATAAAGAAATAATTTTAACAACAGTGTTATAAATATAATTTATATTTATATTTAAATTTATAATTAAATTTATAAATATAATTATATAAAGAAAGAATTTTAAAATAATTTTAAGAGTGAAAAAAAAGAATGTGTGGTGGTGAGACATGGTTGACTGCCTATCCAACATCCATTCCTCAGTGTACTTTGCCCCATCCCATTCTGCCTTTCTGAAAGAGCCTTCTCTATCATCAAACCTTGTATTTGTCCCTTCCATAGCTCTGAGAAGTGACTCATAACTTGTTAAAGCCATCACAAAAATCCTAGTTTTGTACCTAATGTTTGGTTTAGGTATAAGGACAAGATGAAATTCTGTCTAATGGAAAGCAAAAGAATGTCTTCTGGGAATTATTTTCTAGTTCTTAATAAAAAACACATAAAAGCCACTTTTTTACTTCTAGAAATTATTGTTTCTTGTATAATGCTTGGAACTCATGTACTAATCTTGGGACCAAAAGACTCGTATTAAGAAAATAATTTTTTGGACCTGGAAGAACAAAAAGATGAAAGGAATGAGGGTTCTTGATGACTTGTGTGGTCAACTGCTGAGTCAACAAGTCCTGAAGCTGCCATTCTGTTGTGGAAAATAGTTAATAGTTATTTGCTAATTTGAATTATCTGGTTTTTTGCCTCCACAACTGTAATAACTGATACCTGAGGCTGGAAAAGTTTAGAAAATATACTTATTTGTCATACCTATTTTCACCCCCAACAGTATAGGGATTTACCACTAAAACATAAAGAAATAGATATATATACAGATACGTGTGTGTATAGCTTATATATAGATTATCTCTAGAAGGATTTAAAAAACTGGTAACAGTGTTTACCTCTATGGAGAGAAATGTGTCACGGACAGGATTGGAAGGAAGACCTACTGTTCACTGCCATCATGAACTCTAGGGCTACATTATTGTGCAGAGTATATTTAGAGATGAGAAGGACCAGAAGCAGTGGGGTTGGTGGAGATAGTATCAGACCAAGAGTCAGTCAACTGGACATTAAACACAACCTAGTAAATTGTCAGTTACTTATATGAGCTTCAGGTCATTACCAACTAACATTGTCTCAGTTCCATTGTCTGAAAAATGAGAAAAATTCTACTTCCTTAGGCTGTTGTAGGATTACATAGGATAAAAATGAAATTAAACTTAAAAGGATGATAAAAATACATGTAGAATTTCAATTTTAGTTCCCCAAGAAGTAGACCCTGAGACAAAGATTTGAGTACAAGTAGTTTATTTAGGAGGTGAACCTAGAAAACACTGGTTGAGTGGAGAAGTGAGACAGAAATGGGAAGGAAGCCAGTAAATGTGAGTTATCAAACCAGTTACCACTGACATTTGGGGCTTAATTCCCTTGGGCAGCTTTGGGTGATTGTGAAGAATAGGAACCTCATTGTTATCCCATTAGCTAGGTAAGGGAAGTGGGTCCCTATATATCTTCTCATCAGTCAATGGTGTGGCTGCCGGGGATGGGTGTTAGTTCCCTGTTGCTTGTAACCTGCCCTCTACTCATGCAGGGAGTCCCCAGGGAGTCCCTGGGGACTGGAGGTGCAGGTGCTGGCAAGTGGTAGAAATGGAAATGGGTGTTTCAAAGGGGATATAGGTAGATAACTGACAGCATCTACTATGTTGATCATCTTTCAAGTTCCACTTCAAACAGTATGCTAATGAACATCTATCTATCTATTTAATCTATCTACCTATCTGTGTATCTATCATCTGTCTATATTTGTATACAGATAGTTAATGTTTCACAAAAATCTCTTTTTCAAATATTATCTCAAGACCTACTTTGTCCCTGTGGATAGCTCCAGCCCATACTTGACTTAAGTCCTACCACCCTATGGCATAGTCTTTGTTTATCCTTTTTCATGCCTTCTGGTCTTATTCTCCTGGACACTCCTCCTCTCTTTTTCCTCCCTTACCTTCCACTTATCTCTAACAAGGAATTGGGAATGTATGGAAGATCAGAAAGGACTTGTTAGCTGATAGAATTAAATTCAAGATATGACATTTTTTCACTCATATACATCCCCATTTTCATCCAGAAATGTTCTCTTAGAGGTGAATACCTCCTAAGGAGAATGCTGTGCTAGGAGACCTGCATAAATAAAACTTATGGATGACTGCCAATGCTCCTCTTAAAAAATTAGATTCCATCTTTTCCCCCAGCAAACACTTAGGAGAACTGCTTATATGGAGCAAAACCAACTGGCTTGAGTTACTTGTTCCTCTGAAGCAACCCTCTTGGGACAATTATGTTTTAAAAACATCTTATCTCAGAATCTTCTCTTCCCTCAGATGCCAACCCTTTCTACCCTGGTCTCCGTCTCTTGGGTGCCAGCCCCTTGAGTCAGAGCCAGGACTCCTTCAGCCTTTGAGGGTTTGGCTAATTGTCCAGATAACTCCTTCTTTCTCCCTAACCTATCTGGATACCTTCCAAAGTCCCTTCTCAACTGGAGAAGGTGATATTGCCAACAGAAGATAACCCATTGGCCCAAGACTTGTCATGAGTGAGGGGATCAGAGTGACACACAGACTCTACCATGCATGAATTTTTGTCTCCCTTTATTTCCCTAAGCCTGACATCTTGAAGTTGTACTCATCCTTGGGAAACAATTGAGGGGCTTGATTTTTTCCATTGTCTTTCTTTTTTTTTTTTTTTTTGGTTCACAGGAGGTAAAGCCCTAGACAAACTAAAAAATAGTACCTAGAACAATCCACTGCACATTTTCAAAAACACCAGTGATTTTCTAGTGGCTTTATTTTTTTTTTTATAACATGTGACAGAGGTGCTTGCATTTTTCCCCACTCAACTGAGTGACTTTTTGATGGGATTTGACTGGCTGTTTTGGCATCGCACAGGCATGAACTTGAGCTGGGCTCCACAGAGGCGGCAAAATAAGACATGAATAATGATCATAATAAACCTTCACACCATTTGAAAGTTTCCAAAGAGTTTTCTTGTCTGTATTTACTTTGTTCTATCCTAAAGTGCCCTGTGATGTAGGCAGGGCTGGTGATATGGCTCCCATTTTCCCGATGGAGGACATAGAAGCCCAGAAATGAGAGCTGGCTTGTCTCCAGCCCTGATCAGGCGTGGACTCCTTGTCCAGGGCTCTTTTCACATTGAGACAGAACTGAGGAGAGAGAGAGAAGGAGAAAAAGTGCCTGGTGGGGCCTCCATGCCAAAAGGCTGGGATGAAGACTTTTGAACATTTTCTTGGGTAGGCCCAGATAGGGTTCGGGGAGTCAGGTTCTGAAAAGGGAAGTAAACATCATGATATTGACTGCCAGCCTGAGACTGAAACCCTGATGAGATCTGAGTGAGTCCTAGGACTTGCAAGGGACTGAAGGCACAAGGGCATATTAACAAGCCTGCAGGGCACTTTGCTTATATCCAATGGCTGGTGCCATATGGCACACTTGGTCTTTAGGATCCCTTCAGGGCTCCCTGCTCTCTCACATCAACATTTTTAACATTGGCCTCTGGGCACATTTCTGCTCCTTTGACCCAGGCTCACTTGCCCTGGGTTTCACCTCTCTGGTCTCTCCTTTCCCTGGTCCACTCCTGCCTCACCTCCTCCTTCCCGGGATCCAGTTTTCTTTACTCACGGATGTAAAAAAAACTGCTTGCCAGAAGACACCTCACCACATCTCTGTCTTCTCAGGTAAAATGCATTTGCTTTTACAGGAACCTCATTGGAAGAGTGCTCCCTCTCACCTTGGCCTAAACTGTCCCTTTCATTTTAGGACTCCTCAAATCCTGCCTCATCCAGGAAGGCCTTCTTGACTGCTCTGCTCTACCCTGACCCTGGGCTTCTGTGATCTTTTGAGAAAAGCTTGATTGATTGGGGCTGTGTGTGACCCCAACTTCTCCTTTCTACTTTGGGGCTTTCTTCCCCACCCGCTCTTTTACCCACCTATCTTCTTGCTCCCCTTCTTCCCTTCCTGCTATCCCTGTCATCAGTGTCCAGTGTCCTCATGATCATAACCTACCCCCCTTACCAAAGCCTTCTAGGGAACTGATAAACACTTCTTACAGGTTTTTCAGATCTTGAGTTGTTGGGGCGGAACTCTCATGGTGGCACTCCTGGCCTTAGTAGGGGCAGGTTTGTCTGAGGGGTAAATTTATCTGTGAGCTTCTGAAATTTACCATTGAGGGTTGATCCTGAGTTTGTGACACACACTGAATTGACTACCTTTTTGTCACTTTGACATCTTTTGTCTCTAACTTTTATCTCCTAGTAGACAGGAAGCCTCTTCCCTGTTTGAAAGTACTTCACAGCACTGTCTAAATGAAATGCTGTTGAGTGTGGAGTGAGATAGAATAAGGGGCAAATGTGGGCAGGAGAGAGGTTGCTGCTCCTGTCTGTGCAACCTGTTTAGGCTTCTGGATGCCTCCTTTGCTTAGGGGATGGAAAGTCCTCCTGGCCGCCCCTGCTCATGGCCCCAGTGCTCCTGGGCTGCAGATAACCCCACCTAGCCATTCTCACATACTTGGAGTGCAGCCACCATGTGAGCGCTGGTAAGTGAGGGCACACAGGATTGATCACTTTGGCCTGATGCAGGACACAGACTCCATGGCTCTCCCAGGGGTGTGTCCTTGTCCCCTGAGGGTCATGGGGGTTCCGGGCCCTCCTTATCCCACCTTAATTCTGTTTTGAAGCGCCTGACAAAGGCGAAGTCCTCCCCCTGCCTTGCTGTGCCAGATGCAAATTATGTTATTTGTGGCATTTTCTTTCAAACTATTTGAAAGATAACTATTTCAAACTATGTGAAAAACACATAGTTTGGCCAATTAAAGCATCTTTTGGAATAAGCCCCTGACAGAATGGGAGAAGCAACTGAAAAAGGCATCTTGTTCCTATGCTTTCTCACTTCTCTCTTCTACTTGCCTTTTCCTCCCCTTGGCCCACCACCCACACCACCCCCCACCCCCAGCCCCCGCCTTTATGGTCATAGTTCAGATTTAGAGGGAAGCATAATGGGAATAAGTCGTATCTCTTATGGTATCCTGGTAGCTGTAGGGATCCAGCTCCCAGTTATGCAATCAGGACCCCAGAGCCAAGGCCAAGCCTGAGAGGCAGACATGCACTCAGAGTTTAGGTGGGTTCCCAAGTCTGAGAAAGGAGGGAGGGAAAGGGGCTGCCTGGAGCCTAGGGGCTGGGAAGGGCCAGGGACTATTAGGGAGCCCCACAGTAGGTGGGGGAGGAAGGGGTTTGCTTGGGGGAGCAGGGAAGGCAGGATGAAGAGGGTGGTATTATCTGGTGTACCCCTCACTTCTGGAGCCTGGTGGCATGAGGGGCTGTGAGTATAAGCTAAGGAGCATTGAGACAGCAACCTGACCAGGGTCACTGATATTTCTGTGAGCCCTGGAGAAAGTGGCTCTGGAGGGTCCTGATTGCATAGTGGGTCCTGGAGGAGAGGCTAGAGCAAAAAAGGAAATACATGGCAGATGTAATGTGGTGGAAGTAGCCAATGTGTCAGTTTGTAAGACCCTCTGGGGCCTCTCAGAAATCACTTAACAAGTAATGTGGGAGGGAGTGTCCTTCAAGAACAGGTGGACCAAGCACTGACAGCATATGCATCCTTCCTGTCAAAAGGATCCCCCTTGTACCCATGGACTAGAAAAAAGCAGGGGAAATTGATTCACAGGAGAGTAGAAGAAAGAATGAAAGTAAATTTGGGGGACAGCTATATAGCTGTACTCACTCATTTGTTCATTCATGTATTTATGTGGTCATTCAACAAACTGAGACCCTTCTATATATTAGGTACTTTTCTAGGCAGCAGGGATAAGTCAATGAAACATGGCCCATTCCTCTAAGAGTTCACTCTGAGAGTCTTGAGGTGAAGGCACTAATGGGAAAGTCCCCTCAGACTGGATGGTCATGGGGGCTTTTTAAAAACATTAATATATTTTTTAATTAACAGATATTTGCTTTACAAAATTTTGTTGTTTTCTGTCAAACATCAATATGAATCAGCCAAAAGTATACTTATGTCGCCTCCCTCTTGAACCTCCTTCCCAGCTCCCTTCCCATCCCACCCCTCTAGATTTATACAGAGCCCGATTGATTGAGATGAACAGCAAATTTTCATTGGCTATCTATTTTTCATATGGTAATGTAAGTTTCCATGTCACTCTCTCCATACATTTCACCCTCTCCTCACCTCTCCCTGTGTTCATAAGTCTGTTCTCTCTGTCTGTTTCTCCATTGCTTCCCTGCAAATAGATTCATCGGTACCATCTTTCTAGATTCCGTATATATACATCAGTATATGATATTTCTCTTTCTGACTTACTTCACTCTGTATAATAGGATCTAGGTTCATCCACCTCATTAGAACTGACTCAAATGTGTTCCCTTTTTATGGCTGAGTAATATTCCATTGTGTAATGTACCATAGCTTCTTTATCCATTCATCTGTAAATGGACATCTAGGTTGCTTCCATGTTCTGGCTATCATAAATAGTCCTGCAGTGAACATTGGGGTACATGTGTCTTTTTTTAAATCTTGGGCTCCTCAGGGTATACACCTAGGAGTGGGATTGCTGCATCATATGGTGGGTTTATTCCTAGTTTTTCAAGGAATCTCCATACCATCTTCCATAGTGTCTGTGTCAATTTACATTCCCACCAACAGTGCAAGAGCGTTTATTCCCTTTTCTCCACACCCTCTCCAGCATTTATTGTTTGTAGACTTTGTTGATGGTCATTCTGAGAGGTGTGAGGTGGTATCTCATTGCCGTTTTGATTTGCATTTCTCTAGTAATGAGTGATGTTGAGCATCTTTTCATATTTGTTAGCCATTGGTATGTCTTCTTTGGAGAAATGTCTGTTTAGGCCTTTTTTCCCACTGTTTGATTGGGTTTTTTTTTTTCTGGTATTTACTTGTATGAGTGGCTTGTATATTTTGGAAATTAATCCTTGTCAGTTGTTTGCTTTGCTATTATTTTCTCCCATTCTGAGGGTTGTCTTTTTACCTTGTTTATAGTTTCCTTTGCTGTGCAAAAGCTTTTAAGTTTAATTAGGTCCCACTTGTTTATTTTTTTTTTTATTTCCATTATTCTAGGAGGTTGGTCACAGAGGATCTTGTTTTGATTTATGTCATTGAGTGTTCTGTTTATGTTTTCCTCTAAGGGTTTTATAGTTTCTGGTCTTACATTTAGCTCTTTCATCCATTTTGAGTTTATCTTTGAGTATGGTGTTAGGAAGTGTTCTAATTTAATTCTTTTACACGTACTGTTCAGTTTTCCCAGTACAACTTACTGAAGAAGCTCTCTTTGTCCCATTGTGTATTCTTGCCTCCTTTGTCAAAAATAAGCTATCCATAGGTGTGTGGGTTTATTTCTGGGCTTTCTATCTTGTTCCATTGGTCTATATTTCTGGTTTTGTGCCAGTCCCATACTGTCTTGATGACTGTAGCTTTGTTGTATCATCTGAAGTCAGGAAAGGTTGATTCTTCCGGCTCCATTCTTCTTTCTCAAGACTGCTTTGGCTATTTGGGGTCTTTTGTGTTTCCATATGAATTGTGAAATTTTTTGTTTTAGTACTGTGAAAAATGCTATTGGTAATTTGATAGGGATTACATTAAATCTGTAGATTGCTTTTGGTAGTATAGTCATTTTCACAATATTGACTCTTTCTATTCAGGAACATGGAATATCTCTTCACCTGTTTATGTTGTCTTTGATTTCTTTCATCAGTGTCTTCTAATTTTCTGTATACAGGCCTTTTGTCTCCTTAGGTAGTTTTATTCCTAGATATTTTACTCTTTTAGTTGCAGTGGTGAATGGGAAGGACTCCTTAATTTCTCTTTCTGATTTTTCATTGTTAGTGTATAGAAATGCAAGTGATTTCTGTGTGTTGATTTTGTATCCCATGACTGCTAAATTCACTGATTAGCTCTAGTAATTTTCTAATAGTTTCTTTTGGGTTTTCTATGTATAGTATCATGTCATCTGCAAACAGTGAGAGTTTTACTTCTTCTTTTCCCATCTGGATTCCTTTTATTTCTTTTTCTTCTCAGATTGTTGCAGCTAGGACTTCCAAAACTATATTAAATAATAGTAGTGAAGTGGACACCCTTTTCTTGTTTCTGATCTTAGGCGGAATGCTTTCAATTTTTCACCATTGAGAATAATGTTTTCTGTGGGCTTATCATATATGACCTTTACTATGTTGAGGTAGGTTACTTCTATGCCCATTTTTTGAAGAGCTTTAATCATAAATGGGTGCTGAATTTTTTCAAAGGCTTTTTCTGCATCTGTTAAGATTATCATATGGCTTTTATCTTTCAGTTTGTTAATATGATGTATCACATTGATTGATTTGAGTATGTTGAAGAATCCTTGTATTCCTGTAATAAACCTGACTTGATCATGGTGTATGGACTTTTTAATGTGTTGTTGAATTCTGTTTGCTAGAATTTTGTTGAAGATTTTTCATCTATGTTCATTGGTGATATTGACCTGTAGTTTTCTTTTGTGTGTGTTGCCTTTGTTTACTTTTGGTATCAGGATGATGGTAGCCTCATAGAATTAGTTTGGAAATGTTCCTTCCTTTGCAAGTTTTTGAAAGAGTCTTAGAAGGATAGCCATTAGCTCCTCTCTAAATGTCTGATAGAATTTACCTCGGAAGATATTTGGTAGTAAGCTTTCATTTTTTGGGTTATTTTTGATCACAGTTTCGATTTCAGTGCTTGTAATTGGGTTGTTCATAATTTCTAGTTCTTCCTGGTTTAACCTTGGAAGATTGAACTTTTCTAAAAATCTATTTCTTTCAGGTTATCAATTTTATTGCCATATAGTTGTTCATAATAGTCTTTTATAATCCTTTGTATTTCTGCATTGCTTGTTGTAATCTCTCCTTTTTCATTTCTAATTTTGTTGATTTGATTCTTCTCTCTTTTTTTATTGATGGGTCTGGCTAAAGGTTTGTCAATTTTATCTTCTCAAAGAACCAGTTTTTATTTTATTAATCTTTACTATTTTTTTCATTTCTTTTTCATTTATTTCTGCTCTCATGTTTACAATTTTTTTCCTTCTGCTAATTTTGGGGTTTGTTTGTTCTTCTTTTTCCAGTTGTTTTAGGTGTAAAGTTAGGCTGTCTGTTTGATGTTTTTCTTGTTTCTTGAGTTAGGATTGTATTGCTATATATTTCCCTCTTAGAACTGTTTTTGCTGCATCCCACAGGTTTTGAGTTGTCATGTTCTCATTGTCATTTGTTTCTAGGAATTTTTTGATTTCCCTTTTGATTTCTTCAGTAACCTGTTCATTATTTAGAAATGTATTGTTTAATCTCCATGTATTTGTGTTTTTTACAGTTTTTTTTTCTTTTAATTGATATCTAGTCTCATAATGTTGTGGTCAGAAAAGATGCTTGATATGATTTCAATTTTCTCAAATTTACTGAGGTTTGATTTGTGACTGAAGATGTGATCTATCCTGAAGAATGTTCCATGTGCACTTGAGAAGAAGGTGTATTCTTCTGCATTTAGATGGAAAGTCCTGAAGATATCAATGAGATCCATCTTGTCTAATGTATCATTTAAGACTTGTATTTCTTTATTAATTTTCTGTTTTGATGATCTGTCCATTGGTGTAAGTGGGGTGTTAAAGTTTCCTGCTACTATTGTGTTACTGTCAATTTCTCCTTTTATGTCTGTTAGTGTTTGTCTTGTGTATTGAGCTGCTCCTATGTTGGGTGCATAGATATTTACAATTGTGTCTTCCTCTTGGATTTATCCCTTGATCATTATGTAGTGTCCTTCCTTATCTCTTGTAGTATTCTTTATTATAAAGTCTATTTTGTCTGATATGAGGGTTGCTACTCCAGATTTCTTTTGATTTCTATTTGCTTGGAATATATTTTCCATCCTCTCACTTTCAGTCTATATGTGTCTTTAGATCTGAAGTGGGTTTCTTGTAGACAGCAAACACATAGGTCCTGTTTTTGCATCCTTTCAGCCAGCCTGTCTTTTGGGTGGAGCATTTAATCCATTTACATTTAAAGTAATTATTGACATATATGTTCCTTTTACCATTTTCTTAATTTGGGATTTGTTTTTGTAGATTTTTTTTTCTCTTGTATTTCCTGACTATATAAGTCCCTTTAACATTTGTTGGAAAGCTTTTTTGGTGGTACTGAATTCTCTTAACTTTTGTTTGTCTGTAAAGATTTGATTTCTCCATCAATTTTAATAAGATCCTTGCCAGGTAGAGTAATCTTGTTTGTAGCTTTTTCCCTTTCAGTACTTTAAATATATTCTGCCATTCCTTTCTGGCCTGTAGAGTTTATGCTGAAAGATCAGTTGTTAAACATATGGGGTTTTCCTTGTATGTTACTTGTTGCTTTTCCCTTGCTTCTTTTAATATTATTTCTTTGTGTTTAACCTATGTTAATTTGATTAGTATGTGTCTTGGTGTGTTTCTCCTTGGGTTTATCCTGTATGGGACTCTGCACTTCTTGGACTTGATCGACTATTTCCTTTTCCATGTTGGGGAAATTTTCAAGTATAATCTTTCAAAAACTTTTTCATACACTTTCTTTTTCTCTTCTTCTTCTGGGACTCTTATAATTCAAAATGCTGATGCATTTAATATTGTCCCAGAGGTTTCTGAGACTATCCTCAGTTCTTTTAATTCTTTTTACTATATTCTGCTTTTCAGCAATTATTTCCACCATTTTATAGCCAGCTCGCTGATCTGTTCTTCTGCTTCAGATATTCTATTGACTCCTTCTAGAGTATTTTTAATTTGAGTAATTGTGTTGTTTGTATGTTTATTCTTTAATTATTCTAGGTCTTTGTTAATTGATTCCTGCATTTTCTCTATTCTATTTTGAAGATTTTGGATCATCCTTACTATCATTATTCTGATTTCTTTCTCAGGTGGTTTGCCTATTTCTTCTTCGTTTATTTAGACTTGTGTTTTTCTAGTTTGTTCCTTCATCTGTGCAGCATTTCTCTGCTTCTTCATTTTTTAAACTTATTGTGTTTGAGGTCTCTTATTTCCAAGCTTCAAGGTCAAATTCTTTCTTCCTTTTGGTTACTGGTCTCATAAGATTGGTTCAGTGGCTTGTGTCAGCATAGTGTAGGGTGTGACTTGTGCTCTCCTGTGGGAGGAGATGATTTTTTTTTTTCTTCTGAGGGGCAGGGCTGAGTGAGGTGATATTCCTGTCTGCTGATGATTTGGTTTGTATTTTTATCGTGTTTGCTGTTTGGATGAGATGTCCTACTGGAACTACTGGAACTTGGGTGATGCTGCATCGTGTATACAAGTGGTTGCCTTTGTGGGAGTTCTCCCTATTTGATACTTCCCTAGGTTTAGGAGTTCTCTGGCATTCTAGGGTCTTGGAGTCAGCACTCCTACTCCAAAGGCTCAGGGCTTCATCTCTGGCCAGGAATGGAGATTCTACAGGTGGTTTGTTATGGCATTAAATGGGATTGAAGCAAATACCCCAAAACGAGAAACAAAAGATGCACCTCAGAGAAATGGCAATTACAAAATCAGGTAAGTAATAATTAAAATAATGGAATATATACATGTACATATATACCTATAAACAAAATCAAAACAGTTCAACAAAAATAAAGTGCAATAGATTGACCCAATGAACAAAGGAAACCAAAAATGGTATCCACCAGTTAAGAATAAAACTAACTAAAGCACAAACTGGAAAACAAACCCAGAGCAAGGTGCCAACTGGGAATAAAGCAGTGAAAACAAAACTAACAAATATCGTGATAAAAAGAAAGGAAAGAAAGAAAAAGAAAGAATACAAATGGAAAGTTAAATAGAGGTAGATAAAGAAGATTTATATATATTAAAGATTAACTGCAAGAGGAAAAGAACAGTAGGGAAAGCAAACAAGGAATACATGTGGAAAAAATAATAAATTTAACAACTTAAAAAATTTAAATTAAAAAAGAGAGAGAAACATAGGAAAAACTCCTCAGAACTACAAAAGGCCAACATAGAGGCAGAAATTTATAACAGAAATAAAAAGTGTGATTGAAAAAAAAACCTCAAAAGCTTAAATAGATTTAATATTACTAATAAAATTGACAACTACAAAAAAGGGAAAGAAAAAAAGGAAAAAAATAAAAAATGAAAAAAAAATCCAAAAGAAACCACAGAACAAGTCAAAATAAAAGAATAATAAATGTTTTTCTTAAGTCTCTGCTGTCAGTGTTCTTTCTCTCTCTGGAAATCACAGTCTACCTTGCCTGCCTAGGATGCCCTCCAACACTGCGCTGGTATCCAGACCTGCTGTGGGAGCAGCTCAGACTCTAATCTGTTCCTACTCCTGTGTGTTCTTGCCTCCAATGTCCACAGCTGTCAGAACTAGTGCATTTTCTTTTGTGGGAGCTCTCAATGTCCTTTTATATATTCCATAGACACAGAGTCTGCCTAGTTGATCATATGGATTTAATCTGCAGCTTGTACAGCTGGTGGGAAGGTTTTGGGTCTTCTTCCTTAGCAACACTGCCCCTGGGTTTCCATTGTGGTTTTATTTACACCTCTGCGTGTGAGTTGTCCACAGGGGTTTGCTCCTGAGGCTGCCCTGGAGGACTTGAGTCTGCCATGGTGAGTGCCAGGTGCGGAGGTGGTGCAGCTGCTTGAGCTGCAGGGGCCCTGGCAGCACTAGGTACTCAGGGGAGTTGGTGGCTAGGAGAGTAGGAAATATAGTGCTCTAGAAGGGTATGGCAACCCACTCCAGTATTCTTGCCTAGAGAACCCCACAGACAGAGAAGGTTGGCAGGCCACAGTCCACAGGGCTGCAAAGAGTTGGACACGACTGAAGTGACCCTACATGTATAGACACAAGATTTTTTCTAGCCTGTGGCAGCTCTCCGCCATCCCCCCTCCCCCCACCCCATGAGGGTTGAGCATGATGGTGGTGCAGCTGCTTGACTTGCGGGGACTCTGGCGGTGCCAAGTGTGCAGGGACACAGACTGCCTCAGCCACTGGAGTTGTGGCCCTACAGAGTCTTTTTGAGCCTCTGGCAGCTGACGATCAGAAGGCTTCATTGGCTAGTCTTTCTCTGTTGCTCTGCCCCTTCAGGCACTTTTGGGGTCCCTTGCCTGGGCTCCTTCTCTATTGTTCAGTGCATCGGGCATTTAAAGGAGCACCCTGGGTGGGGTCCTACTCTGTAGTTCCCTACGTCAGGCACTTGATGGGCCAAGCTTTCTATTGTTCAGCTGCCAGTTCTGGTATGTGGGGGGAGTGAGAGGCTACGGTGATGGCTCCACCAACTATGCATGACTCAGCAGCATTGCCTTGCTTCCATGGCTGCCTGGTTTTCCTCCACAGACATTTCCCACCACAGTCTCTTCCCTCATGTCCCCTTGGGTTGTCTCCCCACAGTCAACAGCAGACCTCACCCTGGGATTTCTCCACAATCCCTACGCTTCAGCTTCCAGGTGCTGTGCCTTCTAGGGGACCCACACGCCTGACCAGGGTACATATGGATGTGGCAAGGACTATCTGATTCTAATCCATTTAGGCTGCTTCAGATCAGCTGCTTCACTCTCAGCCTCAAATGTTTCTCCTCTGACTGAAACAATTGCCCCTGCTTCAGTTCCCTCACCTGCCGAGGGCAGGTCCAGTCCAACTAACTCTCCTGTTTCTCCCCCTAGTTTCTTCATCTTACCAAGTTTTGCATGGTTCTATATATTCTTTTCTGGTGGTCGGGTATTCCTGCCTGCTCTCAGCTGAGTGTTCTGCAAGCACTTCTGTGTCTGAAGGTGTATTCCTGATGTATCTGTGGAGAGAGATGTACTCCACATCTATCTACTCCTCTGCCAACTTGTTCCCTCCTGGATGGCTTCTTGAAGGTGGTAATATTTGAGCTAAGTTTGAAGGGTTTAACTAAAAGGAAAATTAAGGGGTAGTGGTGGGAAATGGTGGCTGTGTTTCATGCAGAGGAAGGAACTAGTGTGAAGGCACAGTTTTAAAGCACTGACACTTTAGAGGAAGTGTAAATTGTTTCATGTGATTGAGGTCAAAGTTTTGAGATAGGCTCAGAGGTGTGAGGCAGGAGTGGAAAGGCTTTTTGGAGGCCTCGTGGCTGTAATAAGGTCTGAACACAACAGTGAACCTTTACAATCCTTGTTTGTTAATTATTATTATTTATTTGCTTAGTGAGATGTCAAGTTTACCATTTTACATATTCCATTCTGACATTGGCACCAGAGGGGCCAGGTTAGACTTAGGGAGACCTATTGAGCACTGTGGCTATGGATCTGGGGGGGAAGTGACAAGGCTTGTATTAGGACAGTGACTTTGAAGATGGAGAGAAGAGAATGGTTTTGAGGCTAATGAAGGAGTTGTAGTAATGGGATGTGATTGAACGTGGAGGGTGAGATAATGGCTACAGCTTTCAGCTTGGGCAACTGGTGTGTGAACTCTGCTGTTGGGCCTTGCTCTCAGTATGAGGAATTTAGCAGAGAAAGACACAAGAGTGCTTCATCTTCCCATGGGAATTTCAGTCTAGGAGGGAAGAGAGTGAATAAAAAGTGATGAGAGTAGTGTATGCTACCAAGGGCCAAACCCCACTAGACAGCAGAGACATTACTTTGCCAACAAAGGTCCGTCTAGTCAAGGCTATGGTTTTTCCAGTGCTCATGTATGGATGTGAGAGTTGGACTATAAATAAAGAGAGCTGAGCACAGAAGAATTAATGCTTTTGAACTGTGGTGTTGGAAAAGACTCTTGAGAGTCCCTTGGACTATGAGGAGATCAAACCAGTCAATCCTAAGGGAAATCAATCCTGGGTGTTCATTGGAAGGACTGATGCTGAAGCTGAAACTCTAATACTTTGGCCACCTGATGCGAAGAGCTGACTCATTGGAAAAAATCCTGATGCTGGGAAAGATTGAGGGCAGGAGAAGAAGGGGACGACAGAAGATGAGGTGGTTGGATGGCATCACCGACTTGATGGACATGAGTTTGAGTAAGCTCTTGGAGTTGGTGATGGACAGGGAGGGCTGGTATGCTGTGATTCATGGGGTCACAAAGAGTCGGACATGACTGAGCAACTGAACTGAACTGAAATGGGGGAAAATGATATAGAAAGGTAAACACAGTGTGCTAACATTTATGTAAAACTGTTTTACAGGCTTAGAACTTTTCCAGATTACAGATAAAACTGATATGCCTTTGAAAATGGTGCCTGGATTACTAGGAATCAGGAATGAGCAGGTGGGAGACTTGCCATTCACTGCATACTCTTTTGTATTGCTTGAATATCTACCAGGTGCACATTTTATCTTCCAAAAAAATGTTTGTCAATTAGAATTAAATTATACGGCTTTATCAAACAGAGAGAAAGAAGAATTAAGTAAGAAGGAAAGTCAGTGATTTCCATCACTTATTCTTCTCCCTGCATTCTTTCATTGGGTGACCCTGTCCCATGGCCTCAGCTGTCACATAATGGTCCCAAACTTGAATATTCAGTCATGTGTTCTCTGAGGAATCCACACTTACCCATCTGACCACTCTCTGAACATCACAACATGGAAGTCCTATGGACACCCAAAATTCAGTATGTCCAAACCTATAATACTGCTCCTCCACCTGTTTTGTGAAAAATGTACCAGGTTTAAGCCAGCAATGCCTATTCAGTGGCCCTGCCATCTGTGAAGGGAAGAAATGCTCCAAATCCTGCTTTTTACCCTGTGTCTCAACCTCACCCCTCTCCCATCTGGTTTCCTTGGACTTCTTAGAGATCTTGCACTAGTCAGAACCTTCCAACAATGTAGCCATATGCCCAAAACCCCATTCAGTTCAGTTCAGTTCAGTCGCTCAGTTGTGTCTGACTCTGTGACCCCATGAACTGCAGCACGCCAGGCCTCCCTGTCCATCACCAACTCCCGGAGTCCACCCAAATCCATGTCCACTGAGTTGGTGATGCCATTCAGCCATCTCATCCTCTGTCGTCCCCTTCTTCTCCTGCCCTCAATCTTTCCCAGCATCAGGGTCTTTTCCAACGAGTCAGCTCTTCGCATCAGGTGGCCAAAGTATTGGAGTTTCAGCTTCAGCATCAGTCCTTCCGATGAACACCCAGGACTGATCTCCTTTAGGATGGACTGGTTTGATCTCCTCACAGTCCAAGGGACTCTCAAGAGTCTTTTCCAACACCACAGTTCAAAAGCATCAATTTTTCAGCACTCAGCTTTCTTCACAGTCCAACTCTCACATTCATACACGACCACTGGAAAAACCTAAATAGGGATTCTGGTTCAAGATGGCAGAGTAGAAGGACATGTATTCATCTCCTGCTGCGAGAACACCAAAATTGCAACTAGCTGTTGAACAACCATCAACAGGAGAATGCTGGAACTCACCAAAAAGAGATACCCCACATTCAAAGACAAAGAAGAAGTTGAAATCAGATGGGAGGAAGGGTGTGATCATGATAAAATCAAATCCCATACCTGCCACGTGGATGACCCACAAACTGGAAAACAATAATATCAAAGAAGTTCTTGTACTATTGTGAAGGTTCTGAACCTGGCTTCCCAGTCTGAGGATCTGACAAAGGGACTAGGAATTCCCATTGAATCTGGCCTTGATTGCCAGTAGGATTTAATTATAGGACTTGCACAGGACTGGGGGAAACAGAGACTACAGTATTAGAGGGCACAAGCAAAACCTTGGGTGCACCAAGTCCCAGAGGAAAGGAACAATGACCCCACAGGAGACTGAACCAAACTGCCTGCTAGTGTGGAGGTGCGGGTCAGCAGGGACTCACCACAGGGACGGGGGCACTGGCAGCAATAGTCCTGGAAGGTCTCCCTTGGTGTAAACCCTCTTGGAAATTGCTATTAACCCTACTATAGAACCCATAGACCCCAGGGCTGGGTCACTTCAGGCCAAACAACTTCCAGGGAGAAACTGCAACCCCACCCATCAGCATATAATTGAATTAAAGCTTTACTGATCAAGGCCCTGCCCACCAGAGCAAGACCTAGATTTTCCCACTCTGTCTCTCCCATCAAGAAGCTTACAGAAACCTCTTAGCATCATCCATCAGAGGGCAGACAAGCAGAAACAAGAAGAACCACAATCCCATAGTTAGAAAAAAACCACATCATAGAAAGTTAGTGAGGATGAACAAGTAGAGAGTTGTTCCCTTCCCAGATAAAGGGAATATATAACATCCCCCCCCAAAAAAAAACAAGTCTATGAAGTAGAGATAGGCAACCTTCCATGAAAAGAATTCAGAATAATGATAGTGAAGATGATCCAGGATCTCAGGAAAACAATGGGGAAAATGCAAGAAATGTTTATGAAAGACCTACGAGAACTAGAGAACAAACAAACAGAGATGAATAGTACACTGGAAGGAATCAATAGCTGAATAACTGAGGTAGAAGAATGGATAAATGATCTCAGGGACAGAATGGTGGAAATCAGCGCCACAGAACAGAATATAGAAAAAAGAATGAAAAAAATGAAGACAGCCTTGTTTTAGACCTCTGGGACAACATTAAATGCACCAACATTCACATTATAGGGGTACCAGAAGGAGAAGAGAGAGAGAAAGGACCTGAGAAAATATTTGAAGTGATAATAGCTGAAAACTTCCCTAACATGGAAAAGTAAATAGTCAACCAAGTCCAGGAAGCACAGAGTTCAGGCAGGATAAACCCAAGGAGGAACACACCAAGACACCTAATAATCAAACTCACAACAATTAAAAAGAAAGATAAAATACAAAGAGAAATAAGGGGAAAATGACAAATAACATACAAGGAAACTCCCATCAGGCTACCAGCTGTTTTCTCAACAGAAACTCACAGAACAAAAGGGAATGGCATGATATATTTAAAGTGATGAAAGGGAAGAAACTACAACCAAGAATACTCTACCCAGCAAGACTCTCATTCAGATTTGATAGAGAAATCAAAAACTTTCCAGACAAGCAAGTTAAGAGAATTCAGCACCACCAAACCAGCTTTACAGCACATGCTAAAGGAACTTCTGTTGGCAGAAAACATCAGAGAAAGAAAAGACCTACAGAAAATAAACCCAAAACAATTAGGAAAATGGTAATAGAATCATACATATTGACAATTACCATAAATGTAAATGGATTAAGTGCACCAACCAAAAGACATAGACTAGCTGGGTGATGAAAACATGTGCATGTATGCACTTCTACTTACCATGTCACTCTATATGACCCCCCAAATTGTATGTAATTATTTTATATTGTTAGGTTAATCACATTCCAATTAAGGTTTGCAATTGTAATTATCTTCTATTTTTTGTCTGGTTATTGATTGCAAGAACTGAAAAACATCTTTTACTATGTGATTTTGTAACTCTTACTCACTTTAATACCATTGTATCATGATTGGTCAACAGAAAAATAATAGAATTCTAAATAACCAAAAAAATTAAATATCAAAAATATCTTTTGAACTGTGGTGATGAAGAAGACTCTTGAGAGTCTCTTGGACTGCAAGGAGATCCAACCAGTCCATCCTAAAGGAAATCAGTCCTGAATATTCATTGGAAGGACTGATGTTGAAGCTGAAACTCCAGTACTTTGGCCACCTGATGTGAAGAACTGACTCATTTGAAAAGATCCTGATGCTGGGAAAGATTGAAGGCAGGAGGAGAGGGGATGACAGAGGATGAAATGGTTGGATGGCATCACTGACTCAATGAACATGAGTTTGAGTAAGCTCTGGGGGTTGGTGATGGACAGGGAGGCCTGGTGTGCTGCAGTCCATGGGATCACAAAGAGTTGGACACGACTGAGTGACTGAACTGAACTGAAATATCTTGGAGATCATTGCTCAGTTCAGTCGCTCAGTGGTGTCCAACTCTTTATGACCCCATGAATTGCAGCACACCAGGCTTCCCTGTCCATCACTAACTCCTGGAGCTTGCTCAAACTCAGGTCCATTGTGATGGTGATGCCATCCAACCATCTCATCCTCTATCATCCCCTTTCCCTCCTGCTTTCAATCTTTCCCAGCATTGGGGTCTTTTCTAATGAGTCAGTTCTTCGCATCAAAAATCTACCTCATTCTTTTAAAGAATTGTATAATATTCCATCATATGCATATACCATAATTTAATTAACCAGTTCCTTACAAGTGGGAATTCAGTATGTTTCCAGAATTTTGCTATATAAGCAATACTGCCTAAATATCCCTGTTTATACAAACAAAATTTAGGATTAATTTTGGTTGAATGTAAGAGAAACTTAGCCATTCCCTTATCCAGAGGATCTTCTTGACCCAGGTTTGAGCCTGGGTCTCCTGCATTGCAGCAAATTCTTTACCATCTGAGCCATGAGGGAGGCACAAAGCGATTTAAATAATATAAACATTTCATTTTTTCTCATGTCATGAGAAATCTAGGGTAGGCAAATGCTGACATTGGTTTGTTGTTTTTGTTCAGTGGCCCAGTTGAGTCCAACTCTTTGTGACCCCATGGACTACAGCACGCCAGGCCTCCCTGTCTCTCACCAGCTCCAAGTTTGCCCAACTTCGTTGTATCAGTGATGCCATCCAGCCATCTCATCCTCTCGCACTCTCTTCTCCTTCTGCCCTCAATCTTTCCCAGTATCAGGGACTTTTCTAGTGAGTCAGCTAATGATCAAATATCAGCTGACCAAATCACCAGATGACCAAAATACTGGAGTTTCAGCTTCAGCATCAGTCCTTCCAAATATTTATTATTCAAGGTTGATTTCCCTTAAGATTGACTGGTTTGATCTCCTTGCTCTCCAAGGGTCTCTCAGAAGCCTTCTCCAGCACCACAGTTTGAAGGCATCAATTCTTTGGTGCTTTGCCTTCTTTGCAGTCCAGCTCTCACAACCATATGTGACCTCTGGGAAGACTATATGGACCTTTGTCAGCAGAGTAAAACCTCTGCTTTTCAACACACTGTCTAGGTTTATCATAACTTTCCTGCCAAGAAGAAAATGTCTTCTGATTTCATGGCTGCAGTCATCATCCACAGTGATTTTAGAGCCCAATAAAAGGAAATCTGTCACTACTCCCAACTTTCCCCCCTCTTTTTGCTGTGAGGTAATGGGGCCAGATGCCAAGATCTTAGTTTTTTTAACATTTAGTTTTAAGCCAGCTTTTTCACTCTCTTCCTTCACCCTCCTCAAGAGGCTCTTTAGTTCTTCATTTTCTCCCATTACACTGGTATCATCTGCATATCTGAGGTGTTGATGTTTCTGTCTATCTTGATTCCAGCTTGTAACACATCCAGACCAGCATTTCTCATGAAGTGGTCAGCATACAGCTTAAACAATCAGGGTGACAGCAGACAGCCCCGTCGTGCTCCTTTCTCAATCTTGAAGCAATCAGTTGTTCCATACAGGTTCAAACTGTTGCTTCTTGACCTGAATATAGGTTTCTCAGGAGACAGATAACATCGTCTGGCATTGCCATCTCTTTAAGAGCTTTCGACAGTTTATCATGATCCACAAAGGCTTTTGCATAGTCAATAAAACAGAGGTAGATGTTTTTCCGGAATTCCATTGCTTTCTCTATGATTCATAGAATGTCGGCAATTTGATCTCTGGGTTTCTCTTCACTTTCCAAACCCAGCTGGGACATCTGGAAGTTCTAGCATGCAAAATTTTAAGCATGACCTTACTAACATGGGAGATGAACGAAATTGTCTGATGCTTATCTCATTCTTTAGTACCACCCTTCTTGGGAATTGGGATGAGGATCAACCTTTTCCAGTCCTGTGGTCACTGCTGGGTCTTCCAGATTTGCTGACATATTGAATGCAACACTTTGATGGCATCATCCTTTAGGGTTTTGAAAGTTCTACTGGAATTCTGTTGCATCCACTAGCTTTATTAAGAGCAGTGCTTCCTAAGGCCCACTTGACTTCACTCTCCAGAATGTCTTGCTCTTGGTGGCTGACCACACCACTGTAGCAATCTGGTTCACTTAGATCTTTTTTTGTACAGTTTTCCCATGTATCCTTTCTACCTCTTCTTGATCTCTTCAGTGTCTACTATGTTTAGTGTCTCAATAACATTACAAATCCTGGAGCAAATTCTCCAGGTCCTTTTCCTTATGGTTAGAAGACAGCTGCTCCAAATCAAGCTATCACATGCACATTCCAGGAAAGAGAAAGGAAAGGAGACAACATAGGTGAGAAGGGTGCATCATCAGCTGAGTCTGTTATTCTTTTAAGGAGGTTTTCTGGAAGCCTTCCAAATTTTATTTTGCTTATATCTCTTCGGTCAGACCTGTGTCAAATAACCATCCTTATCTTAAGGGAAGGTGGGAAATATCCTTTAGTTTGACTTCTTGCTATGACAACAAAATTAGGTTCTGTAGTAAAGAATGGGCATTGGAAATATATCTAGTAGATTTTTTCTCTAGTATAAGATCTTATAAATGGAATTGCTGGGTTAGATCCTCTTATACATTTAGTCGTGTCTGACTCTTTGCGACTCCATGGACTATACAGTCCATGGAATTCTTCAGGCCAGAATACTGGTAGCTTTTCCCTTCTCCAGGGGATCTTCCCAACCCAGGGATCAAACCCAGGTCTACCGCATTGCAGGCAGATTCTTTACCAGCTGAACCACAGGGAAGCCCAAGAATATTGGAGTGGGTAGCCTATCCCTTCACCAATGGATCTTCCTGATCCAGGAATTGAACTTGGGTCTCCTGCATTGCAGGTGGATTCTTTAACAACTGAGCTGTCAGAGAAGCCCCTTTCTCTATTACAAAATCTTATAAATGGAATTGCTGGGTTAGATCCTCTTATACATTTAAAATTTTGACTGTGCCAAATTGCCCTCCAAAGGGGCTTACAAACTTTGCTTCTCCAATGCGCAAGAGTGCCTGTTTCCCTACATCATTGCCCATAGACTATTACCAAACTCTTCATATTTTGTTAATCTTGTGGGTGAAAAATGATCTCATTTAGTTTGCATTCCTTTTGTTGTGAGTGAGGTTGAACATCTTTTTATATACTTAAAAACACTGACATATGATGAAGAAAATCCCATAAGAAAGAGTGAGAAACAGTGGCTAGGGAAGGGGGAGAAAATAGGAGAGGCTGGGGTCAGAGGAGAGGGAAGAACTTCAAAGAGATTGAGGAGTCTGTAAGAGATACTGTCAGATGTCTCAAAGAGGCAAGATAAAGACAAAGGAATGCCCAATTGGGTTGGCAACATGGAGGCCACTTGCAACCCCAGAAAGAGTATGTTTAGCTGGAGTGGAAACTTGGTGAGCTTCCTCTCCTACAAAGTATTACTTTTTCTGTCACTTAAATGAGGAAATGAATTCAAAAGGGGTAAATAATTTTCCCAAGGTCACAGACCTTGTAAGGGGGGGAGCTGGGATTTGAATCCAGGTGTATTAGATCCTTAGAATCTCTGAGAGTAAATTCCACAGAAGCTGTGGTAGAGGAAGAACATTTGTTTCAGTCAGTTGCCTTACAGACCTGGAAGGGGCCTTTGAGATTATGGATCTATTTGCCTCATTTGACAAATGAGGAAACTGAATACCTTGCTAGGAAGGTATAGACTTGCTAGGAAGTATAAGAGCTTTGCAAGAAATCAGATCTTGCTCTGATTTGGGGTATTTTGTGGGATCACTCATTTCTCCAGCAGGGTATGCTACTCAGTAGCTTGGGCTAGGTAGAACTCACCTGCAAGTCAGCATCTTGGAGAAAGCAACTTACTTGGGACCTGAGGGGCGTTCCCAGTTCTATGAAGGAAGAGATACTAAACATTTACATTATATCCATCAATTAATGTATCTTGGAAATTTATTTATATCATTGCATCCAGTTCTCTCTAATTTTCTTCTTTCATAGATATAATATTGCATTAAAATAGATATACTACAATGTATTGCCCATTTTCCCTATTGGCTGAAATTTAGATTGTTTTCAGTTCATTTTTTGTGTCTATAAAGTACAGCTGTAATGAACATATGTATTGCTCACTTCTGACAGCATATCTGGAAGCTAATTTGCTAACAGTGGAATTGCTGGATCGAATGCTATACAAGTTGTAATGTTTGATGGTGTGGCCAAATTGTCAATTTACACACCCACTAATAGTGCACATGTTGATATATGCCTGTTTTCCTCAAATCTCATCAAATGAACCCTGTTAAATGTTTGTATTCCTGATAATACAGGATTATTAGATTTAGAAAGCTTGTAATAGTCTCAATTATTAGATTTAGAAAGGTATCTTAATGTTTTAATTTGCGTTTACTTACTTATGATTAAGGCAGAGCACTTTTTCTCATGTATATTGGACATCTGCATTTCCTCTTTTGTAGCCTCCTGTTTTTACCCTTTTCTCCATTTTTTTCTATGGAGTTGTTAGGACCTTTCTGATTTGTATAACTTTTTTTGTGGTAAATTCAGAAAAATGGCTCTTTGACAAATGTGTTGCAAATTTTACCCCTCTTTGTTGTTCATCTTTTGACTTTCATGGTACTTTTCCCTCAAACAATTTAAATTTTTATGTGGTCATATGTGTCAATCATTTCCTTTATGGTGCCTGGGTTTTTATCTTGTTTAGAAAGGACATTGCATTCTAGGATTATACATATATTTACCATTTTTTCCTTCTAATACTTTCATAGTTACTTCTTTATACTTAAAGTTTACTTTCGGTCTAAAGAATAAAATAAAGATTTGCTTTATTTATTTATTTTCCAAATATGTTCCCCTGTGCTGCTGGTTCTGCGGACCCAGACTTGTATTTGGGGGCCTGGATAAGTCATGGTTATCTTCTTGTTCTCTTCAAGTTGAGGCAGTTTTCAGAAGCTTGAAGACATTAGGAAAGACAAGATTGTAATTCAGGGGAGTAATTTTCTGCAGGAATTTCCAGCACTAGGGCAGTCAGAGTGCAGGAAGGAAGTGGGGAGTGATGGGTCTGTCCTGAATTCATGACCTTTAGGGTGATGACTCTGTTTTGAGGAGTCAGCCTGAGAAGCCTCCTGTGTGTGTGCTCAGTTGCTCAGTCATGTCCAACTCTTTGCAACCCTTTAGATTGTAGCCAACCAGGCTCCTCTGTCCATGGGATTTTTTTAGGCAAGAACATGTACTAGAGATGTTAATAGCTTGTAATAGTCTCAAGTTGGAAATAATTCAGATGTTAGTTGTTAATCGTTATGTATTTATGAATACATAAATTGTGGTAGAATCACACAATGAAATAAAATTTGGCAACAGAAAAGAACAAACCAGTATCATGGGATGAGTTGTGTACTACTCCCCAAATTCACATGTTGAAATTTAACCCCCAGTACCTCATGTGACTGTATTTGGAGATAAAACCTTTAAAGAGGCAACTAAGTTGAAATGATGTCACTTGGATGGTCTCTGATCCAAAATAACTGGTGTTCTTATAAGAAGAGGAAATTGAGACACTGACAACCACAGAGGAAAGACCATGTGAAGACAGAGCGAACACAGTCATCCACAAATCAAGGAGAGAGGCCTCAGAAGAAATCAACCCTGCTGACATTTTGATCTAAGACCTCCAGCTTTCAGAACAGTGAGAAAATAAATTTCTGTTCTTTAAACCACCCAGCCTGTGGTACTTTGGCAGCCCTAGAAAACTAATACAAAAAGTGACCACGTGAATGAACATCGTAGGCTTTATATTGAGTGAATGAAATAAGATGTCATGCATGCATATTGCAGGATTCCATTTATATGAAATTTAAGAACAGACAAAACTAATTGGTTAGCTTTCATGGATGAGAATTGTCTGGGAAAGGCAAAAGGAACCTTCTGAGGTATCTTGAACTGGGCAGTAGTTACATGGTTATATACATATGTAACAATGCATCAAGCTGTAGAGATAAGAGTCTTGAGATTTATACACTCTATTATTTGTAGGCTATATCTACTTAAGGGGTTCCCTGGTGGCTCAGTGGTAAAGAATCTGCCTGCAATGCAGGAGACACAGGTTTTATCCCCAGGTTCGGAAGATGCCCTGCAGGAGGAAATGGCACCCACTCCAGTATTCTTGGCTGGAAAATCCCATGGACAGAGAACCCTGGTGGGCTACAGTCCATGGGGTCACAAAAGAGTCAGACGCAACTTAGAGACTAAAACAACAACAACAATGTATCTACTAAAAGAGAAAAAAATTTTTGAGAACAGACATAAACATTTTGGGGTCTGTATCACTTTTCCCTCTGCCTTTCCCAACAAAGAGGTGGGGATGCAGGCCAAGTAGCACTATCCAAGTCAGCTCCTTCTGAAACAGAGACAAAAATAACCACATTTCAAGTATGTTCTTTCCTTTTTTTCTCCAAATGGGAAAGGCACGGGTTTTTTTCACTTTCCCAGCCAGAGGGGATGTTTCTCAAACTTTCCATAGAGATTCTCCTTTGGGCAGACACCAAACATGGTCATTTTCCACCAGGGAAAGGCATATTGGGGAGTTACAAGCTTCTGAAAACAGATGGTAGGGAAGGAAATAATGGCAGATCCCCCCTCCCTCACCTGGCCTCTCCCCAGTACTCCTGCAACCATGCTAGACTGGCTGTATGTCATCACCATGAGGGCACTAATCAAAGGGACTGTGAGAATGCTTCCAGAAGATAGAGGCAGGAGAGTGGACTGGGTTTGATAGTGGCAGGATTCAGTCCACTCTGGGCACTGGGCCTTTCCCACTTGATGGGAGGAAAGATTTTTATTTCTTCATTCCCCATAAAAGTGGAAGGAAGTCACAGATATTAAAAAATAGAGTTTAAAGCAATACATAATATGTGAACAGTGGATAGAACGTCCCAATTCTGTGTGAGTCTGTCCCTCCATCATGTGTGGAGAGGACAGAACCTGATTTCCTGACTGTACCATCTTTCCTCTCCCTCCTGGCTCTTCATTTCTACTGTCACCTCCGCTTTGTCCAGCCTCTTCATTTTCCTCCTCCCAATCTGAAATCCTTGGGAACAAATTTTTAGGGCAGACACTGTGACAACTGCCAGGAGGGTGTTATTTTTCAGGTGAGGACACCAAATTTAGGGGAGTGAACTGACAAACTTGAGATCATGTACCTAAGATCATGCACCTAAGAGACACCAGGGCCAGGGTTTGCATCCACGCTGGTGGGACCCAGCGTGTGGGCTCTGGCCCCAGTGGCTGTAGGGCTCCTTTTCTTGCTGGACTGTTGTATAATATCTTGTCTCTCAAGAAATATTTTTTTAAAATGACAATACAAAACACATGATGAATAAAATATAAATCTTTTGAATAAATAGGATCAGTATTACTGATTTTTCACTTTGCTTCAGGTTCTAAGGCTACAGGCACTGTATTGACTTATTCCTTGGGTCTTCATCTCCACGTCCTGCTCCCATATACGATGGTGTTTTCAAAACTGAGTCTTGGTCGTGATGCTTTTCTTTGCCTACTCTCTTGTCTTTGGAATCCTCAAATGGATAATGTTGTATGTCCTCAATTTTCATCTTAATATGGTGACTGAATGCCCAACTCTGGGCATTCTACTTTTCTTGGGGCACAAGACTTTTTCAATAACAGAAGTTTATTGTCTCAAAGTTTTGGAGGCCAAAAGTAAGAAATTAAGTTGTCAGCAGGGCCTCATTTTCCCCCAGGGCTCTAGGAGGAGAATCCTTTTATCTCTAAGCTTCTAGTGTCTTCGGGAATTTGGGGTACTTGTTTTATAGTTCCATTGACCTATTGGAAATATCCCCCTGGGCACTGCTAACCTCCTAAAGTCAATTTGTCCTCAGTTGAACTCACCTGTTCCCCTATCCTATCCTCAAGTCTTTTTTTGACTCTATTGTCTGTGTCAGTGGCAGCCTTCTGGTTACCTGGCTCCCCACTCATCTCCAATTTCTATATCCAGTCTGTTATCAACCCTTGTTGATGTTTATTCTCAAATGCCTCTCATAGCTACCCTTTCTTACTCAATGTCCCGGAAGGGCTGTACCATGAACTGGCTTCTTGCTGGGGGTGGGAAGGTACAGAAGCAAGCACACAAGTACAGTCATTTGAGAACCACAGCTGTATTGAGGGGTACAGGGGAAAAGGGGTGGGCTCACATAGAGTTGTGTAGGGAGTAAGAGGAGGTTGGAGACTGAACTAAACTCCATGTTGTTGAAATATCTTCTTAAAATTTACTTCTTTGAGTGAATTTTGAAAACCACAAGCTTTACTTGCTAGGTGCTGGGGAGACAAAGATTGAAAATCAGTTCAGTGCTTGAGAAGCTCACAGCCTGGTGGAGGAGATGGATCCATAGGAGCATACAATTTTAGAGTACTGAGGAGGGAGCAACAAGCTGACACTGAAGGCTGGGAGATTTGCCCAGAGGAGGAAATACTGAGCTGAACTTCAATGTTGAGTGGAATGAAGATGACCAATGTCTTTGGTTATGAGGTTAGTCATTATGAAGAGAAAGAAAATGGTGAAACTAACCAAGGTGATAATGATATACACAGAGACTCCATCAAAAGAGTGAAGGTGAAGGGGCTGAGGAAGGCTCCACCTTGGTACCTCGGATATAATAGATTGGGCAGCAATATCAACCATTTCAAATGAGTCCAGGGAGCCTCACTGTCTGATTTCAGGTGTCCTCTCATAGTTATGGCTTATGATTCAAGATACGGCTTATCTGTGCCCCTTTTCTTCTTGAAAGAAGCATTCAGAATGAAAACATTCACTTTGCTTGTGAGAAGAACATGAATATAGTAATACTTTCTGGCTATTCACTTGGGACTATTCAAGAGGGACTTACCTGCTTTGTGATCATAAAGAGCAATTCTTGCCACTAGCCTTGACTTGATTTTGTGTGTGTGTTGCCAAGATAAAGCTTTTTGTTGTTGTTGTTGTTGTTGTTAGCTAATTCACTGATTAGCTCTAGTAATTTTCTGATATGATCTGTAGGGTTTTTAAGTACAGTATCATGTAATCTGCAGTCAGTGAGAGGTTTACTTCTTCTTTTCCCATCTGAATTCCTTTCATTTCCTTTTCTTCTCTGATTGCTGTAGCTAGAACTTCCAAAACTATGTTGAGTAACAGTGGCAAAAGTGGACACACTTGTCTTGTTCCTGATCTTAGAGGGAATGCTCTCAATTTTTCACCATTGAGAACAATGTTTGCTGTGGGCTTATCATATATGGCCTTTACTATGTTGAGGTAGGTTCCTTCTATGCCCATTTTTTGAAGAATTTTAATCATAAATGGGAGCTGGATTTTGTCAAAGGCTTTTTATGCATCTATTGAGATTATCATATGATTTTTATCATTCAATTTGTTAATATGGTTTATCACATTGATTGATTTGCATATACTGAAGAATACTTGGATTCTTGGAATAAAAGCCAACTTGATCATGGTGTCTGAGCTTTTGGATGTGTTGTTGAATTCTTTTTGCTGAAATTTTGTTGAGGATTTTTGCATCTATGTTCATCAGTGATATTGGCCTATAGTTTTCGTTTTGTGTGTTGTCTTTGGTTTTGGTATCAGGGTGATGGTGGCCTCATAGAGTGAGTTTGGAAGTGTTCTTTCCTCTGCAATTTTTTGAAAGAGTTTTAGAAGGATAGGCATTAGCCCTTCTCTGAATATTTCATAGAAATCTGTGAAGCCATCTGGTCCTGGGTTTTGGGGTTTTTTTTTTCTTTGCAGATTTTTGGTCACAGCTTCAATTTCAGTACTTGTAATTGGGTTGTCCATAATTTCTATTTCTTCCCGGTTCAGCCTTGGAAGATTGAACTTTTCTAAGAATCTGTCCATTTCTTCCAGGTTATCCATTTTATTGCCATATAATTGTTCATAATAGTCTCTTATAATCCTTTGTATTTCTACATTGTCTGTTGTAACCTCTCTTTTTTCATTTCTAATTTTGTTAATTTGATTCTTCTTTCTTTTTTTCTTGATGAGTCTTGCTAAGGATTTGTCAATTTTGTTTATCTTCTCAAAAAACCAGCTTTTTAGTTTGATTAATTTTTACTATTGTTTCTTTCATTTCTTTTTCATTTATTTCTGCTCAGATCTTTATGATTTCTTTCCTTCTCCTAATTTTTTTTTTGTTGTTGTTCTTTTTCCAGTTGCTTTAGGTGTAAGGTTAGGTTGTCTATTCATTGTTTTTCTTGTTTCTTGAGGTAGGAGTGTATTGCAATAAACTTCCCTCTTAGAAATGCTTTTGCTGCATCCCATAGACTTTGAGTTGTCATGTTCTCATTGTCATTTGTTTCTAGAAATTTTCTGATTTCCATTTAGATGTCTTCAGTAACCTGTTGGTTATTTAGAACCATGTTATTTAATCTCCATGTGTTTGTGTTTCTTACAGTTTTTTTCTTGTAATTGATATCTAGTTTCATAGCATTGTGGTTGGAGAAGATGCTTGATATGATTTAAATTTTCTTAAATTTACTGAGGTTTGATTTGTGACCCAAGATGTGGTCTATCCTGGAGAATGTTCCATGTGCACTTGAAAGGAAGCTATATTCATCTGCATTTGGATGGAATGTCCTGAAGATATCAATGAGACCCATCTCATCTAATGTATCATTTAAGACTTGTATTTCCTTATTAATTTTCTGTTTTGATGATCTGTTCATTGGTGTCAGTGGGTTGTTAAAGTCTCCTACTATTATTGTGTTACTGTCAGCTTCTCCTTTTATGTCTGTTAGTGTTTGTCTTATGCATTGAGGTGCTCCTATGTTGGCTGCATCGGTTCAGTTCAGTCGCTCAGTCATGTCCAACTCTTTGCAGCCCCATGAACCGCAGCACACCAGGCCTCCCTGTCCATCACAAACTCCCAGGGACCACCTAAACCCATGTACATAGAGTCGGTGATGCCATCCAACCTTCTCATCCTCTGTCATCCCCTTCTCCTACTGCCCTCAATATTGCCCAACATCAGGGTCTTTTCAAATAAGTCAGCTCTTCGCATCAGATGGCCAAAGTATTGGAGTTTCAGCTTCAACATCAGTCCTTCCAATGAACACCCAGGACTGATCTCCTTTCGGATGGACTGGTTGGATCTCCTTGGGGTCCAGAGGACTCTCAAGAGTCTTCTCCAACACCACAGTTCAAAAGCATCAATTCTTGTGCACTCAGCTTTCTTTATAGTCCAACTCTCACATCCATACATGATCACTGGAAAAACCATAGCCTTGACTAGATGGACCTTTGTCGGCAGGCAATGTCTCTGCTTTTTAATATGCTGTCTAGATTGGTCATAACTTCCCTTCCAAGGAGTAAGCATCTTTTAATTTCATGGTTGCAGTCACCGACTGCAGTGATTTTGGACCTCCCCAAAATAAAGTCAGCCACTGTTTCCCCATCTATTTGCCATGAAGTGATGCGACCAGATGCCATGGTCTTAGTTTTCTGAATGTTGAGCTTTAAGCCAACTTTTTCACTCTCCTCTTTCACTTTCATCAAGAGGCTCTTTAGTTCTTCTTCACTTTCTGCCATAAGGGTGGTGTCATCTGCATATCTGAGATTATTGATATTTCTCCTGGCAATCTTGATTCCAGCTTGTGCTTCCTCCAGCCCAGCGTTTCTCATGATGTATTCTGCATATAAATTAAATAAGCAGGATGACAATATACAGCCTTGACATACTCCTTTTCCTATTTGGAACCAGTCTGTTGTTCCAGGTCCAGTTCTAACTGTTGCTTCCTGACCTTCATACAGGTTTCTCAAGAGGCAGTTCAGGTGGTCTGATATGCCCATCTCTTTCAGAATTTTCCACAGTTTACTGTGATCCACACAGTCAAAGGTTTTGGCATAGTCAATAAAGCAGACATAGATGCTTTTCTGGAACTCTCTTGCTTTTTCAGTGATCCATTGGATGTTGACAATTTGACCTCTGGTTCCTCTGCCTTTTCTAAAACCAGCTTGAACATCTGGAAGTTCATGGTTCACGTATTGCTGAAGCCTGGCTTGGAGAATTTTGAGCATTACTTTACTAATGTGTGAGATGAGTGTAATAGTGAGGTAGTTTGAGTATTCTTTGGCATTGCCTTTCTTTGGGATTGGAATGAAAACTGACCTTTTCCAGTCCTGTGGCCACTGCTGAGTTTTCCAAATTTGCTGGCATAGTGAGTGCAGCACTTTCACAGCATCATCTTTCAGGATTTGAAATAGCTCAACTGGAATTCCATCACCTCCACTAGCTTTGTTCGTAGTGATGCTTCCTAAAGCCCACTTGACTTCACATTCCAGGATATCTGGCTCTAGATGAGTGATCACACCATTCTTGATTATCTGGGTTGTGAAATCTTTTTCGTACAGTTCTTCTGTGTATTGTTGCCACCTCTTCTTAATATCTTCTGCTTCTGTTAGGTCCATACCATTTCTGTCCTTTATCGTGCCCATCTTTGCATAAAATGTTACCTTGGTATCTCTAATTTTCTTGAAGAGATCTTTAGTCTTTCCCATTCTGTTGTTTCCCTCTATTTCTTTGCACTGATCACTGAGGAAGGCTTTCTTATCTCTCCTTGCTATTCTTTGGAACTCTGCATTCAAATGGGTATATCTTTCCTTTTCTCCTTTGCTTTTCGCTTCCCTTTTCCCCCACAGCTATTTGTAAGGCCTCCTCAGACAGCCATTTTGCTTTTTTGCATTTCTTTTTCTTGGGGATGGTCTTGATTCCTGTCTCCTGTACAATGTCAAGAACCTTCGTCCATAGTTCATCAGGCACTCTGTCTATCAGATCTAGTCCCTTAAATCTATTTCTCACTTCCACTGTATAGTCATAAGGGATTTGATTTAGGTCATACCTGAATGGTCAAATGGTTTTCTCTGCTTTATTCAATTTCAGTCTGAATTTGGCAATAAGGAGTTCATGATCCAAGCTACAGTCAGCTCTAGATATTTACAGTTGTTGTGTCTTCCTCTTGCATTGGTCCCTTGATCATCAGGTGGTGTCCTTCCTTATCTCTTGTAATCTTCTTTATTTTAAAGTCTATTTTGTCTGATATGAGGATTGCTACTCCAGCTTTCTTTTGCTCTCCATTTGCCTGGAATATATTTTTCCATCCTCTCACCTTTCAGTCTATATGTGTCTTTAGGTCTGATGTGGATTTCTTGTAGACAGCATATATATGGGTCTTGTTGTATCCATTCAGCCAGTCTATGTCTTTTGGTTCAAGCATTTAATCCACTTACATTTAAAGTAATTATTGATATATATGTTCTTATTGCCATTTTCTTAATTGTTTGGGGTTGATTTTGTAGATCTTTTGTCTTCTGTTTTATTTCTTGACTGTACAAATCTGTTTAACATTTGTTGTAAAGCTGATTTGGAGGTACTGAATTCTCTTAATTTTTGCTTGTCTCAAAAGCTTTTGATTTCTCCATCAATTTTGAATGAGATCCTTACTGGGTACAGTAATCTTGGTTGTAGATTTTTCCCTCTCAGTACTTTAAATATATCCTGCCATTCCCTTCTGGCCTGCAGAGTTTCTGCTTAAAGATCAGCTGTTAAGCATGCAGGGTTTCCCTTGTATGTTACTCGTTGCTTCTCCCTTGCTGCTTTTAATATTCCTTTTTTGTGTTTAGTCTTTGTTAGTTTGATTAGTATGTGTCTTGGCATGTTTCTCTTTGGGTTTATCCTGTATGGGACTCTTTGTGCCTCGTGGACTTGATTGGCTATTTCCTTTTCCGTGTTGGGGAAGTTTTCAACTATAATCTCTTCAAAAATTTTCTCATACCCTTTCTTTCTCTCTTCTTCTTCTGGGACCCCTATAATTCGAATGCTGGTGCATGTGATACGGTCGCAGACGTCTCTGAGACTGTCCTCAGCTCTTTTCATTCTTTTTATTTTATTCTGCTCTTCAGAAGTTATTTCCACCATTTTATCTTCCAGCTCACTGATTTATTCTTCTGCTTCAGATATTCTCCTACTGATTCCTTCTAGAGTATTTTTCTTTTCAGTAGCTGTGTTGTTTGTCTCTCTATGCTTATTCTTTAATTCTTCTAGGTCTTTGTTAATTGATTTTGCATTTTCTCCATTTTGTTTTCAAGGTTTTTGATCATCTTTACTATCATTACTGAATTCTTTTTCAGGTAATTTTCCTATTTTCTCTTCATTTATTTGGACTTCTGTGTTTCTAGTTTGTTTCTTCATTTGTGAAGTATTTCTCTGCTTTTTAATTTTTTTAAAAAAATTATTGTGTATGAGGTCTCCTTTTCCCAGGCTTCAAGTAAAGTTGAATTCTTCCCTTGAAGAAGGTTGAATTCTTTCTTCCTTTTGGTTTCTGCCCTCCTACTGTTGGTTTAGTGGTTTTTGTGAGCTTCATATAGGGTGAGATATGTGCTGAGCTTTTCTTTGTTTTCCTCTGATGGGCAAGGCTGAGTGAGGTGGTACTCCTGTCTGCTGATGATTGGGCTTGTATTTTTGTTTTGTTTGTTGTTTAGATGAGGTGTCCTGCACAGGGTGCTACAGGTGGCTGGGTGATGCCAGGTCTTGTTTCAAGTGGTTTTCTTTGTGTGCGTTCTCACTATTTGATACTCCCGAGGGTTAGTTCTCTGAAGTCCAGGGTCTTGGAGTCAGTGCTCCCACTCCAAAGGTTCAGGGTTTTATCTCTGGTCAGGAACGAATTTTTCACAAGTGGTTTGTTATGGCGCTAAGGGAGAATAAGCAAAGTGAAAACAGTTCAACAAAAATACAGTAGATTGATCTGGCAAACAAAGGAAATCAAAAATTATTTTTACCAGTTAAGAACAAAACTAACTTAAGTACAACCTGGAAAACAAAGCTAAAGCAAGGTGCCAAATAGGGAATAAAGCAATGAAAACAAAACTAACAAATTTGTTGAGAGGAAAGGAAAGAAAGAAATAATAGATATGCAAAGTTAAATAGAGGTAGATGAAGAAGATTTATATACATTGAAGATTAACTGCAAGGAGAAAAGAATAGTAGGAAATACACATGAAGGAATAAATGAGAAAAAATATAATAGGTTTTAAAAAAAATTAAAAATTAAAATCATGAGAAAACAGAAAAAAATGGAAGAAGAAAGAAAAAGGGGGGAAAAAAAGGAAAACTCCACAGAACTGTAAAAGCTCAATGTAGAGGCAGAGATTTATAAGAACAATAGAAAGTGTGACTAAATATACACATATACATATACACCCATAAGAAAAATCAAAACAGTCCAAAAAAATTAAGTACAATAGATTGACCCAGCAAACAAAGGAAACCAAAAATTATATCTACCAGAATGAAATTAATTAAAGCACAAGCTTGAAAACAAAACTAAAGCAAGGTGCTGATTGGGGAATAAAGCAATGAAAATAAAACTAACAAATATGTTGAGAGAAAAGGAGAGAAATAAAAGAAAGGAAGAATAGATATGCAAAGATAAATAGATGGAGCAAGGAGATCCAACCAGTCCATCCCAAAGGAGATCAGTCCTGGGTGTTCATTGGAAGGACTGATGTTGAAGCTAAAACTCCAATACTTTGGACACCTATGTGAAGAGCTGACTCATTTGAAAAGACCCTGATGCTGGGAAAGATTGAAGGCAGGAGGTAAAGGGGGTGGACAGAGGATAATTTGGTAGGATGGCATCACCGACTCAATGGACAAGAGTTTGGGTAAAGTCAGGGAGTTGGTGATGGACAGGGAGGCCTGGCGTGCTGCAATCCATGGCGTTGCAAAGAATCGGACCCGACTGAGTGACTGAACTGAACGGAACTAATATACATTAAAGATTAACTGCAAGGGGAAAAGAACAGTAGGAAAAGCAAACAAAGGAATAAATGTAGAAAAAATAATAAGTTAAGACACAGGTTTAAAAAATTAAAAATTAAGAGAATTGAAAAAAAAGAGGAAAACTCCACAGAGCTGCAAAAACCCA
The DNA here is from genome assembly GCF_023699985.2 of Odocoileus virginianus. Lineage (NCBI taxonomy): Eukaryota > Metazoa > Chordata > Mammalia > Artiodactyla > Cervidae > Odocoileus > Odocoileus virginianus. The sequence goes on from NC_069682.1 coordinate 49,612,884, forward strand.
TTGTAGAGCCAGAGGTTTATGACAACAATAAAAAACGTGGATGGGGAAAAAAAAAAAGCTCAACAGCTTAATCGGATTTCTTAGAGCCAACAAAACCAACAACTACAACAGAGGGGGACAAAAAAGGGGAAAAAAATCCAAAAGAATCTACAGAACAGGTAAAAAAATAAGAATAATGAATGTTTTTCTTGAGTCACTGCTGTCAGTCCTTTCCCGTGCTGGAAATCAGTCCATCCTACTTCCCTAGGAGGCCCTCCAACACTGTGTTGGTCTCTGGACCTTCTATGGGGGCAACTCAGAATCTAATCTGGTCCTGCTCCTGTGTATTTTTGCCTCCAATGTCCACAGCTAACAGAGTTAGTGCACTTTGCTTTGTGGGAGCTCTGAATGTCCTTTTATGTATTCCATAGACCCAGAGTCTGCCTAGTGGATCATGTGGGATTTAATCTGCAGCTTGTACAGCTGGTGGGAAGGTTTTTGGTCTTCTTCCTTAGCCACACTGCCCCTGGGTTTCAATTGTGGTTTTATTTCCACCTCTGCAGGTGGGTTGTCCACTGGGGTTTAGCTCCTGAGGCTGTCCTGGAGAGATTGGGTTTGCCCCTCTGAGTGCCAGGTGTGGAAGTGGTGCAGCTGCTTGGATCTCAGGGGTTCTGGCAGCACCAGGTACTCAGAGGGGCTGGCGTCTAGGGTAGTAGGAAATATAGTGCTCTAGAAGGGTATGGCAACCAGTATTGGCCAATGCACTCCAGTATTCTTGCCTGGAGAACCCCTCTCTGACAGAGAAGCCTGGCAGGCCACAGTCTACAAGGTCTCAAGGAGTCGGACAGGACTGAAGAGACCCTGGGCACATAAACACAAGACTTCTTTTTTTTGCCTGTGGCAGCTCTGCCCCAGTGAAAGTTGAGGGTGAAGGTGGAGCAGCTATTTGGATTGCGTAGACCTTGGCAGTACCAAGTGTGCAGGGACTCGGACTGCTTCTGCAGTAGGAGTTATGGCCCTATCAGAGTCTTTTTTCGAGACTCTTGCAGCTGGCAATCAGAAGGCCTCTTTGGCCAGTCTTTCTCTGTAGCTCCTCCTGTTCAGGCACTTAGAGGGATCCCTCACCTGGGGTCCTTCTGTGTTGTTCTGCACATCAGGCACATAGAAGGGCTCCCTGATTGCATCCTACTCTGTAGACTGGCGCATCAGGCACTTAAAGGGGCACCCTGGGTAGGGTCGTACTCTAGTTCAGTGCGTCTGGCACTGAACTGATGCCTGAAGGACCAACCTCTCTAGTGTTCAGCTGCCGATGCTGTCCTGTGGAGAGAGAGAGAGGCTATGGTGATGGCTCCACCCCTACACATGACTCAGCAGTATTGCCTTGCTTCCATGGCTGCCTGGCTTTCCTCCACAGGCATTTCCCACCACAGTCTCCTCCCTCACATCCCCTCAATCCATCTCTCCACTGTCAGCAGCAGCCCTCACCCTGGGATTGCCCCACAATCCCTAAACTCCAGCTCCTGGCCACTGCCCCTTCCAGGAGACCCATGTTCCTGCCCGGCATATGTATGGCTGCAGCAAAGACAGTCTGATTCTCATTCTATTTACTGCCACAGATCAGCTGTTACATTCTTAGCCTTAAATGTTTCTCCTCTGACTCAGACAATTGCCCAGCTGTGGGGATTAGACTCCTGCTTCAGTTCCCCCACCCACAGAGGGCAGTTTCAGTCCTACTAACACTCCTGTTTTCCCCCCTAGTTCCTTTGTCCTACCAAGTTTTGCATGGTTCTATATATTCTTTTCTACTGGTCAAGTGCTCCTATCTGCTCTCAGCTGGTGTTCTACATGCACTTCTGTGTCTGAAGGTGTGTTCCTGATGTACCCATGAAGAATGATGTACTCCATGGCCGCCTACTCCTCTGCCATCTTTCTCCACCTACTTTGGCTTTTTGCAGTTCTATAGGTTATTTATTTTCAATTTTTTTTTGTTATTTTTGGTTGTCTTTCTTATTCTTTTCCTGTTGTAATTATTTAGTATATATAAATATTTTATATACTTCTACTTAACTTTATTTTTGTTTTTTTCCTTTTATTCTTTTTAAAATCTCACCGTGTTTGTTAGCTGGTTTTGTTTTCTTTGCTTTATCCTCCAGTTGCCACTCTGCTTTGGTCTTGTTTTCTGGTTTGTGTTTTAGTTAGTCTTGTTTTTAATTGATCGATATCATTTTTGGTTTTCTTTGCTCACCAGATCACTCTCTTATGCTTTCTTTTCTTTGGACTGCTTTTCTTTTCTTTTTTCTCTCTCTCTCTCTCTGTGTGCATGTTCCTTTGTTTTTGTTATTATTTTTCTGATTTTGTATACCATTTGACTTTTCTAGTTTTGCTTTTTTTTGCTTTTGTTTGTTTTACTCCCCTTTAATGCCATAGCAAATGGCTTGTGGAATCTCAGCTCCCCAGCCAGAGTTTGGGCCTGAGTCTTTGATTAGGAGTGTTGGCTCCAGGACACTGGATTGCTAGAGAATTAATGACCCCAGTGAGTATTAATTAGTGAAAACTCCCACAAAGGCCTCCACCTGTATACAAGACCTGCCCTCACACAACTATCAGTAGTACCCAGTGCAGGACACCTCACCCAAATAACAAGCAAGGCAAAAATACAAACCCAATCATTAGCAAACAGGCTTCCTACAGACATCCCAAAACATACCATTTCACACAGCCCTGCTCATTAGAAGAAAAGAACTCACCTCCTCTTACTAGAACACAGGTTCAAGACATTCCCATCACGAAGCCCACAAAAACCCCTCGACCAACCTGACCCACCAAGGGCAGGAACCAAAAGGAAGAAAGAATATGATGCTAAATTCCTAGAAAAGGAGACTTGAAACACAGTAAAATAGAAAAAATGAAAAGACAGAAAAATAATGTGCAAATGAAGGAATAAGATAAAAATACACAAGACCAAATAAATGAAGAGGAAATAGGTAAACCCTCTGAAAAAGAATTGAGAGTAATGAGAGTAAAGATGATCCCAAACCTCAAAAGCAGAATGGATAAAATGGAAGTATCAATTAACATATTTAACAAGGACCTAGAATAAATAAAGAATAAACAAACAGAGATGAACAATACAATTACTGAAATTAAAAATTCTCTAGAAGCAATCTGTAGCAGAAAAACTGAGGCAGAAGAATGGATAAGTGAGATGGAAGAGAATTGTTGAAATAACTGCTGAAGAGCAGAATAAAGGAAAAAGTAGGAAAAGAAATGAGGAGAGTCTAAGAGACCTCTAGAACAATATTAAATGCACCAACATATAAATTATAAGGATCCCAAAGAAGAAGGGGGGAGGGGGGGACAAAAACAAACACAGTCTGAGAAAAAGTTTGAAGTGGTTATAGTCCAAAACTCTCCTAACATGGAAAAAGAATTAGTCAGTCAAGTTCAAGAAGGGCAAAGAGTCCCATAAAGGATTAACCCAAGGGAAAACATGCCAAGACACATACTGATAAAACTAACAGATTAAAGACAAAGAAAGAATACTAAAAGCAACAAGTAATATACAAGGGAAACCTCATGTGATTAACAGCTAATCTTTCAGGAGTAACTCTGAAAGCCAGATGGGAATGGCAGGATATATTTAAAGTACTGAAAGGGGAAAATCCACAACCAAGATGACACTATCTGGAAAGCAGCTCCTTCAAAATTGATGAAGAAATTAAAATCTTTACAGATAAGCAAAAGTTAAAAGAATTTAGCATCACCAACCAGTTTTACAACAAATGCTAAAGAAACCTCTATATGCAGGAAACACAAGAGAATGTAAAGATTTACAAAATCAAATGAAAAACAATTAAGAAAATGCAAATAGGAGCAAATATATCAATAATTAATTTAAATGTAAATGGAAGAAATGCTCCAACCAAAAGACACAGACTAGCTGAGTGAATACAAAACCAAGACCCACATATATGCTGTCTACAAGAGACCCAATTCAGATCTAAAGACACATACATACTGAAAGTGAGAGGATGGAAAATGATATTCCCTGCAAACTGAAAGAAAGTCGGAGTAGCAATTCTTATATTAGACAAAATAGGCCTTAGTAAAGAATATTACAAGAGATATGGAAGGATACTACATAATGATCAAAGGAACAATCCAAGAAGAACAGTTACAACAATTGTAAATTGTTGTAAATTTACAATTGTAAATATTTATGCACCCAACATAGGAGCATCTCAATATATAGGGCAATACTAACAGACATAAAGGGAGAAATTGACAGTAACACAATAATAGTAGGGGACTTTAATGCTCCACTTACACAAATGGACAGATCATCAAAACAGAAAATTAATAAGGAAACATAAGCTTTAAATTACACATTAAACCAAGTGGACTTAACTGATATTTTTAGCCTATTCCATCCAAATGTAGAAGAATACACTTTATTCTCAAGTACATATGAAACATTCTCGAGGATAGACCATATCTTGGGTCACAAATAAAGCCTCAGTAAATTTAAGAAAATTGAAATCATATCAAGCATCTTTTATGACCACAACACTAGGAGACTAGAAATAAATTACATGGTGAAAAACTCCAAAAACAAAAGCATATGCAGATTAAACAATATACTTCTAAATAGCCAACAGGCTATTGAAGAAACAAAAAGGAAAGTAAAAAAATTGCTAAAAACAAATGACAATGAAAACATGATGACTCAAAACATATGAAATGCAGCAACAACAATTTGAAGAGGGAAGTTTAAAGCAACACAACCATATTTTGAGAAACAAGGAAAACACTGAATAGACAACCTAACTCTATACTTAAAATAATTGATAAAAGAAGAACAAAAAACCCCAAAATTAGTATTATGAAAGAAATCATAAGGTTAAGAGCAAAAATAAATAAGATAACCATTTGTAAAGATTAATAAAACTAAAAGATGGTTTTAAGAAGATAAAATTGACAAACCATTAGCCAGACTCATCAAAAAAAAAAAGAGAAAAGAACAAATCAACATAATTAGAATAAAACTCTTAGGAATAAATTTACCCAAAGAGACAGAAGACCTGTATGCAGAAAATTATAAGGCACTGATGAAAGAAATCAAAGATGACACAGACAGATGAAGAGATATACAATGTCCTTGGATTGGAAGAATATAGTGAAAATGACCATATGACCTAAAGCAATCTGCAGATTCAGTGCAATCTTTGTCAAACAACCAAAGGTGTTTTGCACAGAACTAGAAAAAATAATTTCATAATTTGTATGGAAACACAAAAGACCTTGAATAGCCAAAGCAACCTTGAGAAAGAAGAATGGAATATGAGGAATCAATTTTACCACCTTCAGACTATACTACACACACAGTTACTGTCATCAAGACAGTATGGTACTGGCAGAAAAACAGAAATATAGGCCAATAGAACAAGATAGAAAGATAAATCCATACACCTCTGTTTACCTTACTTTTGACAAAGGAGGCAAATAATAAAATAAAATATACAATGGAGAAAAGACAGTCTCTTCAAAAAGTGGTGCTGGGAAAACTGGTCAACTACATGTAAAAGAATGAAATTAGAACACCTAACACTACACACAAAAATAAACTCAAAATGGATTAAAGACCTAAATGTAAGACCAGAACTATAAAGGAAAATATAGGTAGAATGCTCTATGACATAAATCTCATCAATATCCAATAGAGTAATGGAAACAAAAACAAAAATGAACAAATGGGACTAATCCATAGGGTCGTGAAGAGTTGGACACGACTGAGCGACTGAACTGAACTGAAACTTATTATGCAAAACAGAAAAAGAGACTCAGATGTATAGAACAGACTTGTGGACTCTGGGAGAAGGCGAGGGTGGGATGTTTCAAGAGAACAGCATTGAAACATGTATATTATCTAGGGTGAAACAGATCACCAGCCCAGGTTGGGTGCATGAGACAAGTGCTTGGGCCTGGTGCACTGGGAAGACCCAGAGGGATCGGGTGGAGAGGGAGGTGGGAGGGGGGACCGGGATGGGGAATACATGTAAATCCATGGCTAATTCATTTCAATGTATGACAAAAACTACTGTAATGATGTAAAGTAATTAGCCTCCAACTAATAAAAATAAATGGAAAAAAAAAAAAAAAAAGCTCTTACACAACAAAGGAAACTATAAGCAAGGTGAAAAGACAACACTCAGAATGGGAGAAAATGATAGCAAATGAAACAACTGACAAAGGATTACTCTCCAACATATAAAATCTGCTCATACAACTCAACACCAGAAAAACAAACAACCCAATCAAAAAGTGGGCAGAAGACTTAAACAGATATTTATCCAAAGAAGACATACAGATGGCTAATAAAAACATGCTCAACATTGCTCATTAGAGAAATGCAAATCAGAACTACAATGTGATATTATCTCACACCGGTCTGAATGTTGCTGTTTTTTTTCAGTCACCAAGTCGTGTCTGACTCTTCATGATCCTGTGAATTGTAGCATGCCAAACTTCCCTGTCTCTCACCATAGAATGGCCATCATCAAAAAAATCTACAAACAATAAATTCTGGAGAGTGGAGGGTGTGGATAAAAGGGAATCCTCCTGTACTGTTGGTGGGAATGTTAACTGACACAATCACTATGGAAAACAGTATGGAGATATATTAAAATATTAGGAATAAAACTACTATATAACCCAACAATCCCACTACTGGGCATATATGCTGAGAAAGCCATAACAGAAAAAAAAATGTACCCCAGTATTCATTGCAGCATTGCTATTTACAATAGCTAGGATGTAGAAGTGACCTAGATGTCCACTGACAGATGAACAGATAGAGAAGCTATGATACATATATACAATGGACTATCACTCAACCATAAAAAGGAGCACATCTGAGTCAGTTCTAATGATGTAGATGAACCTTGAGCCTATTATAAAGAGTGAAGTAAGTAAGAAAGAGGAAAACAAATATCATATATTAATGCAGCCTAGATTCCTAGGCTTCCCAGATGTCTCAGCAGGTAAAGAATCCATTTGCAATGCAGGAGACACAGGAAACACAGGTTCAGTCCCTGGATCAGGAAAATCCCCTGGAGGAGGAAATGGCAACCCACTACAGGATTCCTGCCTGAATAAAACCCCATGGATAGAGGAGAGTGGTGGGCTATAGTCCAAAGAGTCGGATATGACTGAGTGACTAAGCAGGTATGCACACAAATGCATTGTGACTATGGAATCTAGAAAGATGGTACTGATGAACCTATTTGCAGAGCAGCAGTGGAGACACAGACATAGAGAACAGACTTGTGGACACAGAGGGGAAGGAAAGGGTGGGACAAATAGAGAGAGTAGCATAGAAACATACATTTAGTTCAGTTCAGTCGTTCAGTCATGTCCGACTCTTTGGGACCCCATGGACTGCAGCACGCCAGGCCTCCCTGTCCATCACCAACTGCCGGAGCTTACTCAAACTCAAGTCCATTGAGTCGGTGATGCCATCCAACCATCTCATCCTCTGTCATCCCCTTCTCCTCCTGTCTTCAATCTTTCCCAGCATCAGGGTCTTCTCAAATGAGTCAGCTCTTCCCATCAGGTGTCCAAAGTATTGGAGTTTGAGCTTCAACATCAGTCCTTCCAGTGAATACCCAGGACTGATCTCCTTTAGGATGGACTGGTTGGATCTCCTTGCAGTCCTAGGGACTCTCAAGAGTCTTCTCCAATACCACAGTTCAAAAGCATCAATTCTTCAGCACTCAACTTTCTTCATAGTCCAACTCTCATATCCATACATGACCACTAGAAAAACCATAGCCTTGACTAGACAGATCTTTGTCGGCAAAGTAATGTCTCTGCTTTTAATTTTTTTATTTTTCCATTTATTTTTATTAGTTTGAGGCTAATTACTTTACATCATTACAGTAGTTTTAGTTATACATTGAAATGAATTAGCCATGGATTTACATGTATTCCCCATCCCAGTCCCCCCTCCCACCTCCCTCTCCACCCGATCCCTCTGGGTCTTCCCAGTGCACCAGGCCCAAGCACTTGTCTCATGTACCCAACCTGGGCTGGTGATCTGTTTCACCCTAGATAATATACATGTTTCAATGCTGTTCTCTTGAAACATCCCACCCTCGCCTTCTCCCAGAGTCCACAAGTCTGTTCTATACATCTGAGTCTCTTTTTCTGTTTTGCATATAGGGTTATCGTTACCATCTTTCTAAAGTCCATATATATGTGTTAGTATACTGTAATGGTCTTTATCTTTCTGGCTTACTTCGCTCTGTATAATGGGTTCCAGTTTCATCCATCTCATTAGAACTGATTCAAATGAATTCTTTTTAATGGCTGAGTAATATTCCATGGTGTATATGTACCACAGCTTCCTCATCCATTCGTCTGCTGATGGGCATCTGGGTTGCTTCCATATCCTGGCTATTATAAACAGTGCTGCGATGAACATTGGAGTGCACGTGTCTCTTCCAGATCTGGTTTCCTTGGTGTGTATGCCCAGAAGTGGAATTGCTAGGTCATATGGCAGTTCTATCTCCAGCTTTTTAAGAAATCTCCACACTGTTTTCCATAGTGGCTGTACTAATTTGCATTCCCACCAACAGTGTAAGAGGGTTCCCTTTTCTCCACACCCTCTCCAGCATTTATTGCTTGTAGACTTTTGGATAGCAGCCATCCTGACTGGCGTATAATGGTACCTCATTGTGGTTTTGATTTGCATTTCTCTGATAATGAGTGATGTTGAGCATCTTTTCATGTGTTTGTTAGCCATCTGTATGTCTTCCTTGGAGAAATGTCTGTTTAGTTCTTTGGCCCATTTTTTGATTGGGTCATTTATTTTTCTGGAGTTGAGCTGGAGGAGTTGCTTGTATATTTTTGAGATTAATCCTTTGTCTGTTGCTTCGTTTGCTATTATTTTCTCCCAATCTGAGGGCTGTCTTTTCACCTTGCTTATAGTTTCCTTTGTTGTGCAAAAGCTTTTAAGTTTCATTAGGTCCCATTTGTTTATTTTTGCTTTTATTTCTGAAATTCTGGGATGTGGGTCATAGAGGATCCTGTTGTGATTTATGTCAGAGAGTGTTTCACCTATGTTCTCCTCTAGGAGTTTGATAGTTTCTGGTCTTACATTTAGATCTTTAATCCATTTTGAGTTTATTTTTGTGTATGGTGTTAGACAGTGTTCTAGTTTCATTCTTTTACAGGTGGTTGACCAGTTTTCCCAGCACCACTTGTTAAAGAGGTTATCTTTTTTCCATTGTATATCCTTGCCTCCTTTGTCGAAGATAAGGTGACCATAAGTTCGTGGATTTATCTCTGGGCTTTCTATTCTGTTCCGTTGATCTATATTTCTGTCTTTGTGCCAGTACCATACTGTCTTGATGACTGTGGCTTTGTAGTAGAGTCTGAAGTCAGGGAGATTGATTCCTCCAGTTCCATTCTTCTTTCTCAGGATTACTTTGGCTATTCGAGGTTTTTTGTATTTCCATACAAATTGTGAAATTATTTGTTCTAGTTCTGTGAAAAATACCGTTGGTAGTTTGATAGGGATTGCATTGAATCTATAGATTACTTTGGGTAGTATAGCCATTTTGACAATATTGATTCTTCCAATCCATGAACACGGTATATTTCTCCATCTGTTTGTGTCCTCTTTGATTTCTTTCATCAGTGTTTTATAGTTTTCTATGTATAGGTCTTTTGTTTCTTTAGGTAGATATACTCCTAAGTATTTTATTCTTTTCGTTGCAATGGTGAATGGTATTGTTTCCTTAATTTCTCTTTCTGTTTTCTCATTGTTAGTGTATAGGAATGCAAGGGATTTCTGTGTGTTAATTTTATATCCTGCAAGTTTACTATATTCGTTGATTAGCTCTAGTAATTTTCTGGTAGAGTCTTTAGGGTTTTCTATGTAGAGGATCATGTCATCTGCAAACAGAGAGAGTTTCACTTCTTCTTTTCCTATCTGGATTCCTTTTACTTCTTTTTCTGCTCTGATTGCTGTGGCCAACACTTCCAAAACTATGTTGAATAGTAGTGGTGAGAGTGGGCACCCTTGTCTTGTTCCTGATTTCAGGGGAAATGCTTTCAATTTTTCACCATTGAGGGTGATGCTTGCTGTGGGTTTGTCATATATAGCTTTTATTATGTTGAGGTATGTTCCTTCTATTCCTGCTTTCTGGAGAGTTTTAATCATACATGGATGTTGAATTTTGTCAAAGGCTTTTTCTGCATCTATTGAGATAATCATATGGTTTTTATCTTTCAATTTGTTAATGTGGTGTATTACATTGATTGACTTGCGGATATTAAAGAATCCTTGCATTCCTGGGATAAAGCCCACTTGGTCATGATGAATGATTTTTTTAATATGTTGTTGGATTCTGTTTGCTAGAATTTTGTTGAGGATTTTTGCATCTATGTTCATCAGTGATATTGGCCTGTAGTTTTCTTTTTTTGTGGCATCTTTGTCTGGTTTTGGAATTAGGGTGAT